>NC_058092.1:235659000-235973500 GCF_020171115.1 Neogale vison
TCAATTTTTTAAAATGGTGAGTTTACCAATTTTATAAAAATGGTAACTTTTTCAGATACAGACTATAGATAAAATGTCATATCAGTGAAATACCACATACAATACTAATTCATATGTTTATTCAAAAATATTGATTGTCTAACATTAATCACTCAACTGTTCAAAAGATTCAGAAAATGAGCATCTTTCTCTGGAATTTTTAATACTATTTCTACATGATATTTCAGTCATTTTAATGTCAATACTTTGTTTAAAATTAAAAATTTTTTTTGTCACTGATAATATGATAATAATACTGTCAGTATTCACTGAAACTTAACCTGGCATACTGTAATTACTGAAACAATGTAATTCGTGGAACTACTTTTAGGATAAAGAGATGTTACATATATCCTAAATAACAGATATATGTCCAAACATAATGATCTAGCTGTTTATATAATTGGTCTTCTTACTGACCTTTGCCTCTGTCATCTTTCTACTTTTGTTTACTTAAGTTAGTTTCTTTTTTTCCTGATTTAGTCCTATGAGCATTCAACACTAATTGAGTCATTGATTCTATAAGACACAAACCATATTGATCAAGTCGATGAGTCACAACCCATAAATTGGTATATTTTCTCAAGTGTCTTCCTAATTACTTTCTGTTCTTTTCCCGAAGGTTTGTTCATGACATTTCTGTTGAACAAGAAGCATTTGTGAGCAGCTTTTTTAAAAATTAAGAATGTACTTTCAAATGTACTTACAAATCTGCTTGTCCATAAATGAAATGCTTCCTCTTTCCATGCATTTTCCATATTTCTATTTTAGCATGTGACAATTTCATTCTCATTACAGTTACTTCATGTAGCAATGGTATCAATTTGACTGTTCAAGGTGAGTAATTATAGACAAAAGATGTATTGGTTCTTGTAATATTTGTTGTGAACTTCATAAAGTACATCAAGGAGGCACGTATACCATATTATTCTGTTAACAACTCAGCTCTGGCAAGGACTCCCTTTAATGATCAGCAAAATACATCAGAATCTTTTTAGGGATGTTTTCAGCATCTTATAACCAGAAATGATGCATTTCTTTTGCAATACAAAGGTGGTATCATGAGTATTTCTGGAAAGAACTGGAATGCTTCCCTTCCTGAATGACTCATAGGGTCCTCCTTGTTGGGGATTTAAAATAGATGGCATTATATCATGCTTAGATTTCCTCCATTAACATAAGGAAAAACACATAGTGGGCGTTCAAATAAGAGTTTTTTTATTGGTTTCCCATGACCAATATTTCTGAAACTCTGTTTGACTGTTTCCAGGTCCAAAAAAAGAAAAAAAAAGTTGCCCATCTTTTTTTTTCCAGAGGCCAGTAAGAGTGATTTGCCTGGGCACTCTGACTGCTGGAACCTTCAGTAACCTACCCAGACATGGGGTGAAGCATCTCAGAGAAGATTTTTTTTTCATTCTGTCCCTATTTCAACTTCCAAAGTAACCTGAAACCACACTTATGTCCCTGCACCAGGAAAGGAAAATGTGTAATTTTTACTCTGGAGTATGTTTCTTTCCTTATAATAAAACCATTCAGCCCCCTTTTCTTTTATTGCTCTCATGTGGTTGAGAAATGGGCTTGGAGTCATGTGATTTCACTCAAACCCATGCTTCACCTACAAGCCATTTTTAAAAAAATATTTTATTTATTCATTTGAAAGAGAGAGAGAGAGAAAGCAAGAGACAGAGCATAGGCAGGGGGAAGGGCAGAGGACAAAGGACAAGCAGACTCCCCGCTGAGCAGGGAGCCTAGGTGGGGGCAGTGGGAGGGAGTGCTCGATCCCAGGACCCTGGAATTATGACCAACTGAGCCACCCAGGTGCCCCACCTAGAAGCCATTTAATTTCCTCTCTTAAAACTGAGGAAATGATAATACCACTTCATATAGAGAACTTTCTGGGGAGATAAAATGAGATGATGCCCATAAAGGATTTACCACAAAGAAGATCATTGATAAATCTTTGTTCTATTTATCGGCGGAACTTGCAGTTGTAACTCATCAGCATGTACTTCCTCTGAAACCACAAAGGAGGGGACATAGGACAAGTGTTGAAAACTCTTACTTGATCTCTGGGTCCGGCCCACTTCTTGGAACAGCCAGCCCAGTTTCTTGGGACAAGGCCCTTTGCTCTCTACTTTGTTTCTTCATATGGAAAGTATACTTGATGGTCATTTTGAGCTCTGATTCCAGACATGTGCTTCTTTCAAGACTAAGTACCCCCTATACCATCCAGACCTTCACATCACTGATAAAGAACTGAATCAAAGTCAAAAGATGAAGATGCTATTTTTCAAGTAGCAAGACAGCCTTATGGAGAAACTGGGTAAATGGCTGAAGACAGATCTCAGAGGGAAAGTGTTTCCAACTGGAACCTAAAATTTGGTTATCATGGGTTGTTTTTCTTAGTGAATTTTTGAAGACCTCTCAGGACTAATTAGTGCCACTTGAAAGATTCTTTATGAAGTAAAAGCAACAAGAGAACTATGTATGGTGTATGATGCAAATCCCAAAGGACGACAATTACATAAGTGGTATAAAAATTAGACAAGAGAAAAAAAAATTAGACAAGAGAATAGAGAGCTCTGAATAACACTTTCTGTTTAGATAAAGTATATGTTGTGTTCTAGCGTAATTTCTCCCTCACAAAGTTTGGAGACATTGTATTTATAGCCCTTAAGATTTTAAAAATTGTTACAACCGAAATAACTTTTCACCTTAAACCTGTTTTTTCTCCCTCCTCTCCCAACTGAATTGCCAGGTGTCTGGAAAATCTGATTACTTTCTCATCCTGTTGAACGGCTGCCCAACTAGGATGGACAGGAGAGAGGGACTAGATTTTCTAAAGCCCATTTTCGAGAAGATGTTTATGAAAAGGTCCTTTCGCAATGGAGTTGGCACAGGGATGAAAAAAACTTCCTTTCGAAGAGCAAAATCATGAATAAGTGTGCAAAGGACTCTGGGAATTGATCTCAAACTTTGTAGAGTGTGACTAATGTGCTAAAAGTCAGTTATATCTTTATCATTAAGTATTGGTGTGCTCTCAATGCTTTAATATAATTTCTGATACAGAGTAAATTGAGTTTTTTTAAAAAAATGTAAACCTGCCTCAAACTTCCCCTGCAAGAGAATAAACTATTTATGTTATTAGTTAGCAACTTCCCTGGCTAAGGATGGACACATTTGCTTTGATCTTAAATTGGCCAGAAAGTATGAACATTTTTTACTGTAATGACAATGGTATGATTTCTTTCTTGCCTGTAATACGTACTCTCACAGTACTGATTTCTCTTTCTTTTAAGTACAGTGCTCTGAAATGACTCAGCAGGGCCAATTCTTTTGGGATGTGCTATTTCAGTTTCTAAGAGAGTCTTGTGAGATTAGCCAAAGTTAAGATTCATGCCACCACTGTATTTTCCTCCACTAGTTGATTGATAGAGAAACAAACATCACCTGTGCCCTCTGGGAGTACTCTTGTTCTTTCCAACAAATATACTTGCACATGGATTTTTGTTTTGTCTTGGAAGTTTGTTGATTCCTTTTATCTTAAAACACAGAAACACCGCCAGTAACAATAATGACAACAAAGGGACTGCTGGTTGCCCTGTGTTGTGTGGGAGAGCTTTGGAAGCCGGTTTCCCCAAATTGTGCTGATTAATGCCCCACTCCTTTCCTCTCCACAAAAGACCTGGACTTTCCTTCCACAGAAACCCTTGGCATTACTTTTCTTCTTTTTTAAAGTAAGCTCCATGCCCAGCATGGAGCCCAACATGGAGCCCAACATGGGGCTTGAACCCATGACCCCAAGATCAAGACCAGTGCTGAGATCAAGAGTAGGATGCTTCACCAACTGAGCCACCCACTTGTCCCCTGACATTACTCCTTTTAAAAGATAATGCAACCCTGGTTGATGGGTGATTTCTCCAAAGACCTAACTTCAATAAATGTGTATGTGCATGTCTGATTCTGCAACACAGTAAGGGCATTCTGACCGAGAAAATCATTGTTTTCTACTACGCTCTATGTGTATAGACGCAGATGGGGTGAAAAAGTCCTCACGCACTTTAAAATGGACTAGGGACCCTCATGTCCTTTCTCTTTCTCTCCCTGTGGTCCAGGCCTTTGTTCCTATGGGGATAGCTTTAGAAGTCTAACCAGGAAGCCAGCCATAGCTCCACTCTCCCTAGCCTCGATGACCAAACTTCTTTAGGAGCATCTGGAAATGTG
This sequence comes from Neogale vison, assembly GCF_020171115.1. Classification (NCBI taxonomy): domain Eukaryota; kingdom Metazoa; phylum Chordata; class Mammalia; order Carnivora; family Mustelidae; genus Neogale; species Neogale vison. Next base: position 235,663,264 of record NC_058092.1, read on the forward strand.
GCAAAGGAATTTGTCTGTTAGTTGTGTCCTGTCTGCTCACTGGCTCTGCGGCACCATGAGGCCTAATGGATGAGATGCAAAGGACTCCCAATAAACTGGAAAGTCTGACAGCAGACTGTCAAGGAATCTAGTGTCTTTTTTTTTTTTTAAATCTGCCTAGCGTTATTGGCAGGGAGGCTAATTAGCTAGCCCAATAGGTGTTATTTACTCCTGCATAGTTGAAAAATAGTTACTGCATTGATATGCTCATGGTAAGTGCGATGTCAATTGTGCATCTTGTGTAGGGAAGAGATAATTGTTGCAAAAGAGTCTTCCTGATTTTCTATTTGCATTTATATGGATTGGTTGGAGTAATAAAACACTAAAAACATAATTGGAAAAATTCTTTTCCTCCTTCTGGATCTAAAATACCATTCTAACCTAAGGGGGAAAAAGGCCCATGGAAAAGTAGTAGCATTCTAAAAACTGCATCAGAGGAAAAGCTGGCAGTAGGGAAATTTACTTTCTGATGAGAAATTGTACCTTTTGTTAAAATTTTAGGAATAAAGTGTTTAAGGTGAAAAGTACTTACAAGTCCTGTTTGGATAGTTGTCATTGGAGAGGTGACCGAAAGCTAACCATGTCAAGCTGGGGAAAGTGAACCCTAAGCTAGTGTAGAAATGAAGGAGCCAGGGGGCTGTATTCAATCCTCCACACCAGTTCAATCATCAAATCCCATCAACCATTCAATCCCTGACACCAGGACACCTGACACTCAGCAGGGCCCTGAGCTGCTTGCATGAGCTCCCCAGCTTGCATGAGAACGGCCTTGAATGACGGGAGGTGGAGATGAGCTGGTCACCAGATGTTAATGACTGGCTGCCCTTCCCTTGTCCCCAGGGGCTATTGATGGAGGGCTGAATTTCACCTTTGGAGCCAACTGCCTCTGGCAAGTCTTTGGAAGCCCTCAGAATGCACACATCTCCAGGGACAAGGAGCGGTGTGAGTTAGTTTCTGTCAACAGTACCTCAACTCGTTTAAGTTTCATTTCTTATCTGGAGAGATTTTTTTTGAAGGGGAAAGAAAAGAACTCAAGATGTCCATGGCACCTGAGGGGAAGAGGCTGGTATGGAGAAGGTGCATACAAAGCAGGACTGGGCAGGCATGGTCCCACAGACCCCTGGGCCACATGGACCTGTTTGGATTCCAGAACAGTATTTACTCAGTTGCATGACCTTGCCTGAGCTTCTAGAAACATTCTGAGCCCAAGTTTCAGCACCTGTGAAATAGGGCTAGTACCCCTGCCCTTATAGGATTGTCTATTTACTTAATCATTTGTTGATTTAGTCACTTGACCAATATTTATTGAGCACCTTGTATATTCCAGGGAGCGTGCTATAGGCAATAGGAACACAATCATTAAGGAAACAAACCAAATTCCTGCTCTTATTGATCTTTTATTAAAGTGGGAGGGGAGTTGGAGAAAAGATGATAGTTTTGTTAGATCATGATAAATGATAAGGAGAAAGAGCAGGAATGGGGAAAGGAAGGCGAAGGGGTAAGAATCTTGGTATAATTCTAGATAGTGTTGTCAGGGAAGGTGTTGCTGAAAATGAGTAGTAAGAATTCCAAAATTTCTACAGTGGAGTGATCAGGGAGAGGGTGGGAAGGATGGAACCAGACGGGTAGGGGATTTATGCAGAGTCTTATCCGAATTTTTGCTTTCCTCTGAATGGTGTGGGAAGCCACTCAAGAGTTTTGAGCAGAGAAATGACATTACCAAATATATCCTTTAGCCATCATTAATTTGTAAGCACAAGAAATAAAATGCATACCTAGTAAGTCTCAGTAACAGCAGCGGTAATTCCTTCTCTGATTGACACCCAGGAACTCAGATTCCCTTCCTTTTCTGCCTGTTCCACAACTCTACCCTGGGAAATAATCACACTGTGAACTGGAGCCTGTGGCTGGGTAAGGACCCTGGGAAGGGAGAGTTGTCACTCTCCAAGGTGCTGAAAGAATCTTGGTGAGAGATCTGAGTCTCATCCCATCAACCAAAACTTGGCTTGAAGGAGAAATTCCACGGGAGTCCACGGGAGTCCCTATATAAGAGTGAGGAGCATATTGTTCTTACAAACACTGACTGAGAATTCCATAGAAGCATCCCAAATTTTGAGGGAGTGATGCATGGGTGTGTGAATCAAATTTCTTGTGTGCAAAGAAATACAAGATTAGAGATTTCAACTCACACACATGAATTTTGGGACCCTCACCTCATTTTCTTTCTCCTGGCAATTTATTTCTAATGCAGAAGCATTAAAAACCAAACAAGGATGTTTGTTACAAAATTTCCACTCCGAACACTCATTCATTTTTGAGCATTCCCAGGAAGGAGCAATATTTTAGGGAAGGAAAATCTGAAAACAATTAGATTTCATTTCCCACATATAGTAAGACCCAGAATATAGCATTTTGACTTAAAGTCCCATTTCTACACTCAATACTCTCAACTATTTTTTGCCTGTCAGACAATAACAGCAAAACACAAATATCCAGGTGGCTGCTCTCTGCCCCTCCCCTCTGGACTCATTTCTCTCTGCTAATATTCATGTGGACTCCTGTGTTAAGGTAGAGGTGGGTTCCGCTGTCAATGGAAAATTATTGCTTTACTTCCTCTCTGTGGAGGAAAGATTGTTTTCTGGGTGGCCTGATAGCTCTTCTGAGCTGCCTGCGATTAACTGTGTGGCCCATGCCACCTCCTTTTTATGACGCTGGGCCCGCTTTCAGCGACCCTCCCCCCTTCCAGGGTGTGAAGATTTCCTGAGCAGCTGACACTCCAGTTCAGTCTGTTTCTCCCTGGCTAACAAATCCATTCTCCTGCTTGCCCTACAAAAAGTGAGACAGCTGGCAGGCTCTCTCTCCTGGAGCACAAACTGTGGTGGATGCAGCCGTGCAGGTGCAGGATGCCTCTGCGTGGGATGACAGAGACCCACACCAGGTCCGGCAGGCACTGCCCAGCTACCGAGCCTTCTGTTCCTGAGTGCTGCCTTCCATGGTGTGCTGTTGACATTGAGCCTGGACCTTTTGGCTTTTTACCTTCCTGGCAGACCTCTGCCCATCAACTGTGGAAGCTCTAGTTCAAACAAACTTGCAAAAAATCACATCGAACAAGATCTTTACTAAGTGGGACTCAATGTGTGGTTACACACAGACTCCTCTGCAGTGATAAATCAACTCCCACTAACCAGGTTTGGGGCTTTGCACCAAAAAATTTCCCTATACTGTCCCATTTACACCCTCCATAGCCCTGTGGGAAGACACTGGGATGTTATCCCCATATACAGACAAGGAAACTGATGCTAAGACTGACTGTGATCTTTCTCATGGAGGATCAAGGTCAAATACCTGCTAAGTGGCAGGTTGCATTGCCCAGAGAGTAATGTCAGACACTGAATGGGAGAAAAGGAAAAAAGAAATCAGAGAAGGTATATGTAATTGTTAATTTTATGAGCCAACTTCACTGGGCAGTGGGGTGCCTAGACACTTGGCTAAACATTACTTCTGGGAGTGTCTGTGAGCATGTTTCTGGATGAGATTAGCATTTGAATCCTCACACTAAGTAAAGCAGGTTGCTCTCCCCACAGTAGATGGACTTCATCTAATCTGTTGAAACCCTGATTAGAATATAAAGCTGAGTAAGAAAAGAATTCTCTCTCTCTCTGTCTGCCTCACTGTCTTTGAGCTGGGACATCTGAGTCTTCTGCTCTCAGACTCAGATCAGACTGGAACTTGCACCATGGGCTCTCCTGCTTCTCAGGTGCTCAGACTCAGTCTGGGACTGTATTATTGGCTTTCCTGAATCCTGACTTTGCAGCCTTCATAATTGCATGAGCCAGTTGCTTATAATAATCTCTCATAATCACTCTCTGTCTCTCTCTTCTTTCCCTCCTTCTCCATGTATACCCTATTGGTTCTGTTTCGCTGAAGAACACTGAGTAATACAGTGTATTTGTTTTCTATTGCTACACAACAAATTATCAGAAATGTAGTGACTGAAAACAACACACATTTGTTATGTTCTAGAGACAGGAGTGCAGATATAACTTAACCGAGTCCCCTAATTCAGGGTCTTACAAGAGTGCAATTCATGGGTCACCTGGGGCTGTGGCCAAGTCTCAAGGCTCAAACAGGGAAGGATCTACTTCCATGTTCATACAATTGTTGACAGAATTCTGGTCTTTGTGGCTGAAGACCTGAGTACCTCAAATTCTTGCTGGTTGCTGGAGGCAGACGACCCTCAGTTCACAGAGACTGCTAACAATTCTTTGCCAGGTGGCTTCCCCACCATGGCTTCTAGCTTCATCAAAGCTGGCCATGGGGAGAATCTTCCAGAAAATTTGAATTGGAGTTTTGTGTAATATAATGATGAAATTGACATCCCATCATCTTTGTTGTATTCTATTGGCCTGAAGTAAGCCATATGTCTACACTCATGGGGTTGGGTTGACACAGGAGTGTGAACACCAGGAAGTGGGAATCATGGAGCTACTTCAGAGTATGTCTACCATAGAAGTTATGGGTGACTACCCTGGCTATGGGAGATAAACATCTATCTCTAGAATAGAGCCCTAAGAAGGAGGAGGAACCATATCAAATGTGACTCACTCAATGTGGGCAACCTCTGGAAGGAAATGTCTGTGAGGTACTACATCCTTAAGTTTATGCACTTCAGCCGAGCTTCTTCTCTCCCCCGTGTGATTGACCTGCACATTCATGTCCTATGAAACAATCTTGGAATAATTTGGATAACTTGGATTCATTTTAAGGCTTAAACACATAGTGAAGTTTACACTATTGGTGTCCTACTATATGCCGGGCATTGGCTAAAGAGTTTGCATGTATGATCTCATTTGATTCCTATAACAACTTTAAAAATACAGTAAAATACCTCTGATGTAGGTGCTCTTCTTAATCTCATTTTCCAGATAAGGCTTTAGGTGCAGAGAGACTAAGTAACCTGTCCAAGGTCACATGACTTGTGAGCAATAGAGCCAAGATACAAACCTGGGTGGCCTTCCTCCCGAGATGGAGCACCTGCCCATTTCAGAATCTGACCAGTTAGACTTAAGAAAGATGCCGTTTCCTGGGGGATTTCAGGCATTTTGAATGGCACAGCTGGGTCAAGAAAACCTGGCTGCAGCAGGACTATGAGAAAGATATTATGTTGAGTTAGTAAATAAACAAGGAAGAAAGACTCAGTGAGTGAAAATGAAGATATATCGGAAATTTCCAAGACATGTTTGCCGTGGAGAAATGTGTTCCCAAAGGAGAGAACCAAGAAGCAATTAGAAAATGACTGGATCCAGTTCAAGTATAAAATTTTTAAATTACAAAGGTGCTGCCTATGCACTTGGTAAACACGGACAGAACATCGTACAGGAACCTAGCTGCAAATGACAGAGAGACCATGTTTTTCCATCTACAACAGCAAAAGTGTTAAAGATTTTACTGGAGAAGACAGCTTAAAGGAGGTTTGTAACTCTTGTCCTCCTATCCATGATGGGACTTCTCGCATCCTTGAGCTAGCAGGTTAGTAATTATCAAACTGAATTATAGTCACTGCCAAATGGTGACGTTAGTTAGAATCCTGCTTCCTGCCACCATGATGGAAATCCTCCAGATACATAAAAGAATTATGAGTTTAGGGGTTTTTTTTTATATATAGCCTTTAAGGAACAAGAGCTGCAACTCAATATTGGTGCCCTGCATCCTCTTTTTGGATTTTTTGGGGCTTTGATGACCCAGGTGTGTGGCCAGTCAGTTCCAAGGGTTTCATGATGCTTGAGATGTATAAGAACAGGCTTTGGACTTAGACACATGTGAGCCCCAAAGCATGCCACTTAAGAAGCTGTGACTGTGGCCAGGATCCTGGACTCCCCCAAACCTTAGTTTCCATATCTGTAAAATGGAACTCATAGTGGTATCCCAGTGGAGTGGTAGTAAAAGATAAGTGAAACAGTACATGTGATGACCTAACACAGTGCTCAGCCTTGTGAATGGTCCATAAATAGTGGCCAGCTGCAGCAGAAGGATGACCATTCCAGTTTAACAGTGCTTAGAAAATTGAGTGTGGGGGTGCTTGGGTGGCTCATTCGGTCGAGTGTCCAACTCTTAGTTTCAGCTCAGGTTATGATCTCAGGCTTGTGAGATCAAGCCTTGCATCTGGCTCTGCACTCAGTGCACAGAGTCTGTTTAAGACTCTCTCCCTCTGCCTCTGCCCTGCAAATAAATAAATCTTTTTTTAAAAAGTGGGTGTAAAACTCACCTTACAAAGAATTGGAAGCAGCTGTTGTTTGCCAGTGATGGAATAATAGGTCGGCTGTCATTCCAAATATACTGCTAAGCTAATACAGATGTTTGTATGACTGAGTACAGGGAAAATTTCCTATATTCTTTAGAAATAGTGTGGCGAAATAATGTATATTTATGGAAGTACACTGAGAGAACGAATACACAGACAATAATGGCTAGACCATACATAACAAGGCAACCTCAGCAGCGACCAGCCTAGAAAGCCAACCTTGCAGCAGTTGCTCCAAAATACTCAGGACTTGATCAACAACCTCCAGATTCTCTATTCCCCCCTCTCCCAACTTCCAACTCAAAGCCAGCAGAGAAAGGCAAATATATTCCCAAACCAATTACATAGGATGCCCCATTTCTGGTTAGGTGCCTCCAGCTTCCCCAGCCTCCAGCTAGGGCACACCGAAGCCATCCCTTTCCCCACTCTAAAGCTTTCCTCCTCCTCTGCCTCCTTGTGAGTCTCTGCCAAATGCAAATGATGGTGGCTGACTCCCTTTCTATAGCAAGCTCTGAACCAGTAGCCTGCTTATTCTAATTTGGGTGCTCTATTCATTTCTACAACACTGATGCAACCAAGGCGGAAACCTCACAGGAATTCCACACTATTGATTAAAAGTAAAAATCTATTGGCATGAACTTTTTTTTTTTAAGATTTCTGACTTATTTGTTAGGAGGGTGGGGAGGAGCAGAGGGAGAGGGACAAGTAGACTCCACGCTGAGCCTGGAGCCTGATGCAGAGCTCCATCTCGGGACCCAGAGATCATGACCTGAGCCGAAACTAAGACTTGGATCCTTAACCCACTGAGCCACCCAGGTACCCTTTAAGTGTTTCTTTTGAGTAAAGACATTTTAATTTATCTTACTATAAACTAAAAAATTGGGCATTCAGAAAATGGAAGAAAAAAGGACAGAGAAGCTAAAAATATAATCCTAATCTCATAACCCCTCAGCGTTTTCAGATGCTAAGTGATGTGGATGAAAATGTGCACACACAGTTTTACATAAATGTAATCATGCAATTCCAGGTCTGAAATCTGTTTTTCCAATTCCAGAGTATGCATGAACAGTTTTCCGTGTCTGTGAATGATAAAATATACCATTGTGTTTAATGTCTCTATAGTATTCAATTGTGTGCATATATCACAATTAGATAAACCATCTCATTTCTTATTAATGGACATTTAGATCATTCAATATTGTGCTAATGGGGAAAAATGCTACAATTTATGCTTCTACACAATTGGCCAATTGCTTTATAATGACAAATTGCTAGAAGCGGGAAAGCCATTCAAGAGATATACACATTTGAAATTTACACATATATGGATAAATTGCCCTCCAGAACACTTATATCATTGTGGCAACACTGGACATTGTCTTCTTTAATTTTGCTGGCATGATAGGTAAAGAGCAATGTTACGCTATTTAAAATTGCACTGCTCATTTTTCCATTACTGGTAAGGATAAACATTTACGTGTCTGTCTGTCTGCATCTCTACACACATGCTTTGTGGAATTCTTTTATGAATTGCCTTATCAGGTACTTGGTCCATTTTCAGTTGGATTTCTTTTCTTACTGATGTTAAAACTTCCTTATGTAATAGGATATTAAGCATTTTTGTCATATTTCATAATTACATTTTTGTTTTATTTTTTTTTTTTTTTTAGCTTCCAAATATCTTTCATTTTTCTCCTTCACAGTTTCTGGCTATTGGGTCACAGGAAAGAAAATGTTCTCATTCCAAGACAATAAAAGGTTTTAAGGTTTTATTTAAATCTTTGATCCAGGACCTTGTCTCTTGCTGAGTCAGATTATATACTCAGGTGTATTTTCATAAAGGCATTTCAATCCTCTTTGCTTATCAAGAATGTCCTTCTGCTGACTTCTTGTACAAGGAACAGTGTTTTGGGTATAGCGTTTTGAGGTTAGCATTTTTTTTTTCTGTCAAGATTTTGTAAACATTTGATAGCTCCATTTTCTCCTGGAGTCCTATGTTGTTGGTAAGTTCTAGCCAGTCTTTAATTTTTTTACTGGTAAATTACCTATTTCTTATTGAATATTTATAAGTCTTCCAGTTTCTTCAAAGTTCAGAAGTGTTACCAGGATAAATCTCCATATTTATATTCTCTATTAACTTTCTGGGTTATGGTGTTTCTTGGAAAGTTCTCTTTTCTTACATTTTTATATTGTTCAATGCCACTTGTTTATTCTCCAGCTTGTAGAACCCAGTACCCACATCGTCTCCAATGCCAATCACATTTTGATCACTGTTTTAGTCTGAATTCCCCAGGACACAGAAAATGGGCAAAACTTCATGGCAACCCCTTGTATGGAGAGCAACCTCAGGACAATAAGGATGAAAGCCAAACAGGTGAGGGGAAGAAGGAGGAAAAGCAAACACGAAGTTGTGCACCACGAGCTGCTCCTAATGCATCAGAAAACACAGCTGGTATCTGCGGTGACAGGAGCCATTGGGGCTTGGAACAGGTCATTGGAGAGGAGGTGGAGGTGCGAGTCATGGGTCTACCAAGGCTTTGGTCAAATTTGTCTGCTTGCTCCTTTTCACTGAAGTTTATCCAGCAGGGTGCTCACTCCTCCATCCTCCTCATCTGTGCTGCCCTGGAGCCCAGGCAGCTGCCAAGGAGACTGCATTCCCTGTCCCATCATGTGAGGCTTCCTCTGAGCCTGGAAGTGGTGGGAGGAGCGGGAAGGTCTCATCCTGGTGGGCTGCATGCAGATGCACACCCCGCAGCACTGGGAGCAGCGGCGGAGGTGGATTCTGTCCCGAATGCTAAGCTGCTCTGTCCCGAATGTTAAGCAGGTTTCTGAAGGATTGATTCTGATCATGGAAGCCCCTAAAACATTTTCAATTTCTGCAATAATACCGTTTCCTTCTCTATTTTTATTTAGGCCGACCCGATTTATTTTAATCTCATTCTGCTATCTTTCTCTACTTTTTATCTTTTGTCCTTCCTACTCTCTAAGAATGTGAAGAAAATTCCCTGGTTTCTTTGATTTCCAAAAATGGCTGCTTTGGGATATTTATTTCCACTCTCTTTTCCTTTTTTCTTTTTTAAAAAATAAAATTTCAGAATAATCATGCATTTTGAGGGCTTATGATGGCAAATATGTTCTTAGTCATGTAGCCTAATCATCTCTTAATGCTCACAGCAGAACGATGGCATCAGTAGTATTATCTCAGTGAGGCATAGAGTGTTTCATTGAATTACCCAAGGTCACCAGCGAGAACACAGAGGAGCCAAGGGTTCAGCTAGCTGTGCTTGACTCCAAGCCCTGTTTCCATTGACTGAGTGCTTTACGTGTGAGTGCTCACGGTGTCCTCCCAGATAGGTTGTGGATTGCATTTTTAACCTTGTTTATTCATCAAATTAGCTGCAGATCCTTGACCAGGCAATTGCACCACATCAGTTTCCTCATCTGTGACATAGTTTAAATTGTGTTCTTTCTGGCTCTGAGCGTCTTGGCTCTATTTTCTCTGTACTCTGCACTGCACTGGTTTTTGGAGACCTAACCCAGATTTTCAACATGGGCCACTATTTGTCCAAGATGGAAGCAGCGAGGCTTCAATCTTAGCTCCTTTTCTGCTAAAAAGAAGTTATAAAAACCAGACGCAAATGCCAGGCATTCTCCCTGCAACATTTTCTTGATTGGGTAGCAGAGTGCAATGGATCATTGATTACTGGAAACAGGAAAAGAACTAGAATTTTGCTTCTCAGAGCTCAAAAGTTGGAAAACATCTTTGGGGTAGAGCTTTTCTTTGTGCTCAGAAAGGTTGTTCCAGGATGCCCCCTTGACCACCACGTGTGGTTTAAACAGTTCCTCAGCACAGCTCCAGGCCCTGGTTTAATGCGAATCCCCACCCAAACTCTTCAGACCAGGGTCATGATAACATAAATGCTGTCCTGTGGAGGGAGCATACATCTCTGCAGAGAAAAAAGAAAAAAATTAACTTCTCTCTTTTGGTAACTTACTTCGGTTTTCAAGAGTTGACATTTGAGAATGCTGGGAATATGGGTAGCGACAGAGCTGGTAAAATTGACTTTTCCATAGGGACAGGAGAATGCCTGATTTTTAACCACAAAGTGCAGCATTTGGACTTCACTTCCAAAGTCAAGGACGTGTCATGCAGTGACGTGGCCATGAGGTCCTTAAGCTTTCTCCATGTGCGTGTGTGGACACTGGTTGGTTGCCACCGGAGTATCCATTTCCCCTTCTGATATCGGTAATGGAAAGTTGTGTTTTGGGGACTCACACTCACTTACGCTGGACCCTGTGGTCCCAGTGGGGTGACCAGTCAGGCCACTTAGCTCCCCTTCAGGAATGACCGCAGGAATCGGCAGATGAAGCATCACACTTTGTTGAACCTGCCTGGAGGGACAGTTCTCTTTCCTCCATGGCCTTAGAGCTGTGCTGTTGGCAGCCATCTTTCCATGATGACATGATGCTAAGTGTTATGGGGATGTGGGGAGAGGCCTGGCTCTGAAGGCAAGGGCTGGGGCCCTGGAGTCTTGTCAAGCCTGAAGACATATCCACCCTAACCCTTCCCTCGATGTGAACCAATAAAATCCCCTTTTATTTAAACAGCTTTGAGCTGAGTTTTCTGCAGCTTGTCAACAAGCACTTCTGTCCCACGGTGTACACCTCTGTGGCTTGGACGTCACTGAAGGAAGGCCGTTGTTCTTCGTTTCTGCTGACGTCAGATGTCAGCCCTTCCTCTCAGGTCTTGGTTTCTACTAAAAAACTTTGATGTTCTCTAATAACTTGGTCACAGCATTTCATTTGCCCGAGGAACCTGCCTCAGGGAGCCGTTTCACTAGAAGTATTACAGAAAGCTTTCAACAAGCAAAATTAATATAAAGTTATCTTCTTCTTAGGTAGGAGACTCCCTTCCCTCAGCTTCAGAGGGACTGCGAAAACACTCCCAGGGCCACAGTGGATACAAGAAAGCTCTGAATGACGCCCCATCTCGCATGTGCACTAACTGCCGGGTGCAAATTGGGAGTGGTGAGGAACAGTGAAGGCAGGGGCATCTTCTGTTATAAATTCCTGCCAACGAGATGAGAAAGGGTGACACGAAGGAGGAGCAGGAAGAGGAGGTAGAGATTTTAAAATTTCTTTGGTTTCATGTGGTTGGAACCATAAAATCCAATGACTTCCTTTTGGATGAGTTTTTCTTTTTTTCTCTTCTTTTTTCCCTTTTTCTCCACAGAGAGAGTTCACATCAATATCTGAATTGACATAGTAGGAAAGATGCTGGAATTTCCATTTTACGGTTGATGAAACTGAGATTCATAGGAATAAGCCCAGGATAAAGAGCTCATTACCAATCTGTACTTTTTGAGTAACCTAACTCTGGGGTTCTCATGATTAGCACTGTCTTGTTTTCCGATTTACAGAGGATATTAGCATGTTAGATTTTGAGGGCAGGATCCATGAGCTTACTGCTGAGCACATGGAGAGCACATGAAGTTTCCAGTTCACAGAAGGACTTTGCAGTGGGCCAGCATTTCAACCGATGTTATACTTCCATTAGTAACTTGTAAAACTAATTAATTTTAAAGGTACATCCAGTATTTTAGAAGAACTTTCGAAGGTTAAATCATTATTTCATTTGTAATGTCTCGAAGGTGACCATTTCAGGAGCAGAACGTAGTACCTGGTAGGAGGGACAGACATTTGCAAGATGACAGTTAAAGTACACTGTACCTCAGTTATGGGATAGAAACAGCCATATCGTTGCAGGTCGAGTGTGGACAGGCAGCTCTCCCTGGGCTCCTGGCCTCAGATCAATGGGCACCATTGGGTGGGATGGGAATGTACTGGATTCCATCCACTCCCTGTCAGGGTTGTGGGCTCTGCTTCAAGGCTAACTGGTAGCCTGCCACATTACTTATTTCTCTATGATTTAGTTCCCTAATCTGCAAAACATCTTTGGTAACAGTAACAATTTTATAGGGTTTTATGACGATTAAATGAGGTAATACCTTTAAATGCCCAGTACCATACCTGATGTTCAGTAAGTACTCAGAAAATGCCTTTAGTCCCAGCATCATACTCAACATGGCACCACTGCCATCAACACCACCATTGTTGTCATCATTGACATCAAAACTCAGGTCTTTCTTTTGGGGGACCTAGCTATCCATCTTCTTGTGATATACTGCAGTTTATCCCCCTGATACCAGGGTCCACGACCTTGCCTGTCTACCCATGATGGAGAGATGTGTTCTGCATAGCACACTTCAAGCATCACACCCAAGGGTCAGGATAAACTATGACAAGGCATGCAATTTCTTACACACACATTGTGTTTTATGTCATTCAAGCCAAATGGCTCAGTCACTCTACAAACACTGCACCAACAAATTAGAGGGTCATGTGGGTCTGTTGCACAGCTGTGATGCTAAGTGTCTTGCAACTGCCCTCCCTTGCTGTCTGTAGTCACTACTCTGCTTTTCCTTCCCCCTGCTTCCCACATAAGCACAGCCCAAGAGGAAACTCAGGGATCCACAGTAGGCCCCTGCACGGTAAGGGGCGCATTTTACTTGGAGCTCCTCCTAGGTCTAAGTCGTAGGACTTCATTTGCCACGATCTTGCTGATTAATGTTACCTTGTAATAACTCTATACATATCTATATATAAACTGTATTTGTTTTTATAAAGCTATAGGATTATAAATATGGTTTAAAAATAATAAATAATATATAATTATATCAATACATTAATTATAATTATAGAATATATTAATAATTTTAACATATAATTATAAATAATAATATAATAAATAATATATATATTTTAAATCTATGGCTTGGAGAATCATTTACTGTTAGAAAACCCCTTCATCTGGCTATGTTTACTATGCTGAAAAAATGTTGCTAAAAGCTCTTGAGTCCCCAGGATATAATTTGATGTAATGAAAGAAAAGAAAATCTCCTGCTTGGTGTAGAATCTGGGACAGATGGAATAGAATACACCAAGAATTAAGAAAAACAGGTTTGAAAAGTTAATTTTGCTCCCCCTCCCTCCTCTCCTCCATAGTAAGGTATCCAGTTTCTGAAAAGAAAAGTAATTATAACATTTAGACTGCATATTGTAAAAAACCATAAGGGTTTTGAATTCTTATGGTAGAGTGGCTGTGTGGGATGTCTATTTACTTTCAGCTAAATTTTCTTTGCTTAAGTTATGTGCATAAGTTTTGCTTTCCACATTTAATTTTAGGATGGCACTCAAGTTTGAGAAAATATTTACACAAAGAAAACTAAGCTTATATTGTACTATTATTAACCCCAATCCTGCTGACACTTACAGCATTTCTTTGTCAGTATCAAATCCAAAATTCTAGCCCTTGTGAAACTATAGGCCCAGCCCTCTGAGCTGTGTGTTAGGTATTTTTGTGGGTTTGGGTTTTTTGTTTTTGTTATTTTTTGGCTGTAACTTAATTGGTTTGGGGCACAGGAAAAGCCACTACTACAAAACACACGGAAACATAATAATTCTGGTGTCTTGGGATATAGACATAATCATATAAGAAATTTTTCATATTACTGGGCACCAGGAAAAACATTTGGTTTATTGCAAGGCAATCAGATCCTTGGTGAAGGAAGGCACTTGGTAATCTATTAATATACAAGGGTCTGTTTTGTACCTCTTCCACTACATAGAAGTCAAAGAAGGAGGGAGGGCAGGAGAAGAAGAGGCATTCCCTGTCTCCAAGCAGCTGCCATTAAGTAGGAGGCTTCCTGAAATATTACAGTAGCCAAGTAAGTAAGCAAGTAAACCAGTGGAGAAAGAAATGTGACAGATCAGCCTCAGTTGGCTCCTTGCTTCAAATAGAAATTTTCTTGCAAACAGAGGAAGAGGTTTCCCCTCTGAGGGTGGAGTGACCCCTCATGGCAGTTGGATTTCTTCACTGTGGCCGGCTCAGAGAGAGGTGTTCTGTGCATTTCAAAGCAACTTTGATCCCAGCAGACTCTCTTTTTCCTTTTCTTCTCCCATTTTTCACTCTAAGTTGAAACACTGCGTTAAGTGAGTGTTTGGAAAGAGCAACACCAATGGAAGAGGCGCACAGGCCTCTCCAGAGTTTTGGCTTCATGTACTGGAGGCAGGAAGAACCACAGGAAATCAGTAACACCTGCTTCTGAGGAGCACAAAATGGCATTTGGTGGGCTGCAGTGGGAGGGTTGGTTGAAAGCCCTTTTTGAACAAGAACCCAACCCAAATGAGCTTCAGGAATAAAGGAGTGTGTCAGGATACGGAGTAAGGAATGTGGCTGGAGCCTCAGTGAGGGCGCCTGTCTGGGCAGCTGTCCTCATTCTCCACGTTGGCTTCAATCTTCTCTCACTCTGGGGAAATGCTTTCCTCACAGAATTGGACGTGGGGCTACCTTGAGCTCATCTAACAGCTTCAACCTGAAAGGTCCCCTCCTGGACCCACTGACTACAACCAAGAGTTAAACCCCCTTTGTATGACTGTGGTATGTGATATCATGTTGAACTTCAGGTGTGAACCGCATGTATGTATGTATGAACATCATTTATGAGTACAACCATGAAGCAAAGATGTGGAGCGCCCTTCTTAGAAGGGAGCCATTCAGGGAAGACAATCCCATGGGAGTGCACGAGAAGGTAGACTGTCTATTGGCCTTTCATTCCAAGGCAGCATTTCTCTGAGTCTTCCATCAGGTCTATAAAACATCAAAAATGTCAGGACAAATCAGTAGGAAAAAAAAATTAAATCAACCAGTTGCTTTGATACTATGTAGACTAAACTTGGTCATCAGGATTGGTCATTCTTGATATATAAGCACCTCCCCTCAGCTTTTTGGAATAGGACAGGTGAGCTGAGTGATAAGATGTGACAATGCCACCTCCACCATCCCCTTAGACCAGCTGGCTTTCATAGCTCTACCTTGGACACAGACATTCTACCCTTCCCTGGAAAAAGAATGTGAGACAGTTAATGTTATGTTATCTCGACAAGTTCAGCCATGCACAGATAGCTGGTAAAACATTATTTCTGGGTGTGTCTGTACGGGTATTTTTGGAAGAAATTAGCATTTGAATCAGTAGCCCCAGTGGAGCAGTCTGTCCTCATCAATATGGGCAGGGATCATCCAACCGCTGAGGGTCCAAATAGGAAAAAAAAAAAAAAGTGATGGAAAGGTGAATTCTCTCTCTTCTTGAACTAGGATGTCCATGTTTCCTGGCTTCAGACATCAGAGCTCCTGGTTCTTAGGCTTTTTGAATCGGACTGCATTATACCACTGGCTTTCCTGGGTCCCCAGGTTGCATATGGCAGGTTGTGGAACTTTTCAGCTTCTATAACTGTGTAAGCCAATTCCTATAATAAATTTCCATACATATATCTTATTGGTTCTGTTTTTCTGGGGAACTCAGAGTGCTTCAGACAGAAGAGGAAGCACTCAGTGTTGCTTGCCTCAGAGAATATGGTTTTTCCTGGATTCCTGGCCATGTACAACAATGAGCCCATTTGGCACGGGTAGCCACTTCTGTGGGGGTGATTAGGAAATGCCCAGGTAACTTTTTTAAACTAAATATGCCCACAAAGCCCACAGAGGTGCACATTTATTTCTAAGTTCTGGTATGGTTCTCTTATATCTGGTGAGTTGCAAGTTTTATGCCAATGTCCCAGCCTGATACCAAAATGCAGCAGTTGCAGTTGATTTGTTTCATACACCATATTCTCGAAGTTTATTTTATGTCCTTATTAATAACCATGTCCCAAACATGGTTCTTATAAATACGTAAATGTTTAGCATGTTTAATGATAGGCAAATCTAAATATACTGAAATGTAAAATGTTCAAGTTAAAAAATTGCGTATCATAAAAGAATAGAAGGAAATGGAGTCGTTACTTTTCCATGATGCCCCCATTAGGATCTTGGAAAAAAGATAAGATTAGTTAAGTGGCATTTCTGTGTCACATATAACAGATAACCATCTTGCCCAGAAGACCAGCGATGTGCCCATTATGAGTCGAAGGGAACTGAAATCTAATCCCATCTCCTGGGCAAAATGTCATCTAAAATGATTATTTAGTTTTGTGTCTGTGTGTTTGATTTTTTTGAGCTATTACTGGGATTGTTACACTGAAGAAGAAAACCTCAGAGAAGAATTCAAAGTTACCATGAACACATTTGAGAAATAGCCAGTCAGGAGAACATCAGGATGTCAAATTTCAATTATCAGTTTAGAAAATGACCACCAGGATTTATGCAATGGGATGTGACACCCTTGGGACAAGGTATATTTTTCTTATTTCCTGTTGCAATCCTTGCACTAATCACAGTGCCTGGAAAAATCACAATCACTCCACTTGTTAGCTTAATGAATAAATTATTTACTTACCTATACCTTGCTTTATTTTAAGAAATGACTAGCTAGAATAAAGAGAGCTAAAAAAAAAAGAGCTGAGGAATCACAATGAATCATAAAGTGCACTTAAGTGCAAATTAAAAATTAAGATGACCCTTTTTTTTTTGGTGGGGGTGCAGGGGAGAGTTGGAGGGAGAGAGAGAATCCTAAGCAGGCTCCATGTCCAGCATGGACCCTGACATAGGGCTCCATCTCACAACCCTAAGACCATCACCTGAGCTGAAATCAAAAGTCAGATGTCCAACCAACTAAGCCAACCAGGTGCCCCAGAAACTAAGATGATTCTTAATGAAAAGGAAGAGTCACTTCCACTTATGTTTGATAGTTGCTTAATAGAGTACTTGACAGTTTAAGCAAGGAAGACATTGATTAGCTGTCTTTTATCTTCATGGAAAATCAGACAAGAGAAAATGAGTTAGACATTAGTATGTGATATTTGAGGTAGACATAAGAAAGGGATTTCTGGTGACATCGATTTTCAAAATCTTTAGCAGAGAAATGTTCATTGACATTCCAGTTAAACATGGAAGATGGAACACATATGTCTATGTTTATATCCTCCAAAATCTGCACTGAAATCACAACAAAGGGGTTTTAAAAATAGGCATAAACCCATAAGACTAAGGAGAATGAGAAAGAAAACAATAACAACCAAATTTGGGAAGATAGAAAGAATACAGAAAAGGAAAAATAACCTAGTAGACCCCAGAAAAATTAATTTTAGTATGGCAGTGGGAAAAATTTAGAATTAAGCTGACTTACACTACATAAATCTCAAAAGCCCTAATGATAGGTAGCACTGGATATCTCTGCAAGTAGGTTAAAGTAAGGTGACTAAAATAAGAGGATTTCCAGAAGTCTATTGAAGAAACAATCAGACCTCCAGATCAAGATTTTCTCTTTCATTTTAGGTGGCCACTTCTCATCTGCATCCTGCATGGTCCAAGACTGGAAATTTATTCTTTGACAATGATAAAAAAGAGGGTTTCTACAGTGTGGAGATTCCTCAATAAATTAAAAATAGAGCTTCCCTATGACCCTGCAATTGCACTACTGGGTATTTACCTCAAAGATACAGATGTAGTGAAAAGAAGGACCATATGTACTCCAATGTTTATAGCAGCAATGGCCACGATTGCCAAACTGTGCAAAGAACCAAGATGCCCTTCAACGGACGAATAGATAAAGAAGATGTGGTCCATATACACTATGGAGTATTATGCCTCCATCAGAAAGGATGAATACCCAACTTTTGTAGCAACATGGACAGGACTGGAAGAGATTATGCTGAGTGAAATAAGTCAAGCAGAGAGTCAATTATCATATGGTTTCACTTATTTGTGGAGCATAACAAATAGCATGGAGGACAAGGGGAGATGGAGAGGAGAAGGGAATTGAGGGAAGTTGGAAGGGGAAGTGAACCATGAGAGACTATGGACTCTGAAAAAAAATTGGAGGGTTTTGAAGGGGTAGTGGGTGGGAGGTTGGGAGAACCAGGTGGTGGGTATTAGAGAAGGCACAGATTGCATGGAACACTGGGTGTGGTGCAAAAACAATGAATACTGTTATGCTGAAAAAAATAAATAAATTTAAAAAAGAGTGTTTCTAGATTGAAAAAAAAAGGAAGTAAAACTATACAAGTATAGAAAACAACAATATCAAAAACCAAAGCAAACCAAAACAACAACCAAATTGCTAGTGATATTATTACATAGATAAGGGGGTATAATGAAACCACAAAACAAGAACAGGATGGTATAGAAAGGAACATTCAAGGAACAACAGTAGAAGAAAAAATTATCAGGAACAATACCACAGCCGTGGAGATCACAAGTCAATGGAAAGGTTTGAAAAGAAGTTGAGAAAGAATTTGAGAATGTGGAACCAAATGAGGAGGAAATGTAACATAAGAGAAAAGAATTAGAGGAGCACTCCAGTAGAGACAATATTAAATACTGATAGTCCCCAAAAGAAAAAACAAAGAAAAAGAAATGACAAATGAAATAATTCAAGAAAATTTCCCATAATAGAAGGACTCAATTTTAAGGCTTGAAAAAAAACCACATCAAGCATGGAGTACAAGAGTTATAAAGAAACCTTGCCAAAACACACATTATGACATTTTGGAACATTCAGGACAAAAAAGATCCTATGATTCGATGAACAAGAGAGAGAACTTTTTTTCTGTGGTTTTGTTCACAGGTCACTGTGAAGGATCCAGAATCAGAAAGGCTTCAGGCTACTCAAGAACACTAGCCAATTGCTAAAAGCCAAAAAAGTACGATTTTTATAATTCTAAAGAAAATGGTTTCCTACAGAGAATTCTATACCTAACTAATATAGCAAAAAATTATGAGAGGAAAAGAAAGATATTTTGAGAGAAGTAGGTCTCAGAAATGTACTTCTTATATGTTCCGTCTCAGGACACTAGAGTAAGATGTACTTTCACTGGAGGAGAGTATAGACCAAGGAAGTGGAACACAGGATAAAAGACCGGGTGATAAAGAAAGAAGATAAATGAAGGGAGCCCTGATCGGGACAGGGAAGGGAGAGCCAGGGGACAGCTGTGTGTAGGCATAAAGGGCAGCTCCTCCATATTGGAGTAGGTCAGAAGTCTCTGGGAGAGGCTTCATCTGGAAGTTTAAACTGACAACAATCCCGTTGTGTCTGAATGTCTTGAGAGATTATATCACTAATGAAGCTTTCTTGGTGGGATTAATGAAAAGTGTGTAGAAAATCAGGCAAATTAGGGAGATGAAATGTGAACTCAGGGAAAACAAAAATTGTGTAAGAAAGCAAATGCAAACTTGGGTTACTATATGACTTACCTGGGAACAGTGCTACAAAGTCATAAGATGAAAACAACAAAAATTGATCTCACCAAAATTGTGACTTAACTTTATAATACCTAAAACTGAGAAATGAAGAATACAAGATTGTATTTAGAGATATGGAGATGAACATCAAAATAATAAGCTGAAGGTGTTGAAAGGGGTTGCCTCTGGAAAGGGGGAAATGGCAGTGACACGGGGGATTACTGTTTTTATAAGGAAATGTGTATGACTAATTGACTCTTATGTATACACATGTTTGAGTTTGGCAAAACTAAACACTAATGGAAAGAAAAAAAGAAAGGAAGAGATAGAGAGAAGGAGGAAGGAAGAGGAGGAAGAAGAGAAAGAAGGAAGGAAGGAAGGAAGGAGCGATGGAAGGAAGGGAGGAAGGGAGGGCGGGAAGGAAGAAAAAATGAAAAAAAGGGCAAGGAATGAAAGGAAAAGAGCCTTGTAGATTCTTTTCTCTGGAGAGACGACACTTTGGTTAATATATGAACTTATTGGTGTACAGGGCTCTGGACCTCAGGTGGCAGAATTTTCAGAATGCAAAAATTGGTCTACCTTGTGTTGGCACATTTGCCCTCCTTTCTTCACAACATTAGTTGTAGGTTTTAGCTCACTCTTGAACTGACTATAATCATTCATTAACAAACCAAATGAATATCACAGGAAAATTCTCCCAATATAGGCTGGGCTAAGATAGACATGTCTGAGGTGAGTCAATTAACACCAATGTTGCCTTTGCCCAGCTGTTCACACTTTCATGGTACACTCGGGAGATCACAGCTATGTTTGTCCAATTTACAATCCAGATTGAAGGAGAACTTTACAGCTATTTAGAACAGATTTGTGAAGATAACCCTTTGATCTTCTCCCGCTTTATGCACTTGCAGGTTTGGCTGCTGTGTCGAACAGAGGAGCAGGGCACTTCTGTGGAATAACAAGAGGCAAACAACCTTGAAACTGATGCTGACCTCCTGGATGTCATTTGACCTCAATGGGAAGAGATTTGTAACAAGGCACACTTTGTACCAGCCTCCCATTTTGCATTACAAGACATGCTGTCAGAATCACTGGGTATCAACCCTCTTGCTTGACTAAAAGGGGCATTTGAGAGACTAGGGGCAGCTAAGTGGAAGGGCAGTGAAAAGGCCCCTTGGACTTGGTTTCAAATTTCAGGTCTGTCATCCATTTGGGCAATTTACATCACATCTCCAAGCTGCAATTTCCTTACCTATGAGATGAGGATTACAATGTTCTTTCAAAGGTTCCTAAAAAATTATCTGAGGTCCTGTAAACAAGCAGTGCAGATCTGCTCTACCAGGTGTTCAACAAATGCAACTTTTATTACCCTAAGAATTGCTTCATCATCAATCTCGGTAGCCACTGGCTCTACTTCATCTGAAAAAAGATGACCCCTTCAAGTAGTATCATCTATAGTTCCACTGGGGACCCAACACACGCATTCTTTTACGTGGCCAGAAGAACAACTCTTAAGAAGTAGGATGAGCAGGGGCACCTGGGAGGCTTAGTTAAGTGTCCGCCTTTGGCTTCGGGCCAAGATCTCAAGGTCCTGAGATTGAGCCCTGCATCGGGCAATTCTCCCTTTCCTGCTCCCCCTTGTTTGTGCTCCCTTTCTCTGTCAAATAAATAAATAATTCCTCAAAAAATGAAGACGAAGACAAAGACGGAGAAGGAGAAGGAGAAGGAGAAGAAGGAGAAGGAGAAGGAGAAGGAGAAGGAGAAGGAGAAGAAAAAGGAGGATGTGCAGCACCAGAGGAGTTAAAAAACCTCCAACTGGTCATCCAACTGGTAAGTAGGTAAGCTGAGTTGAATCTAGGACTCTGAATCATTTGAACTCCACATGTAGGAGTGTTCTCACCAGTGTAATTTCTGGGGAGCAGAGTGAATTATTAGACAGCTCTTCCTTGCACTGAGGTAGAATCAACCACCCTATGACGTCAGCTCCTTTTTTGGATCTGATGACCCTTAAAGCATTTGAAAATAGCTAATCTGCTCTTCAGGCTTCCAGACCTCCCAGTCAATGGTTGGAAGCTAAGACTCAATTACCACCATTTCTAGGTAAGATGCTAAATGTCCTTCAGGCATGAGCACCCATGAGGACATGAGCATCTTGGATCATTGGCCAAGGTCAGTTTCTTTTTTTTTTTTTTCCTTTTTTGTCATGTAATTCAATTAGCCAACATAGAGTAGATCATTAGTTTCAGATGTAGTGTTCAATAATTTATCAGTTGTGTTTAACACCCAGTGCTCATCACATCACATGCCGTTCTTAATGCCCACCACCCACTTGCCACACCCCACCCACCTCCCCTCCAGCAACCCTCAGCTTGTTTCCTATAATTAAAAGTATCTCATGGTTTTTCTCCCTCTCTGATGACCTCCCATTCAGTTTTCCCTCCCTTCCCCTATGATTCTCTGTGCTGTTTCTTTTTCCCCGCTCTGTGCTGTTTCTTATATTCCACATATGAGTGAAACCATATGACAATTGTCTTTCTCTGGTTGACTTACTTCACTCAGCATAATACCCGCCATTTCCATTTGTGTTGATTTAAATGGTAAGTATTCACCTTTTCTGATTATATATATATATATATATATATATATATATATCACATCTTCTTTATTCATTCATCTGTCGATGGACATCTCAGCTCCTTCCACAGCCTGGCTATTGTGTACTTTTCTGCTATGAACACTGGGGTGCAGGTGCCCCTTTGGATCACTGCATTTGTATCTTTGGGGTAAATATCAAGTAGCGCAGTTGCTGGGTCATAGGGAAGCTCTATTTTTAACTTCTTAAGGAACCTCCATATTTTTCCAGAGCGGCTGCACCAGCTTGCATTCTCACCAACAGTATAAGAGGGCTCCCCTTTGTCCACATCCTTCTCAACATTTGTTGTTTCCTGTCTTGTTAATTTTTAGCCATTCTGACTGGCATGAGGTGGTATCTCATTGTGGTTTTAATTTGTATTTCCCTGATGCCAAGTGATATGAAGCATTTTTTCATGTATTTATTGGCCATTTGTATGTCTTTTTGGAGACATGTCTGTTTGTGTCTTCTGCCCATTTCTTGATGGATTTTTTTGAGGGGTGGGTGTTGAGTTTGAGAAGTTTTTTAGAGATCATGGATACTAGCCCTTTATCTGATATGTCATTTGCAAATTTATTCTCCCATTTCCTAGGTTGCCTTTTAGTTTTGTTGACTGTTTCCTTTGCTGTGCAGTAGATTTTCATCTTGATGAAGTCCCAATAGTTCATTTTTGCTTTTGTTTCACATGCCTTTGGAGACGTGTCTATCAAGAAGTTGCTGCAGCTGTGGTCAAAGAGGTTGCTGCCTCTGTTTTCCTCTAGGAGTTTGATGGATTCCTGTCTCACATTTGGGTCTTTCATCCATTTTAGTTTATCTTTTTGTATGGTGTAAGAAAACGGTCCAGTTTCATTCTTCTACACGTGGCTGTCCAATTTTCCCAGCACCATTTATTGAAGAGACTGTCTTTTTTCCATTGGATATTTTTTTCTGCTTTGTCAAAGATTAGTT
Source organism: Neogale vison (assembly GCF_020171115.1). NCBI lineage: Eukaryota > Metazoa > Chordata > Mammalia > Carnivora > Mustelidae > Neogale > Neogale vison. The sequence goes on from NC_058092.1 coordinate 235,686,421, forward strand.
GACCACAGAGTTGAGGGTCCATTTCTGCGCTCTCTATTCTGTACCATTAATCTATGTGTCTTTTTTGTGTGCCAGTTCCATACTGTCTTGATGATTACAGCTTTGTAATAGAGCTTGAAGTCTGGCATTGTGATGCCACCAGCTTTGGCTTTCTTTTTCTGGCTCTTTGGGGTCTTTTCTGGTTCCATAAAAATTTTGGGATTATTTGTTCCAGCTCTGTGAAAAATGTCAAAGGTATTTTGATAGAGATTGCTTTGAGTGTATAGATTGCTCTAGGTAGCATATATATTTTAGCAATATTTATTCTTCCAATCCATAAGCACGGACTGTTTTTCCATTTCTTTGTGTCTTCCTTAGTTTCTTTCATAAGTGTTCTGTAGTTTTTAGAGTACAGATCCTTTACCTATTTGGTTAGGTTTATTCCTAGGTATCTTACAGTTTTGGGTACAATTGTAGATGGGATTGATTCCTTAATTTCTTTCTTCTGTTTCATTGTTAATGTATAGAGATACAATTGGTTTCTGTGAATTGATTTTGTATCCTGCCATGTTGCTGAATTGCTGTATGAGTTCTAGCAATTTTGGGGTGGAGTCTTTTGGGTTTCCCACGTAAAGCTTCATGTCATATGTGAAGAGTGAGAATTTGACTTCTTCTTTGCCAATTTGAATGCCTTTCATTTCTTTTTGTTGTCTGATTGTTGAGGCTAGAACTTCTAGTACTATGTTGAACAACAGTGGTGAGAGTGGGCATCCTTGTCATGTTCCTGAGCTTAGAGGAAAAGTTCAAAGACCGCATCAAAAAGAAGAATTACAGACTGATATCTTTGATGAACATGGATGCCAAAATTCTCACCAAGATACTAGCCAATAGGATCCAACAGTATATTAAAAGGATTATTAACCACAACCAAGTGGGATTTACTCTGGGACTGCAAGGGTGGCTCAACATTTGCAAGTCAATCAATGTGATACATCACATTAATAAAAGGAAGGACAGAACCATATGATCCTCTCAATTGGTGCAGAAAAAGCATTTGACAAAATACAGCATCCTTTCCTGATTAAAACTCTCCACAGTGTAGAGATAGAAGGAACATACCTCAATAGCATAAAAGCCATCTACGAAAAGCCCACAGCGAATATCATTCTCAATGGGGAAAACCAAGGGCGCCTTCAAGGACATTTGGAAAGTTTCTCCTCCCTGGTGACCGTTTTGTGAATCCTGCAAGATACGGGGTTTTCAGATTTTCAGATGGTCTTACCCCGAAGCTCTTTGTGGCAGCCTTTGTTATAAACATTAGACTTATTTAGTCATCTTTGCAAGCGTATGCCAGATTGAACAGTGCGAAGATTGGAGTAACCACCCGAGAGAAAGTTGTTCAAGGCCCATTTGCTCTTGACCATGGCATCTTTATTATTGGAGTGGGTTCTGCACTCCTTTTTATTTAAATCAGCAAAGTGCATTTCACTCACACACAATCTTTTTCACAGACTGAAAACTGTACATCCAAGGCTGCCAAGTTCATCTTCCTATAATCTGCTCTGCAACTCGGCAGGTGACCCCAATCCTCCATCAGTATGGAGGCCTTTGCATTTTATGGCTACAGGGGAGGGCACAGGAGCTTTATAATACCCATTAGCAAAGATCATCCTAAATCCAATGCCAATTAGAAAAATATACCTTTGGAAATAAAACTCTCAACACAAAATAACTCAATTCTGGTCCCAGGGAGAGTAAGAAAGCACAGGAGCAAGGATCCTAGATGAGGAAGCACAATAGAGATTGACAAATTGCTCTCTGCTGCTCAATATTTCCTACTGGGCCCAGGGGTCAGGGAGTCTGCTGGGTATAGGCACTGGCTTTGAGTACATCTGTGTGGGTTTAGGATCTGATTCCCAGATGGAGACGGTGCAGATGGTGCCGGCAGCACGTATGGGTGGGAGGATTTAGTCCCTTGGAGGAGAAACATCATATTCCCAGATGGAGAGGTCAAGGTTGCGGATATTTTTGGTGCCTTTCCGTAGGAGGACAACGTTATTCCCAGACCTGATTGGCAATCCTTTTTGGCATAATGGAATTTAAATGTTGGCAAGGATGCTGGCTTGTTTGTCACCTGGTTGTGTTACAGAAATAAAGCTCGGGTGCTCTGCTTGTCTGTGACGTATGACTCAGTGGTGCTGTCTGCAGGGACTGGAGGAGCAAAGGATTCATTGGGTGATTTTAGAGAAGAAAGCAGAACACAACTCTCTCCTCCTCTGTGATAGAACATGAAAAAGAGAAATGTTGAAAGTTGTCAAAAATGCATCTTAGCCATGTAACTCAAGTCAACTGGTAAACCAGTCAATCTGGTTACCCCAGCCAAGCAGTACTGTGGTCCATTTCTATAAACCTTAACAAAGGGGTAGCAACAGAAAAAGTGCCAAACATTTTAATTTTGCCTCGTATCATCTATGTAATTTCCTAGTGGTAGAAACTACCAATAATTATCAGGAACCCCCCGAGACTCTGCTTCCCATTGTTTGGTTGGAATTTTAAGCATTTTAGTAAGAAGGACCCAAAAATCTGTCCTCTTAATCGTTTGATAAAATGGATCAGAAGTGTGCATAATAACACTTCATCTTTTCTTAATGAAAACACTGCCACCATCTGGTTAATAAATGGTTTTGTCTACTCTTTTTATTGAGTGAAATAAGCAAGTCATGTTCCCTTCATTTAAAACAGGATCACAATTTCTAGTAAAGGTAATTTTTCTTCTTTTCATAAAAATTAACAGCATCTCATAATGCCTGTCATTCTTCCATCAATTCCAGGGTAAACTGCTCTGAAAAAGGCCTGTTCCCCCAGCAACAGTGGGAATCGTTCTATAAGGCACTGACAGTGTGCAGACAGGATTGTCGCATCTCGTGATTTCTGGAGGGTGGATCACACAATGCATTTCATCTAGTTCATGGGACAGTTGTCCTCACTTCCATAGAAGCAGGGAGAACCTGGGTTAGGGTCGTGACCATCACAGCTAATGTCCTCCAGTAGCCTCAAAACACCTCAACGCTTGGTGGGTGGTCCTTCATTCTCCAGAACAGTAGTCCAGCTTTATCTCTGCATTTGTGCATGATATGCTCTGAAGAACTTATTTGGACACTAGGACATCTTTGAGTGACCTATAATTTCTTCAAATGTTAGGACACAAAACAGGAAGAGAAGAGAAAAATCCAGAACAGCTACATCTGGTAAGCGTGAAACAGAACTCAAGACCTGATTGAATTTTACAAAATCGGAGGGATCCCTTCAGTACTTACATGCATTTGTTGAAGTCAAATGTGGCACCAGGATCAGGGGCTATGCCCGTTACTTTGTTTGAAAACATCCTCTACCAAGGAGAGCTGGGAGCCTTTGACATAGATCATAGAGCACGTAATGAACATGTTCCATGTGCCAGGCCCATTTCAGGCTCTTCTTCATAGAGGGTAGAGTTTGATTTTCAAGGTCAGGAAGTGCTCCGGCAAAGGGAGTGAAGAACATCATGTTGGGAGCCCCCTCTGATGTACTGCTCCCATTTTAGCCAGGATCACTGGAGGGTGATAGGATTCACCCATGGGGGCTGGGAACAGAGGGAGTGTGTGAAGAGGAGGTAGGAACTCCTCAGCCACAGTGACTATAGAATGGGGTGGGGGTGATCTGAGGTGCCCATGTTGGAGAATGTCAGCCATGGAAGTGGTTTTTGCTCTGTTTCTTGGGTTTGGTTTGATTTTGACTGTTACAACAACCTCTGGGGTTTTCCTAACTGCCCTCGTTCACGAAGATGGCAGTGGATGAAGTCCAATCATTTCAGGATCTGCTGAATTAACTGGAGTTGCAACATGTGTAGTGTTACACAAACTCGTTGCATTACAAAATCCCTTTTTACTAAGTGTGGGGCAGGAAATGTGCCCAAGGAAGACACACTGGACACCTGGCAGTGTTGGCTGCATGGCCTCCACACTCAGGGTGGCATCACCATCATGGGACCCGAAAGACAAGAGCTGGGGAATAGCTCTAATATTTCTAGGATCTGCTTCCAGTGGGGCACTGTAAGAGCTTGAAAGTACATCACCCCTTCTAACACCTCCCCACTGGTGGGGTGGGTGATACCAGCCCTGCTTTGAGGACAGGAAATGGGCTTGAAAAAGAAGGAAAGTGATCTGTGAAAGTTTACACAGTGGGCAAGCAGCAGGCTGATATTCAAACTCACCAGTTCCTGCTTCCTGCATACCACATGGCGGGACAGAGGACAAGAAGACTGGGCAGTGACCTCAAGGCTACTTAGAACCTGATGGTAACCTTGAATGGTTTACTTGCCCTCTTTGGACTTCAGTTTTCTGACATGTAGAATGAAGTTGTTGGACGGAATGATATCTAGGGGACTTCAGCTTTTTTTAAGTTCTGAGGTTTCCCACAATTACAATTGTGTGTGTGTGTGCACACACATGTGCGTGTGTGCTCACTATAGTAAGAGCTAAGTAGGGGAGAACATGTTGATGTCCCACCTTTACAACATGATCATATCAACTGAATTTTCACACTGACATTTAATTCCAGTTTTTTCAATTGAAAAGTCAGATAGAAGCCAGAGAGAGAGAGAAAGAGAGAGAGAGAGAGAGAGAGAAGCTGGCATTCACTGGGGTCCCTTTCCTTCCAGTTAATGAGGAAAATGTTAAGGATTTCCAGGACAAAAAGATTCATTTCTCCAACAGGCTTTAATAAGAAAGGGGGAGAAATCATTAAGAATTTAAAATATGAAGATAAAAGCTCTCAAAGGTTCCTAAGCACCGGCATTAAGCTGCAACATCATTTATTAACTGCGTGGTTTTGTAGAACTCTTGATACTTAATACTTAACTCAATTGAGTTCACAGGCATGAAAGTATTTATGCAACACTCTTATGTAATAGAGGGACAAGTGCCCATTTCAGGGTATTATAAATGCCTGATGGCATGTGCATTCCATGGTAGAGTTAATGTAAAAAAAGGTGCAAGGCAAATACTTTTAGTGCCCTCTGGCCCTCATAGTGGTCCCCAGAAATAAGGCAGAGAAAAATAATTTTTATTCATAAATGTTTATTTGAAAACTGGACAGCTATATGTAGAAGAATGAAACTCGACCATTCTCTTACACCGTACACAAAGATAAACTCAAAATGGATAAAAGACCTCAACGTGAGACAGGAATCCATCAGAATCCTAGAGGAGAACATAGGCAGTAATCTCTTCGATATCAGCCACAGCAACTTCTTTCAAGATATGTCTCCAAAGGCAAAGGAAACAAAAACAAAAATAAACTTTTGGGACTTCATCAAAATCAAAAGCTTCTGCACAGCAAAGGAAACAGTCAAAAAAACAAAGAGGCAACCCACGGAATGGGAGAAGATATTTGCAAATGACAGTACAGACAAAAGGTTGATATCCAGGATCTATAATGAACTCCTCAAACTCAACACACACAAAACAGGCAATCATATAAAAAAATGGGCAGAAGTTATAAACAGAGACTTCTCCAAAGAAGACATATAAATGGCTATCAGACACATGAAAAAATGTTCATCATCACTAGCCCTCAGGGTGATTCAAATTAAAACCACATTGAGATATCACCTTACACCAGTTAGAATGGCCAAAATTAACAAGACAAGAAACAACATGTGTTGGAGGGGATGTGGGGAAAGGGGAACCCTCTTACACTGTTGGTGGGAATGCAGGTTGGTGCAGCCTCTTTGGAGAACAGTGTGGAGATTCCTCAAAAATGTTTATTTGAAAATTTTTATTCAGAAAATGGGGCTTGGGAGTTTTAGGAGAAAATTAAAAAAAAATCTTTATGTTTGAAAAATTCTTGATGAACTACAGTCTACCTTATCTTTTAATACCCGATCAACCTGATGCTTTAATGATTTCAAGGCCCGAAGGAATTCATGGTACTGATTTTAGCAAGAACTGGTGCTCAGTTATTAAATGTCCCAGGTCTTCCACATGTATCCTGGGTCCTTTCTGCCACAAGACTCAGGCTTTCCTCGCACGCTGTCCCATATGCAGAAGGACGCACTTGACGGTCCTGACTCTGCTGGGACTGAGTCTGGCTGCTGGGGCTCTTTTTCCAGTCCAGGAATCAAATCCTTCACTAAGAGGAAGCCCCAAAGCATACATCCCCCACTAATTCCCCAAAGAGCAATTTCCCCCAAATGGGTGCTCTCGGCCTCCATTTCATCACCCTCTTCACACAACCTCAGAGGTTGAGGAAATCAGAAGCAGCATCTTACCAGGCTTACTCACCTCACACTGCCTTAGGTTCTTCTGCCAAGCTCCCCCCCCCCAGGAGGTGTGCTAACCTCAGCTGCACAAATGGGACTTTTTCCAGAAATCCAAGGCCAACGGTCGTCTACCTGATGACTCAGACTTGATCAGGAGGGACAGGATCCTGGTGCCAGGGCCGCCTCTGGCTGGAAGATTTTGACAAACAGCTCTACATTCTCACACATTTTTCCACCTGGTCTTTTCACAGTTTTTCTCCTGTTTTGTGCTCACTCCCTCAAGCAATATGATTTCTTTTTTCTTTTTTTTAAGATTTTGTTTATTTATTTGACAGAGAGAGACAGTGAGAGAGAGACCACAAGCAGGGGAAGTGAGAGAGGGAGAAGCAGGCTTCCCACTGAGCAAGGAGCCCAATGTGGGGCTCAATCCCAGGACCGTGGGATCATGACCTGAGCCACCCAGGTGCCCCAAACCATACGATTTTAAGAAGAATGTTCTCATCACTATTTGAACGTTACTCAACTGGCAAAGATGAATCTAGTGGTGGAAGTAAATTGGAAAGGGGCTCTTCTTGGATGCCCCTTCATCAGCTGAGAGTAGAACTTGATGGGATGGGGGTCAAGGGAGTTGACATGAAAACTCTGGAAGACAGAACAACTGGATTTTTCCTACTTCATCTGATGCAAGGTTTTATTTCATTCTATTTTGATGTTGTAAGAGTAATGCACAATTAGAAATTACTATAATGTTATTAAGGCATATTTAAAAATGATTTCTTAGTGAACAACTCACTTTAAATCCAGAGAGTTTGCCATGATTAGGTGAATGCTTGTGAATCGGTCAGTCCATCAAGCATGTTCTGAACTCATTCAGTGTTACTATTGTCTCACTGCTATTGTCAAATAACCTATGGATACTTGTTTTGAGAGATTTTCCTGGATACACTTTGTTTCCTTTCCAATGCACTGCAATGTTAAACTCAAACACATTTTCAGATGTTCCAGAGGAAAAAAAAAAGAATATGCTCAGTGTAGAAAATTGGAAAAAAGAACAAAATATAAACAAAAATAAATCCCATTGCCAAAGACAACCTCCTTTAACTTTTTAGTTTATTTCCTTCCAGAGTTTTCTCTCCATGTTTGTTTTTTTTTTTAAATATGTTTTTAGAAAATAGCTTCATATATATAGGTTTTGTAACTTGATTTTTTTATTTAACACAGCATAAGCATTTTCCATTTCATTATATATTTAGAAAACACATTTAATGTTTGCATAGCACTGCATTACGTTATCCTGTAATTTATTTACCCATTGACCTTTGATACCAATGATCATTTTTGAAAATAAAAATGTATCGAGTGTCAGTCTGAGTTGGGTCTTGTGGTGTTGGACATCTCCGCACTTTGTAACGTTTCAGTTTTATGAACTTTAGAGTGTGGAGTATATTTTCCTTACAACCTCATGTATAGTTTCAGTTATTTTATTTGAATAAACTTCTTCAAAGTTCACCATTGTATAAAAAAGGAATTAACGCTTTTTGGGCCAATTTTTTGTTTGAAAAATTACAAATCTACAGAAAAATAGAATGATAAAACTGCCATTTCTCTTAGATTCACTGGTTGTGAACATTTTGTTCATTTTTCCCCTCTCACCACCTCCCCTCCCCCCACAGAAGCTTTCCTCTGAATAGTCTGAAGCTTTGGAAAGTGACTTGCAGAAGTCACGATATTTCACTACTCGTAAACACTTCAGCCTGTGTCTCCATAGAGAGGACTTTCTCTTACACAGTCATGCTGCCTTTGCCATGTCCGAGAAATTTACCACTTATACAATAACATTAACCAATATGCTGTTCACTGATTTTTTCCCCCAACTCTTCCAATAATGTCATGGGTCTTGAAAATGTGGTGGGCTTGTTTGTTTATACTTTGGATCAGCTTCCCGTTGAGATCACACATCACACTTGGTTATCATGTCTCATTCTTCCCTCATCCCACAGACTTTCTGTGGCAGAATTGACATTGAGTAAAATTCACTCTTTCTAACTGTATAGTTCTATAGATTGTGGCAAACTTCTATAGTAAGGAAGCTACTTTGGTGGTAGTTTCAAGATACAGAGGATTTCCATCATGACCTCCGTCCACTTCTCCCTGGAAACCACTGATCTAATTTCTGTTTCCAAGGGTTTGCCTTTTCAAGAATGTCATATAGATGGACTCACATGGTACACTGCCTGTTGAGTTTGACTTTTTTCAATTAACACTATGCTCCTGGGAGTGATGCTTCCCCTTGCAAGGGTCAGCGGTGTGCTCCTGCGGGTCACCGAGCAGCTTTCCATCATGTGGATGAGCAGTTTTTTTCATCCATTTACCAGCTGATGGATGTTTGAGCTGTTTCCAGTTTGGGACAATGATGAATTAAGCTGCTATAAAGAGTTGGGTATAGGTTTTTGTGCACTTCATTTCTTTTAGGTAGATATACAGAAGTGGGATTGCTGGGTCGAATAGTAATAGTGTGTTTGACTTTATTAAAAGCTACCAAACTGCTTTTCCAAGTGTCTGTATTGTTGTGTGTTCCCCTGAGTTGTATGAGAGTTTCAGTTGCTATGTACTCTAGTCAGTGTTTGGTTTTGTCCTTTTTTTTAAGGCTGCCCTAACAAGTATGATATAGATCCTATAATTTTAATTGGCATTTTCTTAATCACTGATGGTGCTGGCCCTATTTTCAAATTCTTACTATCATCCATCTTCTTTGTTTAAGTGCCTGAGTGTCTCTTCAAAACTTTTGTCCATGGGGTTGTTTTCTTAATATTGAATGTTGAGTGTTCTTTATATAGTCTGGGTACAGGTACTTCATCCAGTATGTGTTTTGCAAACATGTCTTCCCAGTGTGTGTCTTGCCTTCTTCTTCTTCTTATTATTATTATTATATTTTTTAGTACTGTAGCCCCTCTCATCCTCAGGGGATGCATTTCCTGAAGATAGTACCAAACCTGAAACATGATATTTTCTTATATATGCACACTTCATACAATTTAATTTATAAATGAAGCAACAATTACTAACAGAATGACCAACTATACTGTAATGAAAGTGATGTGAATGTGGCATCTCTCTCCCCAAATCCCTCATTCTCCTACTCAGCCCTCCTCTTGTGATGATGTGAGATAACGAAATAAAGTGTGATCGGGGTCACAAAGATTCTCTGCTGATATTTATTCTGACGGTTTTTATTTTTTGGTTTATTATTAAAAGATTTTATTTATTTATTTGAGAGAGAGACAGAGAGCAAACATAAGCAGGGGGGAGGGGTGGAGGGAGAGGAAGAAGCCGACTCCCTACCGAGCAGGGAGTCCAACATGGGGCTCCATCCCAGGACCCTGGGATCATGACCCAAGCCAAAGGCAGATGCCTAACCCACTGAGCCACCCAGGCACCTCTCTTCTAACAGTTTTAAAATTTTAGATTTTTACGTTTAGAATAGTCGTGGTGACCATGCAAAGGTCAGTTAACTACTCACATAGTTAATTTTTTGTCTATAGTATGAGGTATGAATCAGTGTTTACTACTCAGGAGGTAGATGTCCAGTTACTCAGCACAGTCTTTTGAAAAGTATTATTTCTGCACTGAGCTTCTCTGCTTTATAAACAAAAGTACACAAGAGTAAAGATTATGTGAAGAGTAGATTCTACTCAGAAATGTTAGACTCCGTGGTACACACATGGGAAATGACCAAGCACTTGGAATTTTAACTGATGAAGTCTACGGATTTAAGATGAAGAGCCAAGGGTCCATTCTTCTAGGGGTTCATTTGTTTGAGGAGACTTTTGGATAAATAGGGCATTTAATTGCCACTCCTCAGTACTAGAATTTAATGCCATAATGAGTCTTTATCTAACTTCTGTTTCTTCAGAATATTTATGTTAATATTTTCTTTTTCATAGACTGAAAGAAAGTTAATAAATAGAAAATGTGATTTTTTTTTTTAGGAAAATGCAAGTTTTTCATAACTATTAGACTTGAAGGACAACTTTATGCCTGTAAGACCTCTTTGCACTTCACCATACACCCTTGGGGATACTAGTTCATTCTCTCTACGATAGGGGTTATTAGATGGGAAAAACCATAAACTCCTTTTGATTTTTTTTGTCCTTCCCAGTTGTTCCCCACCCTTAGAAATTTCTTGTTTCCATTCAATCACAAGTTAATTCTATGTTCTGATTCAGTGTTTATTTAACATGAAAAATAATAGTTTAAATATACCGTGAAGGAACAAAAGATTTCCTTCCTGCTTCGTTCTTTAGCAGATGACATGTTGGTGCAGTGTGTCTGCCAATTTCCTCAAACTGGACTGAATTGCAAAAAGCTGTCCCTGCCTATCAGGTTCTGTATCCAGTATCTTTTATCTCCTGACTCATTAGGGTGATATTTCAAGAATCCAGGCTGACCTAATGCGTGAATACGAATGCTGTCAGTGTTGATCGTTTTCCTCCACCACCACTGGGAGAATAATTCTGACGAAAGATGCTCTCAACGCCACGCAGGAAGTCGTCCTGGGCAGTGCCGGCTCTCGTTGGTGGGACTCTCCGTGGACACTCCCCGAGAACTCTCCCTGCGACTCTCCGTGGACACTCCCCGAGAACTCTCCGTGGGACTCTCCGTGGACACTCCCCGAGAACTCTCCGTGGGACTCTCCGTGGACACTCCCCGAGAACTCTCCCTGCGACTCTCCGTGGACACTCCCCGAGAACTCTCCGTGGGACTCTCCGTGGACACTCCCCGAGAACTCTCCGTGGGACTCTCCGTGGACACTCCCCGAGAACTCTCCCTGCGACTCTCCGTGGACACTCCCCGAGAACTCTCCGTGGGATTCTCCGGGAACGCGGACTGGGAGGCTAGCTGTTTGTGCAGGTGACAGACTGAAGGAGCCGCTGGCCCTCTCTGGGATTACACATCCATGATATTTGCAGGTCCATCGTGTGGCCAAGGAAAGGGATAAGACAAAGAACAGAGGTGCCTCCTCCCTTCTGGAGCTCAGAACTTGATGGAGAAAGCTGGCAATCGTGCCTGCTGCCCTCACGACATCGGGGAGCTCTGGGGACTGAACACACGGAATGCACCCTGGTCGGTCCTTTGCATGGTCACCACGACTATTTCTCAGTGAGGAAAGAGGGTTAATGATGTACTTTATTTTGCTGCAAATGCAGTAAATCTCCTCACATGTAAATGAGCCATCAGCTCCCAATGATTAATCATCTTCATGATCAATTGTCTTCATCCGTCCCTGAGCTTCTCTTCATTTCAACAATCTTGTCATGTGCAATAAACAGATTCCATTTTGCCTTGCAATTGTTGATTAAGAATGTTAAACATCTGCTGAAACATACCAGATCTGTGAGCCGCTCTTTTTCGTTTGGATGAACAGTGAATTCATTCCCCTTATGCACGTGATGTCTATTGTTCTTCCTCTGTGGAAGGAAAACACCAGTTTGACCTTCAGTTGGGAACCCTGACCAGGGCCTGCTTCCTTCTGACTCAGCTGTGTCCCTGGGGCAGGAGGACAAACATTCAGAGGCACTTCCTATTTTTATTAAAATCTGACTAGAAGCAAACAATAAACCACTGTCTCCTTCAATTGGTGTATCTTTACCTCTGCATTTAATGCTTCGTTCACTAGGAACAGTTTCGGCTGCAAATAACCCTCTGACCAGGAAGACTTGGCTTGGGCTATTGTTCAGCCTCAGCATAGGAAGTTAGGAGGTGGCCGCCTAGGGCTGGCTCAGGTGTCCCCGAGGTGCAGGCCATTGCCATCTCCGTACTTGCGCTCCACTGCCCTCACGGCGTCCTCCTCATCACACTTGCCATCTCTGGTCCCAAGATGGTCCCTGCAGCCTGGCATCAAGCAGAAGGAAGAAAACAAGGGGAAGCATCGAAGGAGCATCACGTCAGCCACTTGCAGCTGCAAGGAGTCTAGAAATGTGTGCATTGAGTCAGACACCGTGTGCTGGACCTCAAAGAGTTTTATCAGTGGGGAACGCGGGGCTGTAGATACTGGCTGGGCAACTTGGAGCCTGCCTTAAGGGAAGGGACAGGCAAAGGGAAGGGACAGGCTCTCTGAAGGGACATGTGCTTGATGCACTACAGGTGTGCACCAGCAATGGTCACACCCCAATCGTCTACTGTTTTCCTGCGCGTTTGTTCCCACTCTTCACTGGCAGCGCCTACATCTCTTTGTTGGACGGCTGTCTCCGGCGGCTTGAGCTGGAAATGGCTTATGCACAGGAAGGGAAGAACAGGGCATGGGGATCTGCATCCTTGCACATTAGAGCTCAGCTGTCTTTGCACTAAGAGATGTGACCTACTCGGTCCCCTGCTCCCCCTGGGGCGGGGAGGGGGGCAAAGGTGCACTTCCGGAAACTCCGCCTGCCGCCCAGCCTCACTTGACTCCTTGCCTTCCTGGTCCCACCTCCCCCTCCTCCTCCTCCTTTGTCAGAATTTCTGGGAATCCTTCTTAATAAACCCCTTTCCCAGATATCTGCACCTCGGTGGGGGCTTCGGGAACCCAAACTATAACATCAACCTTCGTTTTAGCCCCATTGGTGCAGCCAAAGTTACAGTTTTTTTCCTTAGTCTATCCAGCAATTACTAAAAAGATATTCACACATTGAAAATTTCTGTACGAGATCCAACCATCAGCTGCTTTGCGGGACCTGGCTCTTGTTAACAGGTATCGCCATCACAAGCATAGGAAATGCTTGTGATACCAGGTAGGTATCCGGCGACCAATCAATAGCAAGGTAGCAAATTGAGGGAAGCTCAGTCTCTTAACCATTTATTTGAGCAGAGGGTGACTTTTAATGGGAATAAAATGCATTCTTGTCATGCCATTTGAAAAGGGCAGGTTTTCCAACAAAATTGCTTGTATTGCTTCCAGACTAGAATTCATCAGACTAATCTTGTAGGGCTTCAACGACTTTTCTCCTGGTATGTGAATGTCACATTCAAGGGATTTCTGAGACCAAGCTTGGTGGAAGAGCCAAGCAACTTTTTTTTTCTTTTTGTAAGTTTTAGGTACTTGTACTTTGCATTCATTGTTTCTGGTCAGGCTCTTTCTAGATGCAAAATGACCTTAGATTTTCCTCAAAGCTCGCAGGTTTGTTGTCTAATACCCTGTCATGATCTTGACCTCAAGTAATTAATTGTTCTGTTCTCCCAAACAGGAGACAATTAGAGGTAAGCATGCTTGTTTGCCACAATCATAAAATTCATCTCTGGAATAACTTTCTAAGAGTACAATGCCTTCTATGTCAGCCGGTGCTGCTGACTTCTGATGCGCTGGCTGGGCTGGGAGCAACTTCTGCCATGTCAAGTTCAAGGTCGGAATCGTCAGCGACAAAGGGATGTTTGTCTCAATCTTCAGCGAGGCCAGAGGGTTCTGAATGTCTCCATTATCTGGCATGTGTTCACTCATTTCAAGCTGAGGCTTCTAACTTCCCATTTTGAAAACAAAATGTTTCAAGCTCCCGATTGAAAATATAATTTTTAAATTATCATGTTTTAAGCGAGCAAATGAAGAATGGCACCACTGCAGCAAAACCCAGTTTGCAGTCCTTGTTGTCAGAGAATTCACTGCAGCTTGAACCAGGCAAAGTTGCATTTTGATAAACAAAACGCTTGAACCAACACAATAATGGCAGGCAGTGAAAGTGGCTTGTGTGGGCCGATTTTATTTTCTGTAATCAAACACTGGCTCAGGAAGGGATACATTCACTTGAAAAATGGCTTTCAATTCAAGATTTTGCACCAAGGACATGTCTTTACTTCCCCAGAACAAACCTCCAGCGACAGTAAAAGAAAAAAAAACCTATAAAAGGGAAGAAATTTGTAAAAAAAAAAAATTATTACATCTTAAAATGTCAAATGAGGAATGACAGGAGCTCATAAAATCCACCGTTTTTTAGTACATTTATGTCATCAGGGAAACTCTCTGTGGCTGACCCTTACTTAAGTGACTTTTTTTGCTGGTGGTTGTTTTTTGTTTTGTTTTGTAAACAATGTTTACAGGGAGGTCAGCAGGATCCACAGGGCCAAGGGCATGTTTTGAATTCAACAGCAGCTCATCTTCAGCTCACAGGGGATCTCACTGCTCCCCACACCTCAGCTTTCAGTTCAAGGTGGTCCCTGAGCCACAGATTCCCTTTGCCAGTAGGAAACCACATTAAGCCCATGGGAGGGGGAACAAGCAGGGACACGCTCCTAAGAAATAGTGGGTCAAAGACGTCAGTGAACTTCAAAATGACCAACGCCACTATAGAACACGCAGTGAGGGAGCTGGAATCAAGGAGTAGCGCGTTGTGCAGTAGACAGCATGGAGGTCAGCGGTGGAAGGATCTGGAGCCAAGGGCAGTTTAGGATTCTCTGGGCCCGAGGTTGATCCCACTTCCCTGTGAGCTGCGTCACGCATTCAAGTGCAAGTACAAGACTAAGACTCCCCACCTTGACGAAGCAATCACCGGCTGGGGAGAAGCCCGGTTTTAAACAGGTATGCAGCATCTACGGTGTGTCAGGCATGTGTTAAGCCCCAGCAGGTGGGACAAGCTGGCTGCTGGGCTCCTCCTTCCTATGCTCCCTGCAGAGCAGGCAAAGCACACTCAGCATCCAGAAGCCTCCTCCTCCCCTCCTGGAGTTCAGATTGGCAAGTCACTGACACACAGTGAGAACCTTTCCAAACACCATCTATTCCTAACCTGAACCAATCGGGCCATCTGTCGGGTACCTTTTTAACCCGTCTTGGTCAATGCGCCAAGAAGTTCTCTGTCCGGATTTGTACGCAGCAAAGGGTGACGGGTTCACGCCAATCAGCAGAGTTCAGAAAGCTCAACTCACTTTAGAAAACTGAGTCTTAAAACAGAAGTTTGTGCTCTGCCCATCTGTTTTGAGGCAACTGAAATCATCCCATGACATGAATAATGATTAACCAAGAACTTACGATTAATTATACCTTTAGAAGCCCCTTTGATTGATTTTTTACATGAGGAATTGGTCACACGCTGATACTCCGGATGCTCTGGAGCTGCTCCCTGAGAGCATGGTGGGGCTGGTCAGTGCATTTCCCACCCACTGAGACTCAACTCCCAGTCCCCTTGATTCCTGGCCCAGGGAGCCCCTGAGAGGAGTTTGGGTGTCTCTGGGCAGACACAGACTGCAAAACAGCCATGCCTTTTTAGTGCCATCTTTTCGTGTCAAGGAGATTTAAAATTCGTGTTGCTGAAAATATGAAAAATATAAAAACAAAAACATTCTTGTGCCTTAGCCTCTCTTACTGAGATTGGTCTCAAGATGGCCTGTGGCTTGTCCTTCTTATCCTCCAGGGATCTTGGCATCCTAAAGACTGGCAGCGTTCCCCAAAGCCCAGGGAATGCATCAGATGGTGTTACAGAAGAGAAAGGTTTATTATTATTATTGTTCTTGTTGCTGCTTGGATTCTTTTGTTTGTTTTCTTTTTTAAATTCTTACAATTTTCATGTATTTGTTTATTTATTGAGAGAAAGAGAGAGAGTGCATGGGGCGGAGGATGCGGGGAGCACAAGGGGAGGGGCAGAGGAAGGGAGAATCCCAAGCAGGGTCCACGCCAAGTGGGGAGCTCAACCTGGGGCTCCATCTCAGGACCCTGAGATCATGACCTAAACTGAAACCAAGAGTTAGACGATTAATGGACTGAGCCACCCAGGTGCCCCTGTTTCTTTGTTTTCTGGGAGAAAGTCTGGTGTGTTTGGTGTCTGTGTTTCCGGAACGGCTCAGAGATCTGATGATTAGGAGAGAGGGGGAGGGTGATGGCTGGAGTATCCTCTCGAGCGGGTGGAAGATGGTCTGCAGTGCGTGTCTTTTTAAATTTATTTATAATAAGTATGAGTTTTCATTAAGATAAACGTAGAAAGGGTACTGGTAACATTACAGATGACAAAACACTGGGTTACTTTCACTGAGCCATTGGAAAGACGGGGCTGTCCTCCCTGGGGTGGGGAAGAGTGTGGGTGAAGGAGGTACGGGGGCCAGAGTCAGGAGGGTAGGAATTCAGTGGGGGAAACTCTCAAAAGTGTGTAACAACAACAACCACAATAACCAAACTCCACATTACAAGAAATATCAAAGAGTCCAAAATAAAAATAGGAAAAGAACTCTAATTGATAAAGAAATATAAATAGGCAATAAACCAATGGGGGAAAAAAGACTTCTTATAAGAAAAAATGTATATAAAACATTAATGAGCATGTATTTCTTTTCCAATGTAATTCGCCAAGCTACAAAATAGTAATAATCATTGTAATAATAATAATAATCAAGTCCTGGTAAGGATGTGGTTACCTGGGCAACTTCACCGACTGTTTAAGGAGATGCTAATTGCTAGAAAGTCAGAAAATGCTTTGGGAACTAGTTAAATCACTAAATTGCCCAAGATAAATTGTCTTCACATTGATTTAGGTTTTCAAGTCCTATAAACTCTGATGAGCTTTTTGAGAATAAAGATCTTCTTTTAATTGGTTGCATTGTTTGGTTTGAGCTACTTCTAGACTAGAAAGTTAAATTGGATTTTGAAAATAAATACTAATACTTTCTTCCCTTTGCCAAATTTGATTCCTCTTGAGTAAGCCATTGGAACTCAGAGAAAGTAAGTGGCAATCCTGAAATGACAGATTCTTGAACCACACTCAGTGGATCAAGAGGACGTGGCAAGTGGCACAGCAGCCAATGAGGTTTAGGGGTTGAGTCTAGAAGAAATCACTTCCTATTATTACCACTGCTGCTAACTTAAGCTAAGAGGATGGTGGGGGTCTAATTATGGTTAAGTGTAGATAGCCCCTTCCAAATGTAACATCAGAGGAGATCCTAAATTACCCGGTTCCACAGAAACCACACTCCCTGGATGCATTTACCTAATTCTACTAGAAGAGACAGCACTAGTGGTCTTAAGAAGTCAGTGTAGGCACACCCAGTCCTTCACTAAGTCTGCAAGGTCTGTGAGCATAAGACTAGATCTATCCCATCCCTGAATCTCTAGGGAAATAGATGGTGCCTGGCATAGAGAAATCACACAAAGGCATAGAGAAGCCACTCCACGAATTCCTCATAAGTAACTAGATAGATCAACGAGTGGAGGGATAAAGTGGGTAGGTGGGTGTAGGTGGGCGGTGGGTGGGTGGAAGGATAGGCAGAAGCGACGAGAAACAAAATTAGTCTTCATGGCATGGCTAAGTTGGTTCTAAATAGCCCAAGGAAAACCTCGCTCTGAAGCAGGCTTGGAAAACATGGTCAGAAAAAAAGATCCAGCTAAGCAACCAATTAAAAGAAGACATTTCCAGAACTATTTGCTTGTGGGGAAAGCTCAAGTTTGAAGGTATTCATGCACTAAATGTTTCCATGAACTGGTCCGTTCCTGATTCTGCAGATTTAATGACGAACATGTGCTTTCCTATTTTTTAAAATTTTTAAAGAATTATGTATTTATTTTAGAGAGGGAGGGTGAGAGAGAGAGAGCAAGAGAGAGAGAGTCGGGGGAGGGGCAGAGGGAGAGCATCTTTGAGCAGACTCCCTATTGAGCGTGGAGCCTGATGCAGGGCTTGATCTCACAACCCATGAGATCATGACCTGAGCCAAAAACCAAGAGTCAGACGCTTAATGGACTGAACTACTTAGGCATCCCGGAAGTTATAACTTCCAAAATTCCTGACTTGTTTTCAGAAAAAATTGTTAACAAAGGCTTTTATTTTAATACTTATGATTTCATAAAGGAAGACCAGCTGAATTTGTAGGTTATTTTAAAGCAAATGACATTTTCTTTCTTGGTCTTATTAGTTAGATGATGCCTCTAGTGTCCTATCTGTGTGTGACAACTCAGTCTAAGGGCTGTTTGAGAATGTTTACTGCATCGTTAGCCACATGCCCTTTACTCACTGTCTGTGGTTATACTCACAGGCCACAAATGAAGGATGTGTGAGCAATTCCTGTGTATGTCACACTTCTCTGAGATTTATAGCCATGCAACTTCATTGAAATTTGTGTGGCAAAATCTCTCCAAACTTTGCAAAATCCGATGTTTATAATGTCGGTTTGAATACAAAGTGGAGTTAGGCTGTCTTGGTAGCTCTGATTCCTTCCCTCCTCGTAGAAAGAATGATTTTACAAAGTAAGACTTGAGATATTCGGCGACAAAACGAGATACTCTTCTCAAAGGCTGTCTGTGGCCTCAGAAATTGTTTGTTTGATTAAGGCACATGGGGAGAGATTAAAAACTCTGTTGGAAGAGAAAGCTAGACTAGGTCAATGACTGCTTTGCAAAAGGTAAGGGTTACGTAAACACCTGTTCATTAGATTTGAAAATATTTTGGGGAAACTTTCAAATGAATGATTTTTAAAATTTTCACATGTTTGTGCTTAGATAACTTCTGGAAATGACTTCTCTCCCACATCAGGGGTGTCAATGGGCCACAATTTGGGGGACAACCGGAGAGCACATGTGGTGATGAGATAAAACAGTGGTCTTCAACCGGGGACATTTGGCCCCCATGGAGTGTTGGCAATGCCTGGAGACATTTCCGGTGGTAACAACCTAGGTGTGGGAAGTGTTACTGGCCTCTTGTGGGAGGAGACCAGAGAAACTCTAGAACATTCTGTAATGCACGGTTAGCTCCACACAATAAAGAAGTAATCAGGCCAGAATTTCAATACTGCAGGATTGACATAAAGGATATATAAAGGATTTGGTGGGGGCACTTGGGTGGTTCAGATGATTCAACATCAGCCTTCAGCTCAGGTCATGGTCTCCAGGTGCTGGGATCAAGCCCCATATTGGGCTCCCTGCTCAGTGGGGAATTTGCTTCTTTTTCTCCCTCTGCCTCTCCCCCCCCCCCGCTTGTGCTCTCTCTCTCTCGAAATAAGTAAATAAAATCTTTTAAATAAATAAATAAATAAATAAAGGATTTGGTAGGGTTGAAGGCCAGGGCTGGGTGGCCAGAATTTCCACTGCCACAGATGGGGGGAGGGGCTCCCAATTTCTCCACTCCATGTCCAGGTGGGAAGGTCAGAACAGCTCATTCATCACACGGAGTTAACAATCAGCCCATGTTTCAATGGAGACTTTTGGTCCCAAACCCAAACATGACACTATATGCAATTTCAAAATTTATCTTTACCACATCATGCTTTTCTTATAAAATTAATTGAAAGTAAACTAAAGAGTGTTCACTTCGTGCTAAATGGAAAAAAGTCAGATGTGTTATAAATAACATTCAATTGTATTACAATTAATTTGGGTAAAGTCAATAATACGATCAACAGCGGAATGTTCAACATGTAAAATACATTTTAAAAGTAATATGCTTACCAAGAAACTCAAATGATTACAAGCCCTTGGGGTTTCAAAAGACCCCCTATTCTTGAGAATGAGATCCATGAGGGCGGATCGGAGGGGATGTGACAGCCCAGAGGCACTCAAGGTGGAGGGGCTTCTGCAGTCCTCTTGGGTCCGCACCTTGATTCCATCCTGCTCTCTCCATGCCTCATACCCTCATCCCGCCCAGTCTGATCACCCAAGCCCAGGTGTGCCATTTCTTTACTGGAGATATGAAACACTGCAACCAAGGACATTTCCAATGCAGATGTTCTCTAAAAACATGACTTTTAGAAAGATAAAATCTATCATTCAGCCTAATCCCCAAATGCATATTGCTTATCAATCTCCTGACTCACGTCAAGTAGCGTGAACTTACTTCTCTTTGTATACCCTGTAATGAGCCCCTCTGGGTCCTGAATCTTCCTTCTATTATACCAGATATAACGGTCTGGCGTGCCCGCTCGAATGCCCTCAGGACCGCTGGTCAGTAAAACTACCCACCACCGCTGTGAGTCACTGCAGACTGTGGGTGAATTCCCTACGGTTAGGAAACTGCCTCGAACGTCCGCTCTCCTCCACGGGGACTCATGAGTCCAGTGTTCATTCGTCACGCTCTGGGCACCTCAAAGGCAATAAAGCCCTGTTTATACACGACCGCCGGACAACTTCATCTGTGCTGCTGTTTGTCGCTCGTCATTAACCATTTTTTTAAAAGATTTTATTTATTTATTTGACAGACAGATCACAAGCAGGCAGCGAGGCAGGCAGAGAGAGGAGGAAGCAGGCTCCCCGCTGAGCAGAGAGCCCAATGCGGGGCTCGATCCCAGGACCCCGAGGTCATGACCTGAGCCAAAGGTGGAGGCTTAACCCACTGAGCCACCCAGGCACCCCAGTCATTAACCATTTTTAAAGCACACTCGCGTTTGGAGCCAGGTAGTGTTCAGTGACTGAGAGGTCATTACCAGGGTCAAGGGTGATGACTGCAGTTGGGTGCCGATGACGTGTCACTAACTGGACGCTCCTGTGGACTGAGCCCTATATCAACGCCGGTGACCGAGTGTTCTGAGCCCTCTCTCCACAAACTGGAAACATCACTGATCTGTCATAAAGCTGCCCATCCCTTCTCCTTCCGTTCCTCCAGGCTTTGGAAAGAATACTGTACGCTGTGGTGTATACATTACTGCGGACTATGTCTTCTACACTTAGCCCACACTGTGCCGTACACGCAGAGTACGCACCATGTTATATGCATATACTACGCAGTGTGCAATGTGCACACACTATACACGTGCTACGTACACACTTACTACATGCTGTACTATATATATACATACAGTGCATTATGCTATATACTTCTTACATGCTGTGTATGCATACCACGCACGGCGCTGTAAATACACTTAGTACATGCTGTACTATATACACATACTACACCCTGCGCTGTGTACACTTACTACATCTATGCTATATACACTAACTGCACACGGTCCTGTATATTCACTTACTACACCCTGTGCCGTATATACACTTACTACACGCTGTACTATAGATACATACTATGTATTGTGCTACATGCACACACAACACACGCTGCCACATACACACTACACGCTGTGTCAGCTATACATGCCACACACTGTGCTGCACACGTATAACTAATATGCATACTACACAGCGTATTATGCACACACGTGACACGCTGTGCTCCCTACACTTACGACACACAGTAGTGTGCTCTACACTCTGCCGCTGGATGAATTAACAGGCCAGGAATGCCTGCGCTCACTTTTCCTGTCAGTTTTTGTAGTATCTCACTTCCTACCCTGCTGTGGGCCGAAGCACAGCCCCAAACCTGGCGTGTTTCAGCTTTAAGTCTGAGAAAAGCTCTGATTTGGTGTCTCCTGGCTCTCTTAATTCTAGCTCTGCATGGTCCTTAAATTCAGTTACTGGAAAATTTCCAATTGCGTCCTGCAGAATAAACTTAGATTCACAAATGAGGTGTGTCTGACTGCCCTCCTCACGACTACTGCCCACAGATTTGCTCAGCCCTTTCTATAATAACATTTTCCTTTCTTTCCAGCGGTGCTCTGTGCTCGCTCCATTTGCATAAACTGAATTTTCTTAACCCATACTTTCCTATTCTTTAACATCACCGCTGATGAAGAGGAAGGACTGGAGGCTGCAGGGGTGACCTGCGAAGGAAGCAAGCGCAGGTGTGGCTCTCTGTTGGCCTCAGGAACCAGCGCTCCCCTCCCCCCTCCTTCCCAGGCTGCCCCTCCCCAGCATCCCTCCGTCCCTCTCAGCGCCCCCACCCTCCACTTACTTTGAACCTGGGGAGAGCAAATTGAAAACAATCCCTTGAAAGATCTTTTCACTTCCCAGAACTCAGCCCTGGGCTTGCGAATGCTCCCCATGCCTTCTGTGAAGAATGGTGCCTGGTTTCCAGGGCAGATCCAGGTTTGATAGGACAAGAAATGTATACAATTTGGGGTACTTCTTCGAGAAGAATGTAGTCTCATAAATACATAAGTAGATACGCAAGTAAACGTTTATTTAAAATGATATATATTGCAACAAATTACAAATTTTAAGAAGCTGAAAATCTGCAAACATTACAAAATCTACAGAAGACAATATATTCTCCTGCATATCTGGCTGCATACGCTGAGTACCTTCCATACAAAAACAACTTAGCAATGGGTATTAAGTTGAGCAATGATGTCCAATGGAAACCTAAAGGGGAGGCACATTTATAATTTTCAGTTTTCTAAGGGTCACATTTAAAAAGGTAAAAACGGAGGAAATGAGGGTAATTTGAACTGTATGTTTCATTTAACCCAATATAGCCGAAATACATGAGCTATAAAGTTTCAGTGTTTTTTTCCCTCTGCCCCTCATTCTTTCTCTCCCTCTCTCGAAGAGAAATGGCTGGTCAGAGAAAAACGGACCTTGCTGGACTGTAGTAAGTCTCTTAAGAAAAAGGTCATTAAAACCTTGTTGAGGCTGATCTGCTTCACAGATAGAGATGACTGTTAAAAGTTACGACAACAATGTTAAAGCAAACCACGCTATTGCCAAGCTTGGCCATCCTTTCTTCTTCTCTGTGCTCCCGCCAGCTCAGGCCTCACGCAAACAGTAGTCAACCCTGTATACCTCCTGTGCAGCCGCTGTAGGCAGTCACGCACCTTCCCGCCTTCTCCTGTAGGATCCATCTGTGACAGCATCTCACTAGGCCCACAGGAAGGGGTCTGCCCGTCTGTGTTCCTTCTGGAAGTTCTAGCCGAGAACCCATTCCCTTGCTTTTCTGGCTTCTAGAGACATCCATGTTCCATGGCTTGGGGCTGCTTCTTCATCTTCAAAGCCGGCCCCGGTGTCTGTCCCAGTCCTGCTTCCTTACTACCCCACGGCCCCTTACTACCGTTTTCTGTCTCCTTCTGCCACATGTAAGAAGCCTTCTGATTACAATGGGCCTTTCTGGATAATTCAGGGGAATTTCTCCATCTCCAGGTCAGCTGATTAGGAACCTTAATTCCACCTGCTGCCTTAATCCCTCATGGTCACGATGAGCAACCTAACATACTCCTTAGGTTCTGGGGGACTGAGGCGCGGTCATCTCTGGGGACCATCATAACACCTACCACAGCACACAATTTTGCACAAGGTGAATTTTGTGTTTTTTTTAATTTATTTTTATTTTTTATTTTATTTATTTTTTTTATTATTGTTACGTTTGTCACCATACAGTAGATCATTAGTTTTTGATGCAGTGTTCTATGATTCATTGTTTGCACATAACACCCAGTGCTCCATGCAATCCCTGCCCTCCTTAATACCCATCACCGGGCTCTCCCATCCCCCACACCCCTCCCCTCTAAAACCCTCAGTTTGTTTCTCGGACTCCATAGTCTCTCATGGTTGTTTCCCCCTGGGATTCCCCCCCTTCATTTTCCCCTTCCTTCTCCTAACGTCCTCCATGCTCATCTTTGTGCTCTACCAATGATTGAAACCATATGATAATTGACTTTGTCTGCTTGGCTGGAACTGGAGGAGATTATGCTCTTGTTTCTTTGTTTTGTTTTAAAGATAACCTACGCCCTTGCAGCTGCATCCTCCTCCTACCACCAGCGGCTGGAGGCCTGAGGCTCCAGAAAGAGCTCATCAGGGTGGTCCTCCCCGGGCACTTGCACCTCCTGGTTCTACGTTCTAGGCGGGCCTGAGGTGGCAGGGGGAGGGGAGGGATGGAGGTCCTCCCAGTGCTGCCTTGGCAGCTCCCAGGAGCCAGAAGAGAAGCCACCAGTGGAGGTTGGGGGTGGGAAGGGTCGGACGTGGCTCAGAGACTTTGAAGGCTAGGGAAGCCTAGCATCCAACTTTCAGTTGATTGGCTGAAGTCAGTCACGCAGAGCTGAGTGGAAGAGGAGAGGTTTGAGCCAAGCACTGCGGTGTGGGGAGGGAGCCAGCCAGACGAAGATGGGAGGGAAGGAGTTGGCACTGAGGACTGAGAACGCAGCGGCTACATCGAAGCCAAGACCAGCGGAGCCCCTGCCCTTCCCTAGGCTTCCCCAGAGGACTGGAAAGGATGCTGGCTTTCCCGCCCATCTGCAGCCTGCAGGGACGGTAGGTTATAGGCACTTCCACGTAATTCTTTTTTTAATGTGAAACTGACATACAATGACACGCAGAGATCCTAAGTGACCATTTGCTGTGTCTTGAACATGCAGAAACCTGTCTAGCACAGATCCCTACCAATGATGCATTTCCCCGGGGCCACCACCCCATGGAGCTCCCTCGGGCCCTTTCCCAATCAAACCCTGCTCTGCCGTGACTTTTGAACATTTAACTAAAATCTTTATCTTGAGATAACTATGGATTCCCCCCCCTTTTTTTTTTAAAGATTTTTATTTATTTATTTGACAGACATATCACAAGCAGGCAGAGAGAGAGAGAGAGAGAGAGAGAGGAGGAAGCAGGCTCCCTGCTGAGCAGAGAGCCTGATGCAGGTCTCCATCCCTGGATCCTGAGATCATGACCTTGAGCCGAAGGTAGAGGCTTTAACCCACTGAGACACTCAGGCGCCCCTGCACGTGGTTTTGAGAAATAACACAGAAAGATACTCCAGATCTTTTACACAGTTTCCTTCAGTGGTGGAATCTTTTAAAACAGTATCATGAGATCCAATGTCACAACCAGGACGTCGACATTGATGGAGCCAGATAAAGAATGCGTCCATATTGGCAGGGACCCTTCTCCTCACTCGCCTTCTTTTTATAGCCATGGCCTCCCTAACCCCTGGCAACCACTTACCTTGTCTCCATTTCCAGAATTTTGTCATCTCAAGACCGTTCTATAAATGAAATCATACAGTATGTAAGCGTTTTGGACGGGCTTTTCACCCCCCACAGCACAATTCTCTGGATGTTAACCAGATTGCTGCATATGCCAATAGTTAGGCTCTTAGAACTGCTGAGTACTCGTCCAGGGGCCACGTGGGTCTGTGGGTCCATGCATGGGCCACTGATTATTCAACCATTCACCTGTTGAAGAACGCGTGGACGGGTTTTCATTTTGGTTAGAGCTGTCATAAACGCGTGGATCTGTGTGAACAATCCTCCTCATTTCTCTGAGATTAACGCACCGGAGCGCCTCGCTGGGCTGTGTAGCGTTTAAATATTTATTTTTTTTTTAAGAAGCTGCCAAGCTGTTTTCTAGAACAATCGTAGCACTTTGCGTTCCTGCCAGCGACCAACGCGAGGTCCAAGTTGTCCCTTTCTTCGGCTCCAGACCTAAGACACCCTCAGGCTTACACCCAAGGAGGGGCCCGCTCTGTTGTTTCAGGGTCCCACGGTCCCTGACTAGTCTGCTTTCTTCGTCCCATGTTTTAGAATTTCCTTATGTTTGCTTCATACATGGGACGCCCAGTTGTACATAGTGGGAGCAGGAGAGAATGTATGTCTACCTCATCTTTCCAGAAGCAGAGGTCATCCCGCAGTGCTTGCTTAGTAGCACTTGGTTAAGTTATAGTTTGCATACAGACACATTCTTAAATTTTAAGCGTGTAGCTGGTTAACATTTCAGATGTGTACACGCCCCATTGTGACCATCACTAATTCCCAATCCATCACTCCAGAAAGTTCTCTTGTGCCCTTCACAGTGAGGAACCATCACCTGCTAGCCGGCCGCTAGTTGGAACTTTACTCCTATAGATTAGTCTTGCCCCTTTTAAAAATTCACATAAATGGAATCATAGACATCATTGCCGGTGGCTTCTTTTCTGCCACACAGCAGTTTCCGAGATGCACCCCTGCTGCTCCCCATATCAAAAGCGCATTCCTTTTTAATGCTGAGTAGCGGTTTGTTAGCGAAATACGCCACAGCTGATCCATCCCTTTTAAAGTTTGTCTTAAAGGGCCATTCAGTGCTGGCAAGCTGAAGGGCTGGAAGTAAAATTCAGGCTGACAAGGCTGATGGCACTCAGGTTACAAAAGTAAAGATTAAAAAGAAAAATCAGAGTTCTTTCTCACACTTTGAAGCAGGCGAATATGAAACGTGCCGCTTACTTTGCTCAAATACAGTAAATTTAGGAAATTCTATTAGGCGTCCATGGATAGCAGCACCTTTTGAAATTCTGATGCGTTGAGAGCTCGCGCTTCTCTGTTCATACTCTCAGGATTCGCCCCATGCGCACCACCAGCAACCGGCCTGGAAGAACCTGATAAATCAGCAAAATGTGGTGCAATTACAGGTAAGATTTTCACTTCATACGTGGATTTTAAAAAATAGAAAAGCCCCTTCATGCTGCTTTGCTTGGAAATCAACACGAAACACTGGAGGAAACAATGAGATGGTACGTCAGTGACCGTGATGGACTTCTACCCGTAGTAGGTGATGACAAACGTCGCTGCTCAGACAGGGACGGGAGCGCACGCCCGTGGTCCCCAGCTGCAGAAGTGGTACCTGTGCTTGGTGCTGGAAGGCATTCACTGTGCCCTGGTGATGCCCACGTTACAGGACAAGTTGCTCGGTGCCCACAAAAAAAGCAATGGCGGGGCCCTCCCTGGAAAGAACTTGAGGACAAAGACAAATGCATGGAAAAGGAATTAAAGATTCAAGATTTCTCCACATGCACACTCGGTGTGAATACATCTGTGTACGGGTTGGTACGTTCTTCACAGAGGACCTGACCCAGCAATCCTGAGGTAATGATAACTGGGAGAGATTTTTTTTTTTTTTCATTTTGAAGTGAGTGCGACTTAAGGCAAATAAGTGGTGTGTCCAAGGTCACCTCAGGTGAGAGTGTGGCCCTCCCTCAGGCACCCTTGCCTGAAGCACACTTGGAGCGTGGGATGCGGATAGGAGAGGTGGGAAAGGACGTGAGGGTCTCAGCTGAAGCTGACCCTTCCGGGCTGGGTCGGGCGGGCTGAGGTGGATGAAGAGGGGATCCCCCCCCCCCAAGAAGGAGTCGTGTGCGCCGAGCCTTTGCGGCTGGCGAGTACAGCCAGATTTAGGGGAGGGTGTTCAGGGGAGGAGTTGTGCTTGGATTTCCGGACCTACAGGGCCAGGGGAGGGAAGAGGGGATGCTGAGTTTGCACCAGAGGAGGGCTGGCGTCAGGACGGGAAGGAGGCTGGCACCAGGGTGGGAGCTGCAGAAGCGGGGGGGACGCATGGGGCTCTGCGTCCATGCCCGTGTACGGTTTTAGTGGAATTCCTTTCGCTTCTGTGCGGTTTAGGTCGCTTTCAGTCTTTTTGTTGAAAGGCAGACAGACGGTCCTGGGGACGAGGAGGCGAGGCAGGTGCCCTCTGGCGTGAGGCTCCTGTGAAGCTTGTCAGGTGTTGGGCCTCGCAGCCGGCCTTTGCGGCAGGTGTCAACGGCTACTTTCCTTTGGTGTCCCTTCTTGTCCCCCTTGGTCTTTGGGATTCTCTAGAGATCTCTTCTCCAGGGAGGGCTGAGATGTGCGGTTCTTCCCGCTGGAAGGCCCCGTGCTTAGGAGGAGCCCGGGGATGCGGTGGTGAGGTATGGGGAGAGGAAGTCCCGCAGTCTGTTCTTGGGTCTCGGTCTTTTGTGAGTCCCTGTCCCCACAAGTGCTGCTCAGTTTTGTTCTGCTCTCCCCTCTTCAGGGGGAGCAGGAAGACTACAAGGGGCCAGAGTCCGGTATTTCCCTTCCCCTAGGCCGGTGAAGCGGGAATGAACCCCAAGGTCTTCAGGCTCTGCCTGAGGGCAGTAGAATGCTCTGAAAGTTCATTTTCAGGATGATTGCTTTTCCCTTACCCTGGTCAGCAGTGGGTTTTTTTTTTGTTTGTTTGTTTTTGTTTGTTTGTTTGTTTGTTTTTTCTCTGATGTACACCCTGAGAACATGGTAGGGTTCCTAGAGGTAAAATTCCTACAAGTGCAGGATTCCCCTACAATTGGGTCCCCCAGGAATTTTTAATCTTGAAGTCTGTGTCCCTGGAGCCTCCATGGCCTGTGATTTGACCATCACAATGTAGGTTTTCTTACTCCGCCTGGTTCCAGCCATGTGTCCCCTCCTGAGCGTCAGTGCCAGGAAGCTGTGATTCTCAGCGTCTGCCTGTCTTTCTCTCCAGTTTCGGGGGCAGCAGTTTGCCCCGTGACCTTGGGTTCTGATGGATTCAGGAAGACTTTGTTCAGCTTCCTTCTTGTGGTGAGAATAGATGTAACAACTTCCAGCCTCCTTATGTGTCAGACCAGAAATGCCAGTTTTTAATCATTTTATTGTGAAACAAAGGAACCAATATAGTATTCGAGAAGCTCCCTAACCCCATCACCCAGCTTCAGTAATTATCATTGTGTTCCCAAGCCTGCTTTGTCTCTCCCAACCCCTTTCCAAATCCTTGAATTATATTCCAGGACTGCACCATTTCAGAAATGTACGTGTCAGTATGTGTCTCTAAGCTGTAAGGAATACTGAAAAAAATCTGAGACCATTTCCACAGCTAAAAATCCCCGCTCATCGTGCCCTAATATCTTCAAGTATTGTCATGTAAATTTTCTCAATTACTTCATATTTTAAAATTTATGTGGGTTAGTATCCAAACTAAGTTGAGTCTCTTTTAAAAAACTGTAGACTTTATTTTTGTTTATCTCTGCTTTTCCCTCCTCTCCCTCTTTCTGGAACTTGAAACCGATATTAACAATACCCCCTCCCCCTCCAACACACAGAGTCATGTGGCATGAGCTTGGTCATTATTTCATAAAAGGAGAATAAATTTGCATGCACATATCTACATCTTGGTTTTCTCACTTAACAACACACTTGGTACATTAGCTACCAGCTGCTGGAGATTCAGTTCAATCTTTTTAAAAAGCTGCATAGTATTTCAAGGCAAATATGGACCAGAACTTACTTAATTGCCCATTTATTAATAAGCACCAGGATAAACATTGCAAAAGCATCTCTTTACATGATTTGTACCTAGAGGTGATGTAATTTTTAAAGAATAGGGACTACTGGGCACAGCATAAATGCAGGTGGCATTTTTTATGTCTTTGGTGGAGTATAACTTATATACCGTCAATTGCACCTACTTAAATTTACAACCTGATACGGCTTGATCTTACTACTCAACACCCATGAGACCATCAACACAATCAAAGTAGAACATGTCATGACCCCCCAAAATTTCCTTGTGTTTTCCTGTAATCCCATCCACCCTCTTTCTCTTTAGTGCCTTTCTCCTGTCTTCAGACAACCTCTGATCTATTTCCTGTCACGATAAAATGTTTTCATTTTCTAGAATTTTACACGAATGGCATCCTACAGTATTCACTCTTTTGTATGTGGCTTCTGTCACTCAGCGTAATTCCTTTGAGATTCATCCACTTTGCTGTATGTACCCGTAGACCACTCTTCTCTATTGCTCAGTAGTATTCCATTGTGTGGTTAAGCTGCCGTTGTCTCCCCATTCATCTTCTGAATGCTGAGTTCAGGTTTGGGGATGTTACAAATAAAGCAGCTGTGAATGCTAATCATCCAGTTGTTGTTTTGTCTATGCTAGGGCTTTTGCAATTTCCATATAATTTTAGAATAAACTTTTCAATTTCTACCCCCCAAAAAGTGCCTGCTGGAATTTTAGCTGGGATTGTGTTGAATCTACAGATTGGTTTAGAGGAATTACAACTTGACGATGCTGAGTTCTCCACCCATGGGTAAGGTGCATCTCTCTGCTATGTGGGTCTCTAATGTCCTCCACTTTTACGGTTTTCAGTGTGAGGGTCTTGAACTCCTGTGTCAGATTTATTCCTCGGTATTTCATGCCTTTGATGTTGTTGTTGGTTACCTATCATGGAAATTTTCAAGTGCCCTATTATATATGTGTAATTAGAGTCTGCAAAGAAGACTAGAATGAGGGAAAAATGTTGCATTCCACAAATCTTAGCATGTTGTATTTCCAGATGGTTTCAAAATACTATGTTTTTGTTTTTAAAATACTATTTTTTTTCTTTTTTTTTCAAGTTATTTATTTTCACTAAAACAGTATTCACTATTTTTTCACCACACCCAGTGCTCCATGCAAGCCGTGCCCTCTATAATACCTAATTTAAAATGTTTACTTATCATGGTTTCTTATTAACATTACAATCAATTTTTAAGATTAATCTGTACCCCATATATTAATTATTTCATATACATTTTATACAATGTGCATTTTGTATACTAATTGTATCCTGTAATCTTACAAAACTCACTTGTCAATTACAGTATTCTATAGCATTATGTACATAGATGATCATGTTGTTCATAATTAAGGATAATTTTTACATCTTTGTTTCCAATTTAGATCACTTCCATTTATTCTTGCACGGACTAGAACTTCCAGAACAATGTTGAATAAAAGTGGTGAGTTCTTTCTTCCACTATTAAGTATGGTTTATCAGATTGAGGAAGTTCCTTCTTTTCCTAGACTATTGAGAATTTTTTTTTTAAGAGATAGCTTTTTTTATTTTATTTATTTGTCAGAGAGAGAGGGAGAGAGAGCGAGCACAGGCAGACAGAGAGGCAGGCAGAGGCAGAGGGAGAAGCAGGCTCCCTGCCGAGCAAGGAGCCCGATGTGGGACTCGATCCCAGGACGCTGGGATCATGACCTGAGCCGAAGGCAGCTGCTCAACCAACTGAGCCACCCAGGAATACGTATTAGATTTTGTCACATACTGTTTCTGCATCTACTGAGATAATCATATGGTGGTTTTTTTTTTAATAGTATGATAATGTATTGAATTACATTTGTTGATTTTCCATTGTTAACTCAATATTGCATTTCTGGGATAAAAACTCCACCTTCTCATAATACTCTGTTTTTTTGCATATGTGTTCATTGGAGGTATTGGTGTATCATTTTCTTTTCTTGGTATAGTTTTGGCTGCATGGAAAAGCTAAATTCATAGAACAGTTAGGGATTAGTCTTTCCTACATAATTTTCCGGAACAGTTTTATAAAATTCATATTATATTTTCCTGAAATGATTGATTGATCATCACTGATGTCATTTGGGCCTAGGGTTTTTCTTTTTCCTTTATTTTTAAAAAAATGTTTAATTGAAGCATAGTCAACACATAATGTTGCATTAGTTTTGGGTGTACAACAGAGTGATTCACCACTCCCTAAGTTGTACCATGCTCTCCACAATTATCACCATCGCCATACGACACTACTGCGATTCCATTGACACTATACCATAATTCTCATGACTTACTCCATAACTGAAAGCCTGTATTCCCCCACCTCCTTCACCCATTTTTTCCAACCTCCACCCATTTTCCCTCTGGCAACCAGTTTATACTCTGTATTTATGGTGTCTATTTCTCCTTTTTAAATATGTTTGTTTATTTGTTTTGGTTTTTTAGATTCCATATGTAAGTGAAACATATGGTATTTCTCTGGCAGATTTTTAACTACAAATAACTACAAATATGATTTCTTTCTTAGTGGGCTTTGATAATTTTTATACCTTTCAAGAAATTTATCCACTTCATCTCAGTTGTTAAATGTACTGGCATAAAGTTGTTTATACTGTTTCCTTTTTTTTTTTTTAATACCTGTAAAATATGTTGTGGTGTCATTTATTTCAAGCCTGCTATTGGTAATTTTTGTCAGCTTTTTTTTTTTTCCTGATCAACCTGGCTAGGCATTTATCAATTTTATTAATTTTCGTGAATAACCAGCTTTTGGGTTCATTGATTTCCTCTTTCGATTTCCTATTTTATATTTCATTGGCTTCCACTCTGATCTGCATTATTTATTTTCTTCTGCTCTCTTCTAATGTAGACATTCAGGACTACAAGTTTCCCTCAAATTGTGGCATTGGCTGCATTCCACAAATCTTCGCATGTTGTATTTCCAGATGTTTCAAAATACTATGTTTTTATTTTTAAAATACTATTTTAAAATACTTTCTAATTTTTAAATTTCTTCTTGAATCCATTGGTTATTTGAGGAAATGTTATTTAGTTTCCAAATATTTAGAATATATTTAATACCACTGTAGTAAAATAATATAGTTTGCATAAACTGAATCCCTTAACATGTATTAAGACTTTTTTTTTTAATATCTCAGAATTTGCTTAATGTTGGTAAACTTTCTGTGTGTCCTTGTAAAAGATGTGTGTTCTGTTAATGTTGGGTGCAGTATTCTAAAATTTTTGATTATGTCAATTTGGTTGATAACAGTCTCTATGATAATATACTTTCTTCAACTCTGCTGCATATTAACAATCTACTTTAAATATAAAGGCAGGAATAGGTTAAAAGGCTTAGGGTAGTAAAAGGTATATTTATTTATACTGATTAAAAGAAAGCTGAATTGGCTATATTAATATCAAAATTAATTTTAGATTTCCTTACTGATTTTCTCTCTCTTTGTTCTTGTAGTGATTGGAAAGGAAAGTTGAAATCTCTGACAAGTTTGATTTTTTCTACTTCTCTTCCTAGTTCTGTCAGTTTTTGCTTCACATATTTTGAAACTTTCTTATTAGGTACATAAATGTTTAAGACTGTTATATACTCTTGATGAAGTAATCCCTATATCATTATGAAATAACTTTATTTCTAATAATGTTCTTTGCTCTGCAATCTACTTTGTTGGAAATTTTTTAAAGATTGGCCATTATTTCTTCAAATTTTTTTTTCTGTCTCCCCCTCTTTCTATTCTTCTTTGCAGACTCCAATTACACATATATAATAGGGCACTTGAAAATTTCCAGTAGCTCACTGATTATTGAATTTTGCAGACTTCTTTGCTCTGTTTTATTTTGGATAGTTTTGATCACCATGTCTTCCCCCACTCTTTCTTCTGCAGTGTCTAATCTGCCACTAATGCAGTCTGGCGGCTCATCACAGGCCAGGCAGTGGGGCTTGGTCAATAAGGTGGGCAGGTGGGAAAACTGCTTGCAAAACTGAGCAGCAAGATGGACATGAATGGGGCTGATCCATGACCAGGTGGGCTGAGGAGAGCCACGGGCAGGGATCTGAGCAATGCAGCATGTACACAGACAGACCAACCTGTGAGTGACAGGTTAGCATCAGAAATACCAGAGAAGGAAAAAGAAAGACTGGGGACTCCCCCAACATATGGGGGGCCAAGTCCTGAGTGATTTATCTGCCGCAAGTCCACTTCCTTGGCCAGACTGACTTGTGAGGGCACAGACAGGTATTTGTCCTACCCGTGCCAAGTGCTTGGTCCAGGAAACTGCTCCAAATATATTTTTAAATAATTGGAAGAATGAGACCTGTGGATTGCCAAAGACCTAAGAGCTGGGTTTAGGGCAAAAAGCCCTTGACATAGGCATTGCGGTTTGGGGTTTTGTGACCTGGAAGCAAAGAGACAGATCAGCTCTTGTCTCGAAGAATTTCCCTCCATCTATGGCTTTCTGGCAATTGTTATATTTTTACAGAATGAGGGGGCATACATACAGGATAGTTGTAATTATGCCCACAATGTATAATAGCTACCCAACCTATCCTATATAACTGGATTATGTTTATAATTGGAGTAAATTGTAATTTTAAATAAAATAAAAATTGGGGTTCTACAAAACTTCTCAAATATCTAATTACCAAGAAGCAGTTTGCATAAAACGTTCTAATCTATTATTAACCACAAGCACATTTTCAAAGTGTAGCTATCGCAGTTGCTCTGACATGGTATTACATGTCCCTTGCAAAGGCTATTAAAGCACTTTTAACAATGTTTAGCGATGTTGGAGGCTACTGCTTATAGGAAGTCTGAAAAGTGAAGCCATAACAAGACGTGGAGTCCTCAAAACTGTCAAGGTCATCAAAAACAAGGGACATCTGAGGGAGCTGCTGCACTTGAGACGAGCCCGAGGAGACAAGACAATTAAACGTCCTGTGGGATCCTGGAATGGAAAAAAGACGTTAGGTGAAACCAAAGGAAATCTGAATAAGGTAGGGAAATAAGTTAATAGTAGTATATCAAGATTGGTTGGTTAACCATAACAAATGGACCAGAATTCTGTGAGATGTTACTCAGCAGGGACACGGATACGAGGTATATGGTAACTGCCTGTCCCGTCTTCCCAGTTTTTCTATAAATCTAAAACTGTCCTAAGACTAAACTCTATTTGACCTAGAGAAAATGAGTAAGAGCCTGTGGAGTCCAGACCCCATGTGCAGCTGCACCGAAGCATGTTGGTTGGCTACTCCCATCACCTAGTACCTGCAGGGCACGAGCTCCGTTCCCATGGGGCAATGCAGCCGTGCAAATGCTAACGTAGGCACTAAGTCACTCTCGTTTTATTTTGCTCAGTCCTTCAGGCATATGTACATGTGTATGAGCATTCACAGTCACCAACATTCAAGTTCAATTATTCATATTTGCCAAATTTTTAAGTTTGCTTGTAATTAGTTGAGCGAGCGCTCTTGAATGTGCTCTGTAAAGTGCAGGAGGCCTCTTGTTTCCGTGTAAAGCCATTTTTACTGGGCCAAGTGCAGAGAGAAGACCAGAATACTCCAGGGAAAAGTGATGTTTAAGCTTTTCTCGCTGTCTTCAAATCACTTATGTCCCGTTGGTGAAAATTTATTGTCACACCAAAATGTTTCATTTGTTTAGAGCATAAAATCTGAAAAGGACCGTAGTGTTGTTGGTACAGCTGAGAGAACAGTACTGTTCCAGCTCTTCCTTGAATTAAAAAATTTTTTTAATCAAATGATTATCCCATTGAAGATAGTGACATTTAATCTGAATATTCAAACTCTGCTCCCAGTATAATTTGAGAGGTCCTTACAATATACAAGTTGGGACCCACAGAGTGTTTTTTTTTTCCAATTTACATTTTAGGTAGTTGACATACAGTGCAGTTTTGGTTTCTGGAGTAGAATCCAGTGATTTCTCACTCACATACAATACCCGGTGCTCATCGTAACAAGTGCCTTCTTCACGCCCATCACCCATCCAGGCCCTTCCCCGTCCACCTCTCTCCGGCAGCCCTCAGTTTGTTCTCCATCATTAAGAGTCTCCCATGGCTTCTTTCCATCTCTCCTTTTTTTCTTTTTCCTTTTCCCATATGTTCATCTGTTTTCTTAAATCCCACGTATAAGCCAGATCATATGGTATTTGTCTTGCTCCGACTTATTTCACCTAGCATAATACTCTCTAGTTCCATCCATGTTGTTGCAAAAGGCAAGATTTCATTCTTTTTGATGGCGGAGTGATACCCCATGGTGTACATATACCACATTGTCTTTATCCATTCATCTGTCGTTGGACAACTGAACTCTCTCGATAGTTTGGCTATTGTTGATAATGCTGTTATTTTCTACCGCAGGATGCTGTATGACCGTTCAGCCCTCTGGGAGGGAAGGGCATCTGCAGAGCTGTCAGCAGGCCCCCTGAGCCTGTAGGAGTGACCATGCGTGCTGGGCAGAAATAGGACTTGGCAAGGTTTAAGCAGAAAGCTTAACATAGTATCAGTGGTTATGATAACCAAGTCATTTTCTGAGCCATTACATGGGTCAGGCCCCACATCAAATGCCTCAGATGCTGGTTCTCTCCTTAATCTTCCCCAGCGCCACGTGGGCCAGCAGACCCTCCCATTGCATTTGTTACACAGATGCTGAAACCCGTGGTCAGGTGGCTTCAGTGTCTTGCTGGGGCCCCTTGGCTCGTAGGTAGTAGAGTGGGGATCATTAGTTAGAGCAGGAGAGCTAAATCCCAAAACCTAGGATAGCTGCAGAGCTGGGCAGGTATTACTAACTAGTCTCTAGAACTAGCAAACTTCTAGAAAAGCGAAAACAGTAAAATGAACACCCACATACCCTTCCCCTGGGTTTGTCCCTGGATTTGACATTTGTTGATGCCTTGTCTCATTGTGTGTGTGTGTGTCTCTCTCTCTGCGTGTAAGAGTTTTTGCTGGACTACTTGGGAATAAATTTCAGACACCATCAGACTTCACTCCAAAATTTATCAACACCATCTCCTAAAAATGAGGACCTCCAGTAAAGGACATAGTGGATCAATTCTTCCAAAAGGGATAATGAAGCTGAAATGAGCATGGCAGCATCCCACTGTCTTTTGAAAATGTCTGGTCTCCTGAGCTGCTGTGTCAGTTTCTCCCAACCCAGTTTGAATAATCACGTCCCTGTCCTACCATTATTCCCTATGTGCAGCTGACCACTTACCTTTGTTCGAAAACACCAGCAACTTGATGCTGCTGAACCTGTGACCAGCATTCCCTTCTCTGCTCATCTAAATCCTGCTCCCTCTTTGAGGCCCAGATAACACCATCCCTCCCCATGGCACATCCCCTAATGCCCCAGTCTGTGGGGCAGCAGCAGCTGTCTGTAGTCGATAACCCTCTGAGTGCTCGGCTTTGCTTTGGGGTACTGTCTTCCTGCCTGACTTTCTCACTGGGTAGCAAGCTCCTTGCAAGCAGTGGGGGAACGATTCATCTTTGAATCCCCCAACAGTGGGACATGGAGACTTGTACAGGGTAGGTGCTGGATAAGCACTCACGGAATAGGATGGATCTACTTGCTGAAGAAAAACAACACATTGCAACCACTTCAGAGGTCAGACACTAGAAATGTTCCTTTTTTCTTACAAGAGATAATTATTTGAATTAATTCACAGTAACCAACACAAGAAAACCCAGAGCAAAACTAGAGTGGTCTCCCTCTCTCAGATGGCAGCCCTTAAGCTTGGAAGTGCTTTCCCCTCTTCTCCACAGCATGCTAATGAACAGAGCTGGCCCCGTTACAGAGTCATCCAGCGACTACGAGCAGGTCGTTCTATCCTGTTTACACCGGGGATCTTACACCACACGCGGAAAGATGAAATGCTATTAGAAAGGAAATTGTGATTGACAAAACCACAGAAAGGGGAAACATGGCTTTCTTCAAAAGTGCGTGGAGCCTCAAAAGACTGCCGCAAAAAGGAGCTTGTTAACCGCAGAGAGTTCAACAGTGACATTATTATACCCCACTGCCAAAGTTTTGCAGAAAAAGGCAGTAAATGAAGCAGTTGAGATGAACAGAGCCTATTTAGAAGGGGGAAAATACATTGTATTTCTGAATGCAACAGCTGCATGTAAGTGTAACGAGATCCTGGCTCAAATTATAGCTTTGGAGTCTGCCCCCCTTCGCGGGGTCCAATCTGCTCTCGGGAGCCCTGGCAGAGGCTGCTGGTGCGCGCGTCAAGGATGCTCCGGCTCCGCAGCACGGGCGCCGCCAGCTGTGCCCCGCGCAGCTGCCGCCTGGGGATTTCGGGTCAGGGCGCGCGGACCGCGGCGACTTCGCGGACGAGCGGCGGGAGCGGCCCAGGCC
Source organism: Neogale vison (assembly GCF_020171115.1). Taxonomy (NCBI): domain Eukaryota; kingdom Metazoa; phylum Chordata; class Mammalia; order Carnivora; family Mustelidae; genus Neogale; species Neogale vison. The sequence continues at coordinate 235,723,877 of NC_058092.1, forward strand.
CCGCGGAGCCAGCCGGCCGGCATGACCGGTGCTGCCTGGCTGGGCAGCCGCGCTTCTGTTCCTGAAACATGTCCACCGTCTGCTCCACCGTCTGTTCCCCCTCAACTAGGGCCAGGTCGGAAGGGCCTTGAGCAACCGCATAGGCGACCTGAAAGACCCAGCACCTTCCTGTTGCCCCGGTCCTTAGCATTCATCCTCCAACGGGGCCGAGGATCAGGGCCTGGGGCGGGGTGGGGGGAAGCCCCGGGAGCCGCCATCCCTCCCCGGACCGGGACACACGAGAGTCCGCGTGGAATGAGCTCCGAGCCCGCGATGGCGCCCTCTCCGCACGCCCAGACGCGCGACCCTCCCCAAAGGGACAGTGAACTGCCCTGAGTGGCCGATGCGGCCAGGCCTTTTGTCCTTCGTTCCCTCCTGCGTTGTCCCCCACTGGAAGAGACCCATGGGACGACCCAACGCTCGAACACCAGGACAACGACGCAGGGTAGTGCAAGGAAGAACCACGTGGTAGACAGGTGGCTCCGCTCCGCGTCCCCTCCGTGGGGCGTCACACACTACCCCCCCCCCGCCCCCGGGGTTCTTTGAAGTCAGTTCAACCCCTTTGCCTGGCGACAGGCTGGGCCCCTCTCCTTGGTCCCAGGAATGAGCATCTAGCCCAAACTGGCACCCAGAACCCTCTGAGCCACGGTGACTGGTCGGGAGATGGGCACATGACCAGAGCAGGCCAGTCAGAGCCCTCCTGGAGAGGCCCGTTCTCTTCTGTGTGGGCAAAGGCTGAAGGGGCAGGTAGACTTGGCCAAAAGTAGGTCACTCCAGAGCCCTGGGGACAGCTGGAAAGGAGCCAAGCAGGCCAGGCTGCATCAAAAAGAAAAAGGCGAGGCTCCATGACTTTGTTTTCCTAACGCCTAAAGAGTGTTTAGCCCTTGGATTTTCCAAGGACATGACCCAAATAATTTGCAGCTTCAGTGTGATTGAACTGGGCTTCTGTTGTTTAATTATTTGCTACCTATTCTGTGCCCTCTTCTAGGGTAGGAGTTCCTCGAAATCGGGGACTTTGCCGTACTCAAGGTTTTTCACAGCTTCTAGGATATTTCTTACACACAGTGCAGGTGCTCACTGCCTTTGGGAGAGAAACTAATCTCAAAGGAGAGCTGGGGGTATGGCACGCCTAAAGCTCACATTGCGAGTTTTGGACCCAAGGTGTGAGTTAAGATTGCCGCAAAGGGGAAGCCACCCATAGCACTCCTGCTCGCCTCTGCACCCGATACGGAGCTGGGCTGTCCACACTGCAGGTGCGGGCCCTTCAGCCAGGACTGGGACGGGGAAGACTTATTCCCGGAAGAGCAGCCCGGAGGTCTTGAGCCTTTGATTATGGTGATGGTGCATGTCTAAGAAGCCCAGAACCGTCAGGCCCCGCAGTAGTCTGAGAAGCAGAGATGCTCCCTGTCCAGTCAGAGGGATCGTCATAACCAAAACTCCTCGGGCCTTGAATTTGGGTTGTGGGGCAGCAGTCGCACGAACTATGATGTCGGTGACTGAAAACAACAGAAACTTGCTACCTCATGGTTCTGGAAGCCAGAAGTCCAGAATCAAGATGTTAGCAAGACTGCTCCGTCCTAAAGCTCTAGGAGGGAATCCATTCCTTGCCTCTTCCAGTTTCTTGTCCCTCTCGGATGGTGGCTGCAACGTTCCAAATTCTGCTTCTGTGATCTCACTGCTCTCCCCACCTCCTAGTGTGTGGAAGCTCCCTCTGCCTCACAGGGATACAGACGGCGGCGTTTAGAGCTCACTGCAGATAACCCAGGACCAATTCCTCATCTCGCCATGCTTAATTTAATCACATCTTTTGCCTTTTAAGGGACAGTCACAGATTGTGGGGATACGATGTGGTATCTTTGGGAGGTCATCTTTCAGTCTACCAGGGATGAAAAAGAAGGGCCTGGAGGGCCGTGGATTGCCCAGCTTGCAGCACAGAAGGAAATCAGCAGGCAAACAGGGAGGAAGTATGCAGACCCAGCCATCAAATATGCAGTGAAACCTATGGGGACCCCAAGGGGATGAGAATGTCCAGGACTAACACCTGTCTTCCCAGACTCAGAGTTCACAGCTGCCTTCTGCCCCTGAGTCCACAGGATGGCTAGTGGAGTCGGGGTCACTCACTTGTGCCCACCATTGAAAGGGTTGAGCTGGTGGTCTGGTGGGTGGGATCAAAGGGCAGAGGAAGGTGTGGGTGTGTGTTGGGAGACCAGCTGCTGACGGGTGGGGGGAGAGTGGGTCTAGACCAAGAAGGTCCTGTAGCTGCCTCCTAGCTCTAGAAGTCTACAGACACTTGACACAGAGCAAGGTATCAGCAAATGTCTGTCCTCCCCAGCCCTGGTGTGAGCATCCCAGGAGGCAGAGTGAAAAGGTGATGCAGGGAATTCTGGGCAACGTCCATGTCTAACCACAAATGACATTCTTCTTCCCCTGAAAACAAAGGAACTTTCATCTCTGCCTTCCCTTTTCTATTCTCAGTAGACCAGAGAGCACGGGATGGTGACAGAGTTGCAGGACAGAGGAGACCAGTGACGGGGCCTCTCAGTACAGGAGGCCGATCATAGTGGTTTCAATTCTGGCTGCTCCACTGACTAGTGCTCTAACCAGGGGCAAATGACTTAGCCTACTTTAATGGTGAAAGATTACCCAAATGTGGTTTTATGTTTTATTCTTTATACCATACTATTTTTAGCTCTAAGAAGAAAACAAGCAAATCGACGTTTTCTGCAGGTGAAGCCTTGATCACACACCTGGCAAAGGAACATGAGAAAGGGCAGTCTTCTCACACTGTTGGTGAGAATGTGAACTGGAGTGGCCACTCTGGGAAATAGTATGGAGGGTCCTCAGAAAGTTAAAAGTCAAGCTACCTTATGATGCAGCAACTGCACAACTGGGTATTTATCCAAAGGACACAAACAATGATTCGAAGGGGCACATACACCTCAATGTTTGTAACAGCAATGTCCACCATAGCCTAACTGTGGGAAGAGTCCAGACGACCACTGACTGATGAGCGGATAAAGAAGATGTGGTGTAGGTATATGCAGTGGACTATTACTTGACCATCAAAAAGAATGAAATCTTGCCATTTGCAATGATGTGGATGGAATTAAAGGGTATTATGCTAAGTGAAATAAGGCAGTCCTATAAAGGCAAATGTCATATGATTTCACTCATATTGGAATTTAAGAAACAAAGCAGATGAACGTAGGGAAAGGGAAGGAATAATAAAGTAAGATGAAATCAGAGAGGGAGACAAACTCTAGGAAATAAATAGAATTGTTGGGGAGGTGGGCGGTGGGGTAACTGGGAGATGGGCATGAAGGAGGGCATGCGATGTAACGAGCCCAGGGTGTTGTATATAACTAATGAGTCACTGAAGTCTACCCCGGAAACTAAGAATACACTAATGTTAATTAATTGTTTTTAAATTTAAAAAATGGTTTTACTTGAAACAGAAAAAAGGCATGTGATTCCAGAACTAAGAATGGGGCCCAGTGGATCTGCCAGGCTCCAGGGGCAACTTTGCAACAAATTCCTCTTTTAAGAAGCCACGATGAACACAATCTAAAAGTGAGATCTAAGAAAACCTCATTAACTCAGATGTTTCCATTCTCAATGTGTGATCACTTGAATTTTACCTCTGTAATGAAGAGCTTGCAAGGCAAACTAAGAATATAAATAAGATTAGAGGCATCATTTAAACCACTCAAGGGAACCGTGTTTTCATGAATTCATTTACATACCAACTTGATGGGCTAATTAAAATGTCTTCTAATTAATGAAGTCACCTACTGTACATTAGCCTGATAAAATAAATTTACTTGAAAATAAGTTAATTTTATGTTTCTTAAAATAGCGACTTGGTGTAAATCCATGAAGTTTGGTGTTTAGGAAAGAAACTCAAATCACCTCTAATATTTCCTCTTTAATGTTTTCATTTTTTTTTTTTAGACATTTTGCATAGACATGCTTTTGTTCTTGTTTTTAGGTCAGTTTTATTCAACAGTTGATGGACTTTTGGGTTTTCTATAGTTCTTGGCTATTATGCATAAAGCTGTTATAAATACCCAAGTATATATATTTGTGTGGACATATGTTTTAATTTCTCTTAGGTAAATAAGTAAGAGTGGAAGAATGGCAGGATCATATACTTTGTATATGTTTACCATATAAAAAATTGTCCAACCCCTTCCAAAAGTGTTTGTACCATTTTGCATTTCTACCAGCAATATGCAAGAGTTACATTTCTCCATATCCTCACAAACACTGTAATTTCAGGCTTTTTACATTTTATCTATTCTTGTAGGTATATAGTCATATTTCATCATAGTTTTAGTTTGCAGTTCCCTAATACTAATGTGATTGAGCATCCTTTTGTGTACTAATATGCCTTTCAAATATCTTCTTTGGTGAAGTGTCCAATTTTTTTCTTTTTTATTTGGATTGTTTATTTTCTAATCACTGTATCATAAGAATTCTTTATACATGGGGCGCCTGGGTGGTTCAGTGGTTAAGCCTCTGCCTTTGGCTCAGGTCATGATCTCAGGGTCCTGGGATCAAGCCCCGCATGGGGCTCTCTGCTCAGTGCGGAGCCTGTTTCTCCCTCTCTCTCTGCCTGCTTCTCTGCCTACTTGTGATCTTTGTCAGTCAAATAAATAAATAGAATCTTTTAAAAAAATTTTAAAAAAATTCTTTATATATTCTGATACTTTTTATTATATGATATAAAAGAACTTTCTCTCTTTGCTTATGGCAATCTAATTGTTCTGGTATTACATCAAAAGGATTATCTTTTCCATTGTTGAATTGCCTTGGCAAATTTTTATGTGTTTATTTTCTGAACTCTCTCTTCTGTTCCACTGATCTAAATGTCTATCTTTTGCTAATGCCACACTGTCTTATTTACTATAACTTTAGAGCAAATTTTGATATCAGGTGTAGTATGTTCCTCAATTTGGTTTTGCTTTATGAATTTTTTTTGTTAATTTTGGAATTAGCTTGTTCATTTCTTTAAAAAAATTAGTACTGCCTTGCATTAGAGATAAGTTTGAAGGAAACTCACATATTAATATTGAATCTTTTGGCCCATGAACATGGTATATTGCTCCCATTATGTCATCTTGATGAGTTAACCCTTTATCATTATGACATGCTTCTTTTAAAGCAAGTCTCAAAAGTATCAGATTGATTTCATGTCACTTAACTGTATCCCAAAACAAAGCCAAAATATGCATATAGAAATAAAACAAAAATCAGCTCCTAACAACATAAAATTTAGCTGGATGGGCATCCAGCTAAAAATCATCATGCATGCAAAGAAGCAAGAAAATGCAGTCATAACCAGAACAAAAATTGGTGAGCAGTAACAGATGCAAAATGACAAAGATGGTAGAATTAGTAAACATTGATGTTAAGACAGCTGTTGTAAACATTCCCTCTTGGTTCCAGAAGGTGGAGGAAACATGAACACAACAAGGAGGGTGGAAAATATCAAAAGACCCAGATCAAACGTCAGAGATAGAAATGAGAAATGAGAAATGCACTGGAAGAGATTGTCAAGGGGTTAGACTAAAGAAGAAAAGATCACTGAACTTGAAAGCCACAGCGAGAAACCTGCTCCCACTGTCTGCAATCAGCATTGTTAACATGTACTTTCCTGGGTAGCAACCTAATCAACCAGCATGCAAGACTTGCGTACAATTTCTTTTGTCTTTTACTCTTACAGTAACATTTCCAACTTTGGTCCCCTTCAGTGAGATTGTTTCATATATTTGTGTATAATTAGATTCATTTATCACATTCTACATTCCATCCTGGGATGCCCTGATATTCTAAGTGGTTTATTTTATTTATTTATTTATTTATTTTTCCAATTTATTTTCAGAAAAACAGTATTCATTATTTTTTCACCACACCCAGTGCTCCATGCAAGCCGTGCCCTCTATAATACCCACCACCTGGTACCCCCAACCTCCCACCCCCCCCCCCCCCGCCACTTCAAACCCCTCAGATTGTTTTTCAGAGTCCATAGTCTCTCATGGTTCATCTCCCCTTCCAATTTACCCAAAAGCACATACCCTCCCCAATGTCCATAACCCTACCCCCCTTCTCCCAACCCCCTCCCCCCAGCAACCCACAGTTTGTTTCGTGAGATTAAGAGTCACTTATGGTTTGTCTCTAAGTGGTTTATTTTTTAAATGAAAATTTGGCATTCATATTCTATAAAGTTCTACGGGTTTTGACAAATATATAATAACATGACAAACACTTTACGGTGTCATGCAGAATCACTTCACCACCCTGTGGTGCTTCATCCACCCAACCTTCCCCCTCTATCCCCTAAACTCCTAGCAATTCCTGATTATGTCCCAGTTTTGCCTTTTCCAGAATGTCATATAATTGGTATGATACAGTGTGTAGCCTTTTCAGACTAACTTCCTTCACTAAGCAAAATGAACTTAGGATTCATTCACACCTTTTTGTGGCTTATTAACTTATTTCTTCTTATTGCTCTGTACTATATTGTATTAAAGTTTTTATTGTGGTAAAATACATATAGCATATTATTTGCCATCACTGTTTAGTAATTTTTAATTATGTTATGTTTGTCACCGTACCATGCATCATTAGTTTTTGATGCAGTGTTCCATGATTCATTGTGTATAACACCCAATGCTCCATGCAATCCGTGCCCTCCTCAATACCCTTCACTAGGCTCACCCATCCCCCTACTCCCTCCCCACCAAAACACTCAGTTTGATTCCTGGAGTCCATATTCTCTCATGGTTCGTCTCCCCCTCTGATTTCTCCCTCTTCATTTCCCCCTTCTTCTCCTAATGACCTCCATGCTATTCCCTATGTTCCGCAAATAAGTGAAAATATGTTTATTGTCTTCTCTGTTTGACTTATTTCACTTAGCATAATCTCCTCCAGTTCCATCCATGTTGATACAAATGTTTGGTATTCATCCTTTCTGATGGCTGAGTAATATTCCACTGTATATATGGACCATATCTTCTTTATCCATTCATCTGTTGAAGGGCATCTTGGCTCCTTCCATACTTTGGTTATTGTGAACATTGCTGCTATGAACATTGGGGTACATGTGCTTCTTTTCACTACATCTATATCTTTGGGGTCATGTTGCCTGATTTCAAGCTATATTACAAAGCTGTGATCACCAAGACAGCATGGTACTGGCACATAAACAAACACATGGATCAATGGAACAGAATAGAGGGCTGAGATATGGACCATAAACTCTACAGTCAACTAATCTTCGACAAAGCAGGAAAAAAATATCCAATGGAAAAAAAGACAGTCTTTTTAATAAATGGTGCTGGGAAATTGGACTCCTATATACAGAAGAATGAGACTCTTCTCTTATACGATACACAAAGATAAACTCTGAAAGGATGAAAGACCTCCATGTGAGCCAGAAATCCATCAAAATCTTAGAGGACAACATAGGCAGTAACATCTTCAACATCAGGCACAGCAACTTCTTTCAAAATGCATCTCCAAAGATAAGGGAAACAAAAGCAAAAATTAACTTCTAGGACTTTATGATAAAAATCTTCTGCACAGCAAAGGAAACAGTCAACAAAACAAGGAGACAATCCATGGAATGGAAGAAGGTATTGGGAAATGACACTACAGATAAAGGGCTGGTATCCAAGATCTATAAAGAACTTCTCAAACTCAACACCCAAAAATCAATAATTCATGTCAAAAAATGGACAGAAGACATGAAGAGACACTTTGCTAAAGAAGAGATACAAATGACCAAGAGACACATAAAAAATGTTCATCATCACTAGCCATCAGGGAAATTCAAATCCAAGCCACATTGAGATACCACTTTACATCAGTTAGAATGGCAAAAACTGACAAGACAAGAAACAGTGAATGTTGGAGAGGTTGTGGAGAAAGGAGAACCCTTCTACAGTGTTGGTGGGAAAGCAAGGTGGTACAGCTACTTTGGAAAACAGAGTGGAGTTTCCTGAAAAAGATAAAAATGGAGCTACCCTATGACCCAGCAATTGCACTACTGGGTATCTGTACTATTTTTAAAAGCCCAAGTTTCTTTGGACTGGGACAGACACATATACATATATCTAGAAAACAATAGTACATTCTTATTTCAAAATATGTTGCCACCATTCATCTGATTGCTCAGGCAGGAAAACTGAGAGCCTTTTGGCACCTTCTTCATCCCTCTTCACATTCAATGTAACATCAATTCTTTTGAATTCCACCCCAACATATATCTTGGCTGCCTTGATTTTTCCTCCGTTTCTACTCCTATTATCCCATCCACAGAACCATTCCCTCCCACCTGGACTACTTTAATAAATTTCTAATTATTATCCCCACCTCTCCTCCTAACAATTCTCCAGTTGGCAGCTAGGGCCACAACGGGATGTTATACCCCTGCTTAAGATCCCCCAAAGTCTCCCAAATTTATTGAAATGAAATCCAACACCTTAACAGAGCAGCAGGATCTCTGCAGACTGAGATCCTGTCCACTCTCAAAGCTCAGTGGCCATCCCTCTCTCTCTTGCTCACAACTCAGCGCTGGTCTTTCAGCTGCAACAACAAACTCCCTCTCAATGCCAAAGCACTTCCATACACTGTGCCCCATGTAAGAACGCTCTTTGTCCAGCTGTCTGCACGGCTGACTTCTTGTCCTTCCAGTTTTCCTTTTGAAATCACCTCAACAGAGAGGTCTTCCTTGCTCACTGGGTCTAAAAATGCATTCCTCGGGGCGCCTGGGTGGCTCAGTGGGTTAAGCCGCGGCCTTCGGCTCAGGTCATGATCTCAGGGTCCTGGGATCGAGTCCCACATCGGGCTCTCTGCTCGGCAGGGAGCCTGCTTCCCTCTCTCTCTCTCTCTGCCTGCCTCTCCATCTACTTGTGATCTCTCTCTGTCAAATAAACAAATAAAATCTTAAAAATGCATTCCTCTAGTTACTTTTGCTCTTAGCCTGTACCACAAATCTTAATTATGTATATATTTTGTTTGTCTTCCTTACTGTCTTGTAAAAGCCATGAGGCAAGTTCACATGAGTTTTGTTTCCCTAGACTCCAGCATGGAGAGGTATGGCTGGCACTGTAGTTGCTCAAGAAATATGTCTTGAATTAATGGATGGATGAGCTGTAGTGATGAGAGAAAGAACTCAGGCCAACCCAGCTTTAAGTTCTCACTCTTATTCTTAGGGATCTTGGACACATTCTGTAAGATTTCTGATTGACAGTTTCTTAATCTATTAAGTAAATATAATATTTGTTTCCTGGTAAACTTAGAGACAGGATGGAAATGAGAAGTATGATAGAGATAACCTACTACCTGGCTATATTATAGAAATTTAACAGATACTAGTTAAAGAATCAGACCCAGAAATACAGAGAACAAACTGGTGGTTGTCAGAAGGGCGAGGGAAGGGGAGATGCAAAAATTGGTGAAGGGGATGGTGGGAGATCCAAGTTTCCAGTTATGGAGTGAATAATTCACAGGAATAAAAGGTACAGCACGGAGAATATAGTCAATGATATCGTAATAGGACTGTACAGTGACAGAAGGTAGCGACACTTGTGGTGAGCATAGACTAATGCGTCGAAATGTTGCATCACTAGGTTGTATACCTGAAACTAAGGCGACACTGTGTCAACTAGACTAAAAAAATTACAATGAAAAAATGTAGAGATGCTAGCTAAAATCATCTTCTAGTATTCTCTATTTTAATTATAACATGGTTAGATGCTGCAGACAATAATTTTTGCTTTGGGGCCCCTGGGTGGCTCAATACGTTAAGCATCTGATTCCTGGTTTCACTCTAGGTCGTGATCTCAGGGTCGTGGGACGGAGCCCTGCTTGGGGCTTCTTGCTCAGAGACGAGTCCGCTTGAGATTCTCTCTCCCTCTCCTGATGTGCCCCCACCCCCATTCACACCCACACGTTCTCTCTCTCTAAAATAAGTGAATAAAATTTTAAAAGTAATAATAATTTTTGCTTTCTGGGCATTACTGAATTGATGATTTGTTTGTTTTTATTATATATTATATGCTCCTAATTTTTGTGATTGCTTATTAATTTAAGGATAGAAAGAATGCTGGAAAGGAGGAGAGAATAAGGAAAAATTTAAGGGCCCTCATAATTTCTTAATATCTTGTTTTATGTGCATATATGGTTAATTCAACATAGTTCATTAATTATTTTATTCCTTGGGAATGACACCTTTTATCAATATCAAATTCCTTTTTTCTTACTTAATCATTTTGGCCTTAACTCTACTGTGTTTGTAGCACAGGGAGGGATTATAGTCAATAATGTAATAATGTTTTATGGTGACTACATTATGAGTGGTGAGCACTGAGTAATATATGGAAATGTTGAGTCAGTATGGTATACTCCTGAGACCAATAGAATATCATGTGTTAATTATACTTTAATAGAGAAAATTCTGCTATGTTTGAGATTGATGTCTCTGTTCCTTTCTATGATTATACTTTCCTAATTCTTTACTCATCTGTTCATTTCTAACGTTCCACTGTATTGTTACCTCAGGTGTGTCTTTAGCCAGTGTGCTGCTGGATTTTCTTAAATCCAATCCCAAATCTTGGAAATTCATGAGGAATTCACTCAACTACAAAATCTTATTCTCTCCGCTGCAGACCCTACTTCAGCACAGACCATGTGGGGCCTAGGAGTCTGCATTTTAGCAGAGAATACCGGTTTCTGAAATAGCCAATCAACAGAACATTGTTCAGTAATCATGAATTAAAGAGTTCTGCCTCTTGCCACAACTGAGCACTTCCAATTGGCTTCTCTCACCCTGTTTTATACATGGTTTCATTTTATGCTTTTTTACTTCATTTTATTTTTCAGCCTGGGCCAACTATATCTGGTTAAATTTTCTCCATTTGTTGTTGTTGTTGTTTTAAACTAAGTAACATGTACCTTTATGCATTCCCCAAAATATTTAAACCAGCATTTCTCTAGGTACAAAGTAAAGAATTAATTGATTTCTTTTCATTTCTCCTTGCCCCAGGTAAAAGGGAGAATTATGCATATTCTTGGTTTGAGGCCATTATTATTATTATTAGTGTATGCATTAGTGTACAGTATAACTCTCTGGTTTCAGAATATTTATTTATATTTGTGGTCTTTTTAGAACCATGGTCTCAGGTATCACATGTAGCTGTCTAATTGGCTTACCTCTTGCTGTCTGTTTTCTAATGACATACCCAACATGGAACATTTAATGAGGACATGTCTCTTCATTAGAAGGAGTGTGTATGTCAACATGAGTTTTTTAAAGACCATGTCTCAGACCCTGCCCAGGTGAGGATATCCCTGTATTATTTCTGCACATGATCAAAATGTGCAGCTGACTGGGTATAAAATTTGACCTTAACAATACTTGCCCCCTATGGACAGTGATCCTTTGTTTTCTGGTCTGTGGTTTTTCAGGGAAGTCTCAGACCAACTGAGTTTTCTGTCCCTAGGAGCAACATGCCTTATCTATCCAAGGTGCTTCTAGGATGTTTCCTTTGATTATCTTCTTCAAAAATGTGATAATTTTCTAATTAATTTTGTCTAGAACATGGTGGCTATTGTCAACCTGCATATAATTAGATTTTTCTTAATTGAGGACATGGTTCTTTACTTCTGCTTCTCTTTGATCAAATTCTTCACCAAGCCTTCTGGTTTCTTTGTTTGATCTGCTGCCGGTTCCTAGGGTTGTGTGCTCCTGCTCATGATGTGAAGTTTCTCAGTGGAAACCACCAGCTTGTAGAACTGCTAGTTAGCTGTCCAAGCTCGGGGACCTGGTCTCTGCAAATACTGCAGGAGAGACCCACTGCTGCCGTGCCACTCCAAGACTGCCATCCTCAACGTCGCTGAGCTCAAGTGAATCAAAATCCTCTGAGGGGAGTGGGTGGAAGGAAGGGACAATGCTAGGCTACAAGTCACATGTGTCTTACCTGGATCCCTCATCACACACCTGTCAGGTGGACAGGATCGCTACATCCACATTACAGATGAGGAACCCAAGGCCATGATCTTAATGCTTATGTAATACTGCCCTTCACCTTTGATCCAGAAGAATTCTGGAGAAGCAGGAAAGAAACACTCTGTAGAAAAATGGCACCTGGAAAAAGAAGCAGGCACCTCATCAAATATTATTCTCAAAAAGTGAATGCGTAGTTTGGAGAGGGGCAGGCATGCTCTTTGTCTGGTCTCCCCTAAGGACGCAGCATCCCTAGGAAGCTGCACTGGTCAGAACTCTGCCAAAGAACAAGACCAGGAAAATCCATGTCCATGCTTAACCGCAGGGCCTGGTGCTCCTTCTCCCTTCCTCCCCCAGAGATCTGGGAACAGTGGAAAAATCCTACAAGCTGATCGACCTTTCAGCAGAAAGGCAGCCTTGAGGGAGACAACAAGGCAGAGCATCGTGCCTCGCCCGGAAGGCTCAGGAAGACTGCCCTTGGCGTGAAGGGAGCCTTGCATCTGAATTCCCCTGCAGCCATCTTGCCACTAGATAAGAAGTCCCTCCAGGACAGGGACTGCGTCTCTGGCATCACTCTCCCCAGGAGGTAATTAAAAAGTTGGCTAGATGAATGGGCTCCATTTCAGTTCATTAGAATAAGGGGAAATCTTAATATCACTTGGCTGGCAAGGGCGAGGAGACACAGGAAGACTCACACTTTGTACGTGACAGCATGAAATGGTACAACTCCTTTGGAAGCAGTTTGGTAATGGGTATTAAATCTTTAATCCAGTAATTCTGCTCTTTGAAGGTAGCAATTTTAAATATGGGGGGATGTATTCATAAGGATATATAACACAGCATTACTTAGAATTTAAGAGAACTAAAAATAACTTGTGTTGGACAATGTGGGAAGAGTGGATAAACATGCAGCCTTGAAAATTTATAGTTAACTCTATGTGTGTGAGTCTGCATGTGTGCGTGCGTGTGTGTGTGTGTGTTTCCGTCTAGGCAACAAAGGGAAGTGATAAAAGTATATCAAAGTGGGATTAGATTATTTTGTTAGAATCCTAGGACCTTGGATGGTTTTCTCTATTTTCAACTTTCAATTCAAAGTGATTATACTTGTAATAAAGATAGAGATTTATATTACTATATTATATATATTTTTTTTTCAGGAAAGAAATAGAGAATGGGAAAGAGAGAAAAAAGCAAGCTGACCTAAAGCAAACCCAAACCCACCATTTTCTCTAATTTTTTAAAAACTTAAGGACAATGTCAGGAGGACGTATAGCCCTGGTGAACTGCTGGTACTTCACATTTTTAGAACCTTCTCTTTTATGTTACTTTTCTTTGGGGCATCACCATGCTCGCCCTGCCAAAAAACACCCCACTTCTTGTTCAGGATTTTCCATTTATTACACAATGACCGGCTTGCTGTGTTGAATGCTTACGGGACTCTATTTTAGTACCACTTACAGAGTTTTTAGTAATCCCCTAGTTTATTTGCTTTTCTTGTTGAATGCTCTTTAGGAACATGTTTTGAAATACGAGGTTGGGGACTCTGTGCATGAGAAATAATTACGATACCACTTATTCCAGGGCAGAAGCAGGCCTCAGCAGTCTGCTGGTATCCTAAATCCAGAACCTGTCATTTTCCCTGGAATTGTTAACATACTGGGCACCGCTGTTGTGAGATGCTCTGAAATGCTCAACTCATCAGGAACTTGAAGATCTGGAGGCTGCGCTTTATTTTTCATGATGTGAATGTTCGTGCGTGTGACTACTTATGAATATTGCGGAGCTGATGCTGAGATTTTATTCAAATGTGCTTATAAAGAATGTTTGGGCCACTTATTTTAAAGACAGTGATTCTCACTGATAAGACTTCCCAATTACAAGTATATGAAATAAGCAGGTTTGAAATGATTTAAGTAAAATTTAATTTATGGTCAGTGTGAGGGCCTATTTAGCCAGAGCGATTCCAACCAGTTAAACAGTGGTTTTGTTGTTTATGCAATAAAACTTAAACTGACCCTGCCCGCGCCCCCCCGCCCCCAACCCAGGGAACTTACTTAAAAGCAAGTCCAGGAAACCAGTCCCAGGTAACAAAGCCCAAATACAAGGGCGGGTCAGGCCAGGTGGAGACATCCAATCAGTGGGGCACATACTGTCTCCCTAGCTACCAAGGAGTGTGGGTCCCGCATTTTGGGTGCCAATTCTGACCAAGGGGATAGGCTCGTTCAAATATCTACTATGGGGTAAACTGTAATTCAATTGGCTCCCCATGTGTGACCTAGCATGACTGTGCAGCTTTCTTTGTGTGTTACAATCCCACTGGCCCCCTGTGTGTGGCCAGGCCCAACCACATGGCCTTTGCTGTATAAAAGTTAGTTGGTAAGGCAGGGAGGGGTCGCCCTCTCTGTAAGAGGCGGCTCGGGCCGGCGGGTTTGATGGTCAGTTTGATTCTCGATGCTTGGCGCAAAATAAAGCTTTGCTTGACCTTCGCTTTGTATCAGTCTCGTTCCTTTGGTTACAGACCCAACAGTCAGCTGCAAATTTTAAAAAGATACCCAGATTATGAAATTATACCTATAAACTGAAAATATTTTCAATATATAAATAGATAAGTGAGTGAGAGAAACAGAGAGAGAGAGAGAGAGAGAGAGGTTTTGGTAAGTACTTGAAAACAACTAAAAAATTTCTTTGGGGAGGTGCCTGGGTGGCTTAGTTTGTTAAGCGCCTGCCTGCGGCTCAGGTCATGATCTCAGGGTCCTGGGACCGATCCCTGCATCAGGCTTCCTGGTCCACGGAGATGTTGCTTCACTCTTTCCTTCCACCTGCCACTCCCCCTGGTTCTATTCCCTCCCTCCCTCTTTCTGCCAAATATATAAATAAAATCTTTAAAGAAAATTCTTTTGAAAATTTTCTTTCTATAGATAGAGAGAAATTACAATCTAGTAAGTGGACCTTGTGAAAAAAATGTTCCGCTTCTTCAGATATAAATCCGCCTTATAGTAGATGGAAAGATTACCCTCAAAATGTGACCGAATAAGACACAGAAATAAATCTGAATCACAAAGACAGTATATATACAAAATATTTCTGTGAAATATTCACTTATGAGAGGATATCCATTTTATGCCAGTTATATTCACTGATCTCTGGTTCCTGTTTTGATTATCTGAAAAATATAGCTATTGTCTAAAACTGCAGCTTTGAATCTAAATTTTGTTTAGAGGTAGATATATAGAATGTGGCAAAAAAAAAGAAAAAAAAAAAAAGAAAACAAACATTATCATGTGCCCTAAAGCCCTAGATGTCAAGTCGGAAACTGTAATATCTTACAATTTGAACTTATGTTTGAAGCAAGATTTGCCCTTTTTTTCCAGACATTTTTAAATATTGTTCACAACTGCTCTTTTAAGATTTTATTTATTTGTCTGAGAGAGAAAGAGAGCGAGCACAGGCACAAGCAGGGGGAGGGAGAGGCAGGCCCCCCCGCTGAGCAAGGAGCCTGGTTGGAGGCTCCATCCCAGGCCCCTGGGAGCCTGATCTGGGTGAAAGGCAGATGCTTAATGGACAGACATCCAGGTGCCCCCATAACTGTTTTTTGAAAAAAATTCAAGACCAAACCATTCAAGTGGTCAGGAATCCCTCCTGGTCCTAGTCCTCTATTTTAATGCTACAAATGTCTACCAAGTACTATGCAGGCACCTTGCGGGACCCTGGGGCACAGAAGCAGGGAGCACAATGTGCATTTCACGCAGGACACAGCTGCTGTGTCTCACCCCTTCTGTCTGGTTCTCATTATTCATTTAGCAAATGTTTTCCGAGCTCTTCCCATGACGTGCGCTGTGGTGGCCCTGGAGTTATCTAGGTGAACGAACCAGAAGGCTGCCTTCTGCCTCTTAGTTTTCGTTAGCCTGGTCCACCCGTGCTGCTTTCAAAATGTGTACAC
Organism: Neogale vison; assembly: GCF_020171115.1. Taxonomy (NCBI): domain Eukaryota; kingdom Metazoa; phylum Chordata; class Mammalia; order Carnivora; family Mustelidae; genus Neogale; species Neogale vison. The sequence continues at coordinate 235,739,866 of NC_058092.1, forward strand.
AGTATAGAGTTTCGGTTTTGCAAGTTGAAACAGTTCTGGAGATCTGTTGCCTGATAATATGAATATATTTAACACTGAGGTTCACACTTAAAAATGACTAAAGTGGCAAATTGTATAGTTTTCTAAACCACAGTTTAAAAAATATTAGAAAAACATATTGAATAATTTCTAAAAGGTGCAGAAGCTTTGCTACTCCTCCCTTCAAATGCTGGAGGCTGGTTTCTCTTCCCTTGAATGAGGACCAGACCTAGTACCTCCCATCTGAGGAGTAGAATATGGTGGGGAGTGGTGCTATGTCTTTTCCAAAGGTCAGTCACTAAAACAGCCCACCATCTGCCTGCTCTTTTCTTTTTCTTTTTATATTTTTATTTTGAGGGAAGTGGAAGGTCGTGCAGCGAAAGCCCTCAGCAGCCCTTGGAGGGTCCATGTACAGAGGGGCTGAGATCTCCTACCAGTCCAGTGCCATCTTGTTGGCCATGGGGATGTACCTTCTTGGACACAGATCCCCCAGCCCAGTCAAGCCTTTTGGTGACTGCAGACCTGGCCAACATCCAGCTGAACCACATGAGGGACCCCAAGCCAAAACAATCCACTGACCTACTCTTGAATTCTACAGAAAGATAATAAGCTATTGAGTTTTTAGGTGATTTTCTACCCAGCAGTAGGTAGCCTCTGCCAGGTAGGGGAAAAGGCAAGCTACTTGGAAGAGGAAAAGCAAGGCCTTTTTCATTGCCCTGGGTTGACATCCTTTTCTGACTCTCGGCACCTGTAGTCCTATTCAAAACCTTAGAATTCCCCTTCGAGAAGTGGGAAGGCAGCCCACGTGCTCTGCAAAGCTGTGGCTGACATTAAATGGGACAATGAATGGCAAGACAGAGTCCTTAGCAGGTGTTTAACGACCAAGAGCTATTGTTAGTTGAGTTCATAGGGCACATCAGAGGTGGGAAATCTTATTTCTGTCCCCTCAGCCAAATTCAATATGCTCCTTTTGTTACTATTCAATGCAGTCTAACCCCAAATCTCATCCACAATTTGAGGAGCCCCAGGAGATCTGGGCTAGAAGGGATCAGAGAGTTCTACCATTCAATGCCCTCATTAAGCAGGTGTGTAAGCTTAGACCTGGACTGGCAAACAGCTTGCCCCCAGTCCACACCCGGCCAGTCCAGACTAAGCCCCAGATTGCTGAGAGCCTGGTGTGCCCGCCTGTCAAGTTCTAGACCGATGTGCCGGTCACATTTTCTATGACTGAAGAGACTTCATTAGCTTTGACAAAGAGCCTGTTAATTACTCCCATAAACCATCTCCACTGAGCACCCACAGGAACCCCTTTTCCACAGAGGTGTTTGAACCAAACCCCTGCACAAGTTCCCAGGGGCTGCTACGTGGCGGAAATGAAATGAGTTGAGGAAGCTGCCCTGTCAGTCCAGCCGGCCCACAGCCAGCCGTGCCCCGACTTATCACCGTGAACACACATTCAGATTTTGATAGACCCTTCCCCTGCTCTAATCCGTTTAACACTCCTCTTCCCAGCACCTCAGCGGGAACCAAGACGTGAGCGTTCACCGGGTACCAGCGAGTTTGCACGTCCTTGACTGACGCCCAAGAGCTCTGCCTGAGTGTTCAGGCTAAAACATTAAACTTAGGTCGAGAGCGCAGAGAAATTGCCTTCTGTAGATGCTTTTAAAGAAATCAGAAATGTCAATGAAGTTCATCATCTCTAATATCTGAAATCAACTCAAAGAAAGCATTTTTGAAATTTAATGTCTTCTAGATTTTTGTTTATGAAGGGTTATGAATATGATTCTCCCCTCCCTCCCTCCTTCTCTCCCTCCCTCCTCCTTTCCCTCCCTTCCTTCCTTCCTTCCGTCCTTCCTTCCTTCCTTCCTAGTTTTCTCTTGATTTTAAAACCCCAATCGTTTTTATCTAGTTATTTCTTTTTCTTTTAGCTGGTTATTTATTCACGCTTATTTACCATGGCATGCTTCTGGATTTGTCTTCTTACTGGAGTGCATCCTTCAAGAAAGATCAAAGAAAATCTTGGATAGATAAGCTTTCTGACCCTTATGTGCCTAAGAATATATTTGCTATGCCCTCACACAGAAATTACAATTTAGCTGAATAGGAAATATGTTCCTGCTTCCAGGACTACTGTTGGGGAATCCAGAGTCAAAGGATTCTGTGGGAGATCAGCACTTCCTACCTAAAAGCCTTCGGAATTTTATGTTTGTCTCAGATGGTCTTAAATTACATGTGTGTGTGGTTTTTCCTTATTTACAGTTTGCTTTCGATGAGCCTTTGTGATCTGAGACCACTATTTGTTTATTTCTAGGAAATTTTTACTCATTATTTTTGCATGTATTTTCTCCTTGACTTTTTTCTGGGACATCTTTTATATATGCTATATAACATATAATCATATACTACATATAATTATATATATATATCTTTTATATATATAATATATTTGTTTGTGAAGGGGAGTGTGACACAGCAAAGGGATGCGAGGCAACGAACAGCATGGTTCCTCCCCCAGCCCAGCCCACCATCTGCGATTCATGGTCAAATCCAAATGTTCCCTCTTTTCAGCAGAGTTCTAACTTGGCCTAGAATTTCCCAGAAACAGAGCCTGAGACAAAGGCTTTCACGCAGGCGGCTTACTTGGAAAGCAATCCCAAGAAGCAAGAGTAAAGGACTGAGGGGGGCCAGGGAATAAGGGTGACTTACTGCGTTGGCCACTGCAGTGAATGACAATGTTCCATTCTCCGGGGGAGCCCTAGGAAAGTGTTCCACAACCACCCAGCTGGGGTCAAATGTGGGAGCATTCTGTCCCCCATGAGTGTTAACTCCCCGTATTTGTAGGGTGAGAGCACAAAGTTTAGACCACAGGTTTGTGTCACTTGCCTCTCCTCACCCCAAACCCAGGACTTCTGCTGACACCCTGGTTTCTCCTGACACCCGCCATATTGCTTTGTCTCCTCCATCTTCTGACAGGGACTTTGGACTGAACAGCCAACAGCGATGTCATACTTACCTTTTCCTAAAACTGACCGTGTGGATGCAGGCCGTGTGGAACCACCTTCCCTCTTTCACAGAAAAAAAAAAGGCACATCACTTACCATGGTATATTGCCCTGGTGCTGAAAACCAGCTCTACACAAAGGGGCAATGGAAAATATCTGGGTTGTTGTGGGAACAGGAACAAGGCTAAGGAGTAGGTACAAAGTCCTTGTTCAATTCCGGTGTTTCTGACACCTTTGCTTTTTAACAAAGCTGAAGGAGAAACTAACAGAGCTGGCAGCTAAGAGACTTTTTTAAACTTCAGGTCACGAAGATGTTTGGCATATAACTCAGAAACATTTCAATACATTACTGTCATGACCCTCCTTTACCTGTTTACTTAAGTCAACAAGCTCGCTCAGTGTTCACATCCATTTTTAAATAGATGTTGAGCTCAGCCTCACTTCTAAAACCTCATCCTCAACCGTATTCATTTGTGTATACTTAAACCAACTGTAAAAATCCCTACCCATCTTACCAAAAGACTTGTTTCCCATAACCTTTTATATGTGTTTAACTCTGACTTACAAGATGACATACTGTTATGCTGTGTTGATCAATTCATATTTTTTTATTTAAATTTTCTTTTTTTTTAAGATTTTATTTATTTATTTGACAGAGAGAGAGATCACAAGCAGGCAGAGAGGCAGGCAGAGAGAGAGGAGGAAGCAGGCTCCCTGCTGAGCAGAGCGCCCAATGCGGGCCTCGATCCGAGGACCCTGAGATCATGACCTGAGCCGAAGGCAGCGGCTCAACCCACTGAGCCACCCAGGCGCCCTGATCAATTCATATTAATAGTACTTTTAATAGTAGCTTCAGACAGGATAGATTTTTAAACACAGTTTTAGGACCATAAAAAGCGTTTTAAAAATTTAGATATAAGTATATATACATTTTGTTTTTCTCTAAGAAGCACTAAATTGATCAATAACAGACTTTCAACCATAGAATGAATGTAAAGGCCTAGAGAAAATTCTGTATCAGAAGGGTCATAGAAATGCAAGTTCAAATAGGAAAAAAAAAATGAAAATGTAAAATTTCTGACTGTTAAAGGTTAAGTTGTGTATTTTGTAAATAGATGATGGTTGGTATCGAATCCCTGTGGCCTCACAGTCCATCAAATGCGTTACATAGAATGACAGACTACTTTGATTCTCAGTGTAAAACAAAATTCTGGAAATTTCACCTATTTGCCTCTGGCACACATATGAAGAAAACCTAAAGATGTTGAATTAAAAGTATTTTAGGAGGTTGGCTAGTTTTCAAATTTCCTATTTCAGAACAAATGAGCCAAACACCTCAGAAGTTAGGGCCACAGCTCCCAGCCCGTGAGCCTCTGACTGCTGGGACAACCACGAGTCCCCAGGGTAGGAGGCCAGGAGCAGGAGGGGGAGATGTAAGGCTTCCTCAGGACACCTGCAGGTAGGTTTTCACAGCTTGAGAGATGTCCTTACACTGAAGGCCAGGTCTCCGAATTCAGGAAAGATGAAAACTAAAACTGACCTCGGAAATCTAAGTCTAGTGATGGCAAGTGGAAGATGTTGAGGTTGGAAGTATTCCAACCAAATGTAGAACCGTCTTGAAGAGAGGCTGAAGGAAAAAAAGCATGGCTAGACCTTCATTCAAGAAAGTGAATTAAGATAAAGGATTATGAAAACTAAAATGATTAAAATTAAAATCAGAAAAGGGTAGCAAAGGGCCTCGGGAAGTGTCCAGATCCTCCAAACTGTTGGAGCACAAAGGTCTACTGCTGTCCACTTACTGTTTTCTAACCAGTTTCCACTTCTCACATATATCATAACACCTATGTCCAACCCCCAGGAAATGAATTTCTCTGATTAGAAGAATTTCAGCCAAATTCTGGAATTTTGGTGATTCGATTTTAGCCTGGGTAACTACTTAGAATGTTGGCAAAGCTATTTTATGATCTAAGAAAAGATGGAAAGCTCTACCATTCCAGAAAAGTAAACTTAATGTTTATCAAGAAGCATATATATCTTTTGCAAGATAAACATGCAGCAAACATCAAGGAAATGTTTCTGCACCTGATTTATTCTCATTTCCAGACTAGTAGAAAAAACAGAATTTTTATATTTATGAACTTAGATCAAAATATTATTTTAAAACGGTCCAAAGAGACCAATTTTTAAAAATATTAATTGTGGCTGTCGTTATCACATAACAAGCAATAATGTGACCTAGAGTATTTGGCCTGGGACTTTCAGATACCAAATTACTATCTCTGAAAAATGCATAAAGCGGATTCTAATAAATCAGAGGTTACACCATGTGTCAAATATCTGTCTGAAATATATTCCTGTGGGTAAGCTATGAATCAAAAATTGGGTCTTAACTTCCACTTCACAGTTCCCAGTACAGTTAAAAAAAAAAAAGAAGAGCATCCTATAACTTTACCTCTCTGAATAATTTCTTTGAAATGGTGACTTTACAGCCCAAATAATTGTGTAAGTAAGTACAAAATTGCTGAGTAACACCGAATTTGTCTAATGGTATGAGAATCTTTTCGTCCTCATTAAGTCTTGTACTGGGTGGGTGTGTGCCCGCACATGTGCTCCACATGCTGGGTTTCAGCCCTCAGGACCAGATCTTTAAGCATTGACCTTACTTAAAGAAGTCTGACTAGGGATTTGAAACTCATAAAGTTCTTATTACTGACCCTTCCTTTACGGGAATCAAATCTGACTCTTCCCTGGGTGAAAATAATAAGTGTCTATTACACATGACAAAAAAATAATATAACTTGCTGTGTGCACTATTTTGACGTGGAAAGATATACTTTACCCCGTCTTAGGATGGATTTTCCATACTAGAAAAAAGGGAAAAATGATTTAGATGAATGTGTCAGAAAGTGTGAGCATTGGGTTCATATTGATCTGATTAAGACTTATGAGCAGAGGTGGAATTTGGCTCAAAAAACAGTTTGGAAAGAAATGCACCCAATGACTTCAGACATCGAAGGCTTCATAGGAAATTGCCATCCCTCTGTGGACTGAAAAGTGATTAGGCATGCATGGTTTTAGAGACCCAGTGTAACAAGAACTTCTGCTCTATTGATGAAGCATGGAAACAGCTTCATCAGAAAAGGCGGGGGAAGACCCAGACAGCCATGCTGGGTTTGTGTATTAAGTGTCTCATCCATAATTGTGTGATCAATAATTGTCTCCATTCCTTCATTCTTTTTTTCCTTATCTTCATCCATTTCCCAAAACTTTCTATGAAGTAGAAACAATTTAAAGTCTAAGTCAATAAAGATGCCTCGGTTGAGAGTAAAGCTTTAATCCTAGCTTCCTAAATACAATCTAATAGAGAATGTTGAATCAATTTGCAAGCAATTAAGTGGAAGAGTATACAGATCTTCCTCATTATACGATAAGGTCACAAACCAATAAACCCACCTTAAGTTGAAAATGCACAGAATACACCTCACCTGCCAAACATCATAGCTCAGCCTCGCCTACTTTGAAGGTACTCAGAACATGTACACTAGCCTACAGTTGGGAAAAATCATGTCACAAAGCCTATGTATATTAAAGTGTTGAATAATAATTATTGGATGGTGTATGGAAAGTGAAAACAACACTTTTCAAAGGTTGCTGACCCTCGTGATCACTGGCAGACTGAAGGCCATAGCTGCTCAGGCCAGCACTGTAGGGAGGACTGTCTGCATTGCGCCAGTCTGGGAAAAGATCCAGATTCAAAATTTGAACTGTAGTTTCTACTGATGTGCATCATTTTCATGCCATTATAACGTGGAAAACCCCTAAGTCAAACCATGGCAAGTTGAAGACCATCTGTGGTTGAGAGGACACTGAATGAGGAGAGACAGAAGACTTCTGTTCTAGTCTGTTATCTTTGCCGGCCAGCTGATTTTAGCAAGTCATGCTAGCTTAGGTTTCCCATATATTGAAGGGGAGATGATAATACTTGTGTTGTGTAATTAACAGGTTGTAGGTGGCTCGTTTAGACTGCACATAAATGCATCTTTATGACATTAAAGCATCACAGAAAGTTTTTGCAATTAAACGTTCTCTTTCTATCTACCTTTGTCACACATAGTCTCAATATTTCAGAAGAAAGTGTGATTTAATGGAAGGTGAACTGATCTGTAGTCAACACTTGATTATTCATGGTTAGAGAATAAATGTCACACACCGATAGTGACTTTTTGTCAATAAGCTTAACCTTCTTCCTTGGGTGACATTAAAGTAATTTGAATCAGACCTGTCAGAAGGAATTACGAAGGTCCATAAGGAAGATCCATTTAATCAAGATTTCTCCATGGTTGTGAATGAAATACCACAAAACCTTCCTGTTGCCAGATGTTGTTCAAAATCTCTTTTTTTTTTTTCTGAGATGAAAGAAAGGAAAATTTTATTAGAAGACTTCAAAAAGGGAAATTTATTATTTCCATGAGAGTTCTGGATCAGGGTTACAAAGAATCAGGTAACTGGGTGGAATACCCCAGAGATCTCACAGTAAGTAAAAACTGAGAAAAGAAAAAAAAAATCAGACATTCAAGGCGCAGAATTCCAAAGGATACGTGAGCTCTCAGAGGATGTAGCTGGACCTTAAATCCTAGAGAAGAGGTGAGAGGGGCAACGTTGAACAGAGAAGGAATATGACGAACTCAGCCAGGCAATAGTGCTAGGTCACCTATCAAGTCCACTCTTCTGCTCTGGTCAGTGAGCATGCAGTGCTCCTTCCTTTCTAGGGTACGGCTCACATGGGTCCTTGATGTCTAGAAGCACCGCTTGAGCACAGGCCTTGGATAATGAAGACAGTGCCCAACACAATGCCCACAAGACCCACAGACAACCCCAGGGCACAGACCACGGTCTCTGTCAGCTCTGACATAGAGGCTGGAATTTCAGGTTCCCAGTGTTTCAGAAGTGGTTCATCCAGGCCCCAGTGCTCCACCTTGCAATCATAAATATCATCAGCAGAAGAGAGGAAGGTGAGGTAACTGAACTTTAAGAAGGAATGATCCTTCCTGGCGAGGAATCTGGTTTAAGAAACACCTTCTGTGACTGAGTGCCTGTTCTTCAACCACGTGACATTGATCACAGGAGGAAAGATGTTGTCCACAAGACAGATGAGGGTGTTGGGCTGACCAAGACTCACAGGAGACTTGGGAAACACTGTCACCTCAGGAACCTCATTGGTAGCAGCAGTATAGTTGGAACGTTTAGTCAGGATGTTCAAATTTTGTTTTGCTATTGCCAAGTTTCTCAGTGCACCTTGTGGGTCAAAACCTAAAAATGTACTAAACACAGGCAGCCGCCAGACAGTTTCCTTCTCCAAGTCCACATAGAATTCCTCATCTCCATCAAATTCTTGAGTGGACTGGCCAGAGGGACCATAGGACTGGTAGACGTTTATGTTATAGGAACCAACATGGTCAGCCACAATGTCTTCACTGCCACCAGGGCTCATCATGGTGGTCAGGGCAAGAGTCCCCAGAATCAGAACTCTGCTTAGGGTCATCCTTTTCTCAATGTGGTCTCCTCGGTGGCCCTTCTGAGTTGCAGAGCAGTGGTAAGAACCCAACCCCAAATCTCTTTACCATGAATTCATGCCAGGCTCAAAGTCTCACACAAAAAAACGATCACTCCGACTTCTAGTCATATATTTTACATGGACAAGGACTTCCTTCAACTTTAAATTTTCCTTATTCACAGTGTTTTAATGGTAAAGCTAGAACATAGGTTAAGACACTGTTAGGAAGATATGCTTGTTATCTCTACTGTGTTTCATTTTACTACCATTACGACCCATGCTCATAATTATTCTCATAAGGTGCGTGTTTGTGTGTGAATGTCTTTGTGGATGTAAAAATATGTGTGTGTTTAATAGTAATATTACACTCTGGGAGAAAGTCAAGGAAGATTAATAAGGTGTAAAATTTCTAATAACACAGGATATTAGAAGAAAATAGGAGAATAATTACTTGAGTACATAAACAATATGGTTCAAACTTATTATTTTGCAATTGTTGAATCCATAATTTATATCTTTAATAAACTTCAGCATTTTCTCCAAAACACATACCCATTGTTTTTATTATCTGCCTAACAGGAAGACTCATTATGCAATATAATTATTTTGTATAAACAAACTTCTAATCACTGTTATGAAATTATTTATGAACATGTAACACTAAAGAAATCTCAACAAGGTTAAATCCTGCAGATTGTATAGTTTAAACCTCTTTAATCCTCTTTGGTTCCCTTGCTGCTCCCTATCTCTAGAAAGCATGATGAATACTATATTTAAGAATCCCATGTTGAGATGTGGTTCAGCTATTTCAGACAGGATTCATACATTGTCCAGAATTTCAAAGGTCAGGAAATAAATTTTAAGTAAATGTGTGATTTTGAGTTTTTCAATAGAAGGATACACAATATTGATGGCTATTTCAATTTTATTAACAACTGAACATATACTACATGTTAATTAAGTCTTAACAAAAACACAAATCAAATTTTGAAGAAATGTCTTTCTACTTATTCTATAAATATAATTTTCTCTTATTTAATAAGCATGCATGAAGAGACAAAGATGAAGAAGGGACAAATATGAATTAAAACAGCATTGAGGGGATTTCCTGGTACCCAGGTACCAAGGTAGCCATATTTAAGTCATACTTAAATATGAGATCGCCACACATTCACCACAAACTTTACCAGTCCTCAAGAAAACCAAATTAAATCACATAAATCCCATGCTGTCTGAAAACTCCCCCACAAAAAACAAAACAAACAAACAAACAAAAACAAAAATGCAGAACACTGAATACTTCTAATTAGTAAGAAAAAGAAACATCAAGATCCAGAAGACTGATTTTTCAAACGTTTACTACAAACCTTTGCCAGAGAATAGGCAAACGTTCTGGGGAAAGAAAAAAAAAAAAAGCTGCACAGGAAAGAACAAAGGGCCTGCGATAAACTATCCTCAGAAGTAGCAAGTTCACAGTAAGTGTGAATATCCTGGAAAAGAATCCTTGTAGATAAGAACACTGCCTAGACTTGTATGGCCAGTTTGAAAAGTAATGTTTCTGAACGAAAAAGATGACAAGAAAGAGACTCTGGAGACTGGGTGATAATGGAAGACAGGGAGCAAGGAAGGAAATTTGGAGTTCTGCATGACAGAATAAAATAAAAATAAAATCCAAGTGTGCACACCCTCCTTCCAAAAAGAAGCCAGCCATTGAAAACACCGTAGAACATATTTAAAAAAGAAAGAAAGAAAGAAAATAAACCTGTTCTTGTAATCCTTCCAAACTTCTGTGTGTGAAAAGGACTGAAACATAGGAAACCTTCCTCTGAAAACTCTCCCAAGAAGAAAACAAAAAAATTTTAAAAATCACAGGATTTCAGCTGGTAATAATATTCTCCTCTATCCCAAACAACAATAAAACAGAGAAAAAAATGTAAGAAAAGGCCCTAAACTGAATTAAATTTCATTAAATAAGCATTTGGGGAATATGGAAAACCACCATGAAACAGAATTTTTTAAAAATTTAATTAAAAAGGATGTAAAACAAGAATGGAGTAAACTTAGAAAAGAAATGCAAGACACAGATAAATCAGTCAGAAATGACAGCTCCATTCTGTGGTGTCCAAGAGAGAAAATAGTTGAATAAAAATGTGATGACAAGCATAGAGGAAAACTAAAGTATAACAGAGGGAGAAAATGAGAATAAAAGAGGAAGAGGAGGAGGAGAAATGTTAGGAGGAAAAGTGGTTCAAATGGAAGCTAGGCAAAAAAGATCTCATATATGTATAATTGGTGCCCCTAAAGTTAGACAGCAGATAAGGAACCAGAACTAATATTTAAAACTATAATTCAGTTCAACTCTCTGAAAGGAGAAAAAACCCGAGTCTACATAATGAAAGAGCTCCCTGGGCACCTGTGAGAACTCACCCGGAATGGTGGACTCTGATCCATACCTAAGGGAAATGATTAGATTTTAAAGGTAAAGAAAAACATTCAAAGAGTCTTCAAACAGAAAGATCAAATTATTTACAAGGTCAAAAGAATTCAAGTAGCACAGGACTTCCAAAAAGTATGTAAAGCCAAGCAAAATTGAGCAGCATTTTTAAGAAACATGAGGAAAGAAATTATGAGCCAGGAATTTGAGTATGTCCTTCAAATGCTAAAGAAAAGCACAGAAAAGAAAACCCCAATTTTAAAGAGGCAAGAATGTGGGGAATTCTTTACCCATTGGTCTTTCATGAGGAATGTACTAGAGAATGGGTTTTCTCCTACCACGAGAAGACAGGGGAGAAGCAGCAGGAGCACTAACTGGGAATATTCAACCATAGATGTTAAGACCAAAACAAAGGTGGGAAGATAATATCCACATGTTATATGTTTGGATGAAATAAAAATAATGTAACTAAAAGTGAAGACAAAGGGAAGGGTGAAGGAGAAAATAGAATAAGCTCATTTCGAATCATGTCAGTACTATGTGGGAGGCAAATGATACTACAAAAAACAACAACTGGAGAAGAAATACTTAAGTTAAGAAAAATCAGGGAACTAGAGTGAGATGGGTCCCGACGGAGTTGTGACTGAAGGATTTTTATGGTTGGTCTTTTATAAAAAACTGACTACGGAACTTAATATTTTGTCTATAACGTTTAAGACAAAGTGGATTTGTAAATATCAGGAAAATATCTCACCTATATTTAGAACAAACAGGGTGAATTTGTTATGTTCCCTTCTCTCTGGTTAATATCTCGTCTATAATATTTCTCCACATCTGGGGTTCCCGTGAGCCTGGTTACATAGCCCCCTACCTGTCTCTCCCTACTTAGCGTCACCTGTCCCTCACTTATCACCACTTCAGATGTGTTCCATATAAATGGATACACAGTGTTTTCATTATTTTTCACATTCTGAACTTTCTGATTGTATTGCATTTCCACTCAATAATTGTTTTATAGATGGCCTCTTAATTTCCAGGTAGAAGGATCTTTTCAAGCTTTGGTCTTGTTGAATATTAAGCTGAGATGAATTCACTGATGAATTACATTAAACATTTAATAAAAATATTATGCTAGTATTACACAAATTCTATCAGAAATAAGGAGGGTAGATCACATCTTAATTCCTTTATTATGCAGCCAGCATAACTTTTTAATACTAAACCCTGATTTTAGAAAAAAATCAGATCAATATAACTCATCTGTGGAGATGGTAAATGCTAAATAAAATATTCATAATTTGAATTCAACAATCTATGAAATGTAATGCCACATGAACAACTGATTTTAGAATTTATATCAAAATGTAGGGGACCTAGAATGGCTAAGATAATTTTGTAAAAGGACAAAATTGGAGAATTTTATCCTAAGATTTACTATAAAGCTACAGTAATCAAAACAAACTGAAATCACTATGGGGTGAGACCAGCATGGAAGAATGTAGGGTCATAAATAGACCCATGGATATATATCCAATTGATTTTTGATACAAGTTCCCAAGAAATTCAATGTGAAAAGGATAATTTTTTTTTAAACAGCACTGAAACAATTGGGTATATCCACATGCAAAAATATGAAACTCCATTCTTTCTTTACACATTCACAATATTAATTTGAATTGCATCACAGATCTAAACATAGCAGCCACAGCTATAAAATTTGTGACCAGGGAGCAAATACATCAAAATGCAACAATCATTTAAAAAAAATTAGGTAAGTTGGGTGTCGTGAAAATGAAAAGAGGAGCGCCTGGGTGGCTCAGTCAGTTAAGGGTCTGTCTTCTGTTCGGGTCATGATCCCAGGGTCCTGGGATCGGGCCCCACATCTGGCTCCCTGCTCAGCGGGGAGCCTGCTTCTCCCTCTGCCTCACCCCCTCTCATTCTTTCTGTCTCAAAATAAAAAAAAATGAAAAGATTCTGTTCTTCAAAACATGATATTAGGAAAATGAAAAGACAAGTCACAGAATAAGAAAATATTTGCAAAACACACATCTGGTAAAGTGACTCTATAATATATATATAATATAATATAAAAATGACTCTTACAATTTAATAATTAAAAAACAACTCAATTAAAATATGGGCAAAACATTTAAATAGACATGTCTCACGGAAGATATACAAATGGTCAGTAAGCACATAAAAAGATGCTCAACATTCGTAGTCAGTGGAGAAATTAAAATAAAAGCCTCAATAAGATATGGACATCCACTAGAGTAGCTGGAAATAAAAATGACTAAGAATACAAAAGCTTGGCGGGAATCTGGAAGATCTGGAAGATCTAGATCTGGAAGATCTAGAACTCTCCTAGGCTGATATTACCAAATTTGTAACTGAAAGATAACTACAAAAATCTCCAAAGAGTTGAAAACAAAGCACTCTAATTCTGGTTGCCCATTGGTCAAAGAGAAGTTCCAATGGAAACTGGAAAATATTTTGAACTAAATTGCAATGAAAATATAACATATCAAAATGTGTAGAATATAGTTAAAACTGTTCAGAGAAAAAGTTTCAGCTACAAAGTACGTGACAGAAAAGAAAGAGGACGATGATAAATAACATAAACTGTCTTCTCAAGAAGCTAGAAATATAGCAAATTAAGCCCAAAGAAAATAGAGGGAAAAAATAATAAAAATCAGCATGAAAATTAATAAAATAGAAATGAAATGCACAACAGAGAACATCGACAAAGTCAAAAGCTGTTTCTTTTAACAAGTTCGCAAATCTCAAGTGAGTTTCATTTGAGGAAAAAAGAAAGAAAACAAGTTTTCAGTATCAGAGGCAAAAAAAAGATGTCATAAAGGATGCTATGGATGTTTAAAACATAAAAAATTTATATCAATAAGTTTGAAAACTTTGATGATGTGTATGGATTTCTTGAAATAACATTTACCAAAACTCACAAAAGAAAACACAGAAAACCAAACAATCTTACATATAACAAATACATGGGATTCCTAATTTAAAAACTTTCTGAAAAGAAAACTTCAGGTCTAGATGGCTTTACTGTAAACAATTCCAAGCATTTATAGAAGAAAAAATATTAACTTTACTCAAACTTTTTTTAGTATAGCACAGATACAAAACCTAATAAACATTACAAGTACAGTACCAGTGCAAGGCAGACAAAGTTCTGTCCCATATGATGGGAGAGAACAGAGTCCAGAAACAGATTTGTGTCCATATCCAAATCCACATACATCTGTTATGGAAAGTCACCACTGTAGTTCAGCGGGAAAAAAATGCCAGTTGGATAGCCATGTAGAAAGGCATGAGTCATATGTAAAATTAATGCAAGATGTATCATAAACTTAATACGAGAGGTAAAGCAATTAAGCTTCTAGAAGAACACATAGAGGAATATGGTAAAGATTTCTTAAACAGAATGCAAAAGCACTAACATGAAAATTAAGAAATATTATTCATCAAAGGATGCTATTAGAAGAGCAGAACGCATACCTTGGGAGAAGATATTTTCAGTTCAGATCTTTTTTTTTTTAACTTTTTTTTTTCAATTTATTTATTTTTGGAAAAACATTATTCATTATTTTTTCACCACACCCAGTGCTCCATGCAAGCCGTGCCCTCTATAATACCCACCACCTTGTACCCCAACCTCCCACCCACCCCGCCACTTCAAACCCCTCAGATTGTTTTTCAGAGTCCATAGTCTCTCAGATCTTTGACACTGAATTTTCATTCTGAATATACAAAGAGCTCTTACAAACAAACAAGCAAACAAAAAAATCCCAATTAAAAAAATGGGGAAAAGACTTAAAGAAACGTGTACAGCCACAGTATTCATAATAGCTAAAAACTGGAAATTGGCTAAATGTTCATCAAGAGTAAATGGATAAATAAATAAATATCCGCACAATGGAATTCCACATAGTCATGAGAAAGAAGGACCTATAGGTCCAGGCAACAATGGGGAGAGAATCCACGTTGATAATTATGAGAGGAAAAAGTCAGACATAAAAGGACATGGGATTCCTTTCCAGGAGGTTCAAAACCAAACAAAACTTGTCTTGGTGTCCTTTGGTGAACTAGCAACCTGGAGGACCCTTGAGGAAACAATTTGGGGTACTATAAATATTCTATATTTTATTTTGGATCAGGCTTACATATTAAAAAATATGCCAAGCTATACAGTTAAGATGTATGCACATAAGTGTATATAAGTAACAATTAATTTTTTAAAAGACAAAAGAAGAAGTTTAATGAATGAAAGGGGAAATGAGGGCAAAATAAAGACATTTTTGGACCAATAAAAACCATCACTCACAGAACTACACTACCGGTAACACTAGACAATTCTCCAGGCTGAGGGAAAATGACGCTGTTGGAGCCAAAGAACCGGGGAATGTAAGGGGAGCTTTGGAAAGGTAAGCACGGGGTAAATTAAATTAATACTGCCTGCGTAAATCAGCTTTCGACGTCACATGGCATTTAGAGCATAAGTAGAGGAGAGCAGATGACGACAAACTCAAAGGGTGGGGTAAGAAGGAGCATGCTCGGAAGCCCCAGGGCTACTGCACTGTCCACAAAGTGTTAAAAGCACCAAACGTGGGCGGATTGTAACAAATGAATAACTGACGTATGAACTCTGGTATAACCATTATAGAATTACCAAAGAACTTACAGAAATCTAATAGATAAAATATTTGAAGTCAGTGTATCAGGAAGCAGAGGTATACGCGTGTTATCTAAGGTGATGAGGGTAACTCTGGAAAGAACCAGAACAGAAACTATGACAAGAGCTCATCCCTGGGAGATGGGACTGGGCTGGAGGAGGTGGAGAAGCAGGGCCTTTCCCCTTCCAGTTCATGTACCTTTGGGCTACGGACATGTGATACTTTGATATCTCATGTTAAGGGACTGGAGTTGGGCCATCAGTTAAATGACCACCTGCACCCAACTTTGGTGTCCACAGTCATTCCTGAGAAAGTCACATGTTAAGGCTGTGGGGCTGCCTTTGTGGGCCTTGACTTTAAACCTCCCATTCCAAAGAGCCAGTGAGCCCAAGACAGGAGACAAGGAGGTACAAGCAGATGTGGGGCCTGCCAGTCAGCTCACTCTGGTCAACATGGGACTAAGGGGGTAGCTGGGGTGACATTAGACTCTCATGTTGTGGGGGGACTGTCTCACCGCCGATGGGTAGATTCCCAGATGTGCTGAGATGCTGGAGCGGTGGGCCAGCAGGAACAGCTTACCTGGGCGGCAATGCCCAGCAAGGGCCCACAGCCCCAGGCAGAGACACAGAGCAAGGGGAGGACAGTCCACCTGGAACACAGCCTTCATGAAACAGAAGCAGGACCGCAGGCTGAGTTGGGCCTTATTTCTCCATAAGGGGCTGAGAATGAGACTGTGTTAGCCTGTTGAGTTTCAAGAATATTTCTTTAAAAACAATTTTTTAAAAAAGATTTTGTTTATTTGACATAGAGAGAGAGAATGAGAGAGAACACAAGCAGGGGGAGCAGCAGAGGGCGGGGGAGCATGAGCCGGGAGCCTGACTCAGGGCTCGATCCCAAGACCCTGGCATCAGGACCTGAGCCGAAGGCAGACGCTTAACCAACGGAGTCACCCAGGCTCCAGGAATATCAAGAATATTTCTAAGTGAAAAAGAGTATTTTTCTAGTTGGATTCAACATGGATTTTAGATCGACAGGTGTTTCGCTCTGATGGTGCGTTTGGCAACGTGGAGGTTCTCTAGGTCCGTTGAGGTTACCAGTTACTTCACTTCAAAAATGTCAGTTTCAGCTGAAACAACTCAAGTAGTTCCCGCCAAATACCTCTACACATGACTGACAGTGCAGCTCCTGGCTTCCCAGGAATGGTCCTTCGAAGGAATGTTCTGGGTTGCAGGGACATGGAAGTGATTCATGGGGTGAAGACACAGATTATGACAGAGGTAGGTAGGACGTGCTGCCTCACAGGTATGTGTCCAACCTTGGCTCTGACCTTAAGGACAAAGTCCTTAACCCCTTACATATCTGTTCTTTTTTTTGTAAAGGGGGAATCCTAACACTTGCCCACCTATGCCACACGTCGATGTGAGGAGCTCCTGAAGGCCTGGGCAGTAATGTGAATATTTTTCAGAATCTAAAACACTCTCATAATACGAGGCCACCGCCGTTCTTAATCATTTTAGTGATGATTCGAAATGTACAGGTCAACATATTAATACATTTCATTATAGCTATTCCCTGAAATACTTTTAAACTAGAGCAATATTCAAAAGCAGTTAAAAAGATGCCCCCGGGGTTGGTCTTACACTACTAGCTTAAAAAAAAATCATGCATAGATTTGAGGAAATCTCATTAGCTGGTAAGTTAAATCCCACTAGTTCATTTGTTAATGAATAGCAAAGATTTACCAGATGCGAATGACGCTCATGTAGGCTATGGGGCCCCTCTTCCTGCACTCAGCTGGATCTGCCTGTAATCCTCAGATCGAAAGGCAGAAATCAACTTCTACTTAGGATTGGGAGAGTCTCACTATTAGGGATATACTACTTACCCAAGAGTGGACCTACTCTATTAGAAAACAGGGCAGTTATAGCTCTCAGAACAACCTAGAGGATACCAAGAGCAATGCACTCATTGACAATGAAAGATAATCCATTGCTGCCCTGATGATTGAGACACACCTGTCCTAAAGAGGTTACTCCCTTTAAAACTTCAACTTCCCCAAGACCCTGGCTTTTTAGCATCTAGCGACATGCTAGATTTAAGGGCTTGTGTCCTTTTATCCACCTGACAGAGCACAAATCGTCTTCTGGGTGGATCCACAAGGACCAGTTATTACTCCACTGTAAAGAGCATTGGTCGCCCTTCTTTAAACAAAACCCACTCTGAAGTCTGTCCTTTTGCCTTCACAAAGGACCCAGTGAATGGTATTGTGAGTATATATCAGAAAGAGGGCAGTTCATCATTGAGTGAATTGTGCCTCCCAGGGTCTATTATGCCATCCATCACGAAAGCAAATTCTTGCTTTAATGATATATTAGTGTAATAACCTGCACAGGACACACCAGTGATGTATTACTCAAGATGGCCCCACTTATGCAAGCCAGGCTCCAGGAAGAGCCTGGATAACCTGGAAGGCGATTGGAAGGCTTCCACCAAGTCTAAAATCAGCCAGCAAGGCACTTTCCTAGGAGCAGAAAGCAATACCAGTTTTAAATTAAACCTCCTGTCATCTTTGTAACAAATCTGCAGCCCTCTTTGACCTTGGTGTCTTGGCTAATTCTAATTTGTAGGCACCATCTTGGTTGGTGGTGAGGAATGTGGAATTTTGCTCTGGGGAGTTTCTGAATCACACCATGGCCAAGCTCTGTTCTGCATGTCTGTCTTAGGAAAGCTGTGGTGCAGGATACCTTAGAGATTTTCCAATTACTCTGGAATAATTGAAATCACCTATAATGATCATCTTATTGAACGCATACTTGGCCTTCTCACAGGGTACTTCATTGCTTCTCCTGCTCTATAAAAATAGATTTACCCTCCCCCCTGTTTCTCTTCCCTCAAAATGTTTCTTGTTATTAAAAACAGAAGATTGCTCATCAAATGTTTTATTTGCCACATGGGTGGGGCCATCGATCATCTTTACTCGCTCTGTGTGCTCATGTGTACCTCATTAGCAGAAATCCACTCATGGTGCTCATGTGGAAATGTTGCTAATTGGATTAACGTATATATAAGAACTAATTAAAACATAACATTTCATCCTCAGTGCAGTTAGTGGAAGAATAGTAGAAGCATCACATCAGGTAAGTGAAAAGTCCACCCTACAAATTGTCCTCCATGGACATAATTGCTCTGGTGGTAAAGGTGAGTTCTTTAGGTGACATCTACGAGGGTAGAGACATTCATCTCCATTTGGCCCTGAATTAGGCGTATAATGACCATGAAGGAAGCATTGCACATAAGGTTCAGTAGTAAAGAAGGAAGCATATGGTCTAACAGTTCTGAGTGCTTTTGTGGGTGGAGCTGGTCGGTGTGGTTTCTCTCCAGGCCTCCATCTCTACTTCCAGGCACACACAAAACAGACCCCTTCCTGCATGTGAGCCCAGAGGATCAAGTTAAGAGTTCTAAGGAAAAGAGGCCAGAATGGCTGACCTCTTGGAGGGTGCTTTGGGTTAGTGACCACAGAGAACGCTCTATGTGAGTTTACTCAGGATAAACATGGAGCTACTCTTTGATGCTTTGGTTTATCTGACAGAAACACTTTAATTCTACAGACTGTGAGATGGTGCTCTGGTATTGTTGGTAGAAACTACCGCTTCCCTTCCAGCTTCCTTACCTCCCCTCTAAGCCCAGCAGCCTCAACCTCCTATCCCTCTCTTCTCAGCTGTCAACCGATCTCACTCCAATTTTTCCCGTGGCTGGTCCTGCTCCAGGCTGCTGGTCACATCTCGTCTCTGAATAAAGCAGAGATTGAGAAAATCAGGGAACGGATACACAAGGATCCATGGATTCGGACCCTCCCCTGCAACACGACCCAGAAGACTCGGAGAACCCCCACTCTTCTGCTAACACAATAGAGTGTTGATGGTTGCGGATGCTAAAGGCGATCATGGCAAAAATAATGACAAAGGAAGTGAGCCACTGTGTAGTTCTCATTAAGGACATTAAAGCATGCATTCAAAGAATAATTCTTCTTGATGAAGCAAGATTTATCCCAGGAAATCAAGGATGGTTCAAAGCCTGGAACACAAATAGATTGTAAAAACCAAAGAGGAAGAGATCTACCCGTGCAATGCTAGTCTGTGGCATCATAAACAGTTTTTTTGGAAAGCAATTTAGCTACTCATGTTAGAAGAGGTCAAACTCCCGGAAGCGGAAACTGAAATACGGTTCCCAGGAGCTGGGTTGAGGGAGAAGTAAGGAGTTGGTCTTCAGTGGGTGTAGAGTTTGTTTTACAAGATGAAGTTCTAGAGATTTGTGGCTTACCAATGCACACATGGTTAACACTGCTGTATGTACACTTAAAAATTGTTAAAGTGGTGAATTTTACACAGTGTTCTTTTTAGCCCA
This sequence comes from Neogale vison, assembly GCF_020171115.1. Lineage (NCBI taxonomy): Eukaryota > Metazoa > Chordata > Mammalia > Carnivora > Mustelidae > Neogale > Neogale vison. Next base: position 235,759,968 of record NC_058092.1, read on the forward strand.
ATTAAAAAAAAAAATAAAACTCTATTGAACCAAGTACCTCTGCAGATAAACTGAGATTTCTTGCCACGAGACATTTTCTTATGTTGCTCCAGCTGCTCAGTTACGCTGGGTGTGCTAAGTCCCTGACCAATATTGCTTCCTCCACTGAGGACTGACTCGAGTAACCCATCACAGCCTTTCACTGGAAGACTGCTAGAATTGGTCACTAACATTGGTGTCTCCCCAGCAATGTCCCACCGGAGGTCAATGTTAGAGAGGTGTCCATCCCCAAAGATTCTGTAAGCTGGGATGTCAAGACATTTCTCTCAGCTTTCCCTAAATCCAGCACCCTCCTTCACCTTGGCAGCCACTCCGCCCCATAACAAAGGAACAGAAGGGAAGTTTCCTGGCCCAAGATCACCTAATAGTCCTGTGTCCCATGCGTGTCACAACAGCAAAGCCTAAGCAATGCTTTGGTCATCCTAAGTCACCTTGTGGTTCACATCAGTGGGACTGAATCCCCCCAGAAGGAACTGGAATGCACGGTGGTTTCCCAGAAGACATCCGTCGGGGCAAGAGAGAACAAAACATATCAGCAACTGTCTGGTCTGCTGTTTGCATTTTGCTTTTATGCTACTTTGGGGAGAGGAAAGCAGCCCCACCAATAAATACGTCTGTCTGACGTCACTTCTAAGTATCTTTTCATATTCTGTATGATTAATAATAATTGATTAATAATAAATGATTAATAAAGTCCTTCTCAGCCTTTCTGGTTGGAAAATTGCTACTTCTGCTGTACAGCCTTGAGAGATTATTTCGTTTGGCTTTTTATTCTTATTGTAGATTGTTTCACACCTGTCTCCTAGGAAAGGCACACACACCTTCCAAGAGGAGGTCTAGCTACTAATACATCCATTCAGAACCGAGTAAGTGTCCTTGCCCGTGCCAGGCACGAGTCTTGGTACTGGGAACGAGCTTGCTGGGCTGCAACAGGGTCTGAGGGGAAGCTGGGGCCACTTCTTCCCAGCCTGCCTCTCTTCACTGCAGATCCCGCGGGGGGAAGAGCTTTCCTCTCCCAGACTGCCTGGCAGCCAGGGATGGGGATGCAGACGAGGACCCAGCAGTTCAAAGCGCGATGCACTCACGTGAGACATGGAAAACAGAAGGGGGGCCGAAGCCATGCTTGATTCTGCTCTGGGGCTGTTCCCCTAGTTATGTCAGGCCATGGAGACATGGAGCTTAAGACGTGGGGGTGGCAGTCACCGTCCGAGCTCAGTGTCTTGAGAACAGGAGTTCCTGTGACATTCTCGAATTCCTCCTCTGTGAGCCTTTGTGCCAGGTGTGAAAACACCTGCTTCCCCGTACTAAATCTCCCTCTGCTTAAACCACCCCCAGTGTTTTTTGTCTCCTGCACTGAGCCCCGAGTCGCAAATGGTAAATCGGACTTGGTTTCACTCTCTCAGAGTTTGTAGCCAGGCATGGGCACACCTGCGGGGGAAGGTCTCAGGAGTTAACGGTGTATTAACTCTAAGGAAATAATTGAGGAGATATTTTGCAGACATGAAAATTCATAAAACTGTAGAGAAAGAATAAAAGGTATTTTGTTTGGGGAGTGGTGACCCAATAAATCAAACATAAAATTGTTATCATGATTTCACCTCTCTACATTGAGTTTTATACATGGATAAATCTTCTTAGTAAAGAGAGAAATAAGATAATTGCTTTGGAGTTGTGGCATGTTACTTGGATTGGGGAAATTTTTGTCCATTTGAAGTTTCCTTTAAGGACGACGTAAACTGTTCTGGTAAAAGTAACACAAGAAATGGAATGTGCGGCAGGCTCCATACCAAAGCCGTACGGATGATGAAGTGAACTGGAAAATTAACCAGAGGAGTCAGGCTGGAATTGAGTTTAAAAGGCATATTTATAAAACATTTAATATCATATTCTGCATCTCATAAATTAAATTGTGCTTCTTGGCTCTCACCACGTGTGTCTCCTGACTTGCTTTTCCAGCGGCTTTTCATGAGAAAATATCTGTTCCAGGCACTAATCCGAGGGCCTCGTACGGTTTGCTCTCGCAGTTGTATTTACTGCCTCCTGGCTGGGATCAGCTCACCCCCAGCCACATTCCTACCCACCTCTTATGCAGAGCAGACGGGTCCCAGAGAGGTTGAGGAATTTCCTAGAGGCGCGGTTGGCTGGCAGCACAGGAGGAATTAAATCCCGGGGCCCTCAACACAGCTTCCGCCCCTCTGCAGAAGTGAGCAAGGGCTTATGGCACCATTGAAGAGCGCTCTCGGGTTCGAAACCGAGGAAAGTTCCCAATGGCAAGGGCTACTGAACATCATGTCAAGTCAAGCAAGGCAGAATGACTGGAAAATGAAGCGGCTTACAAGGAAAAACACATGTAGAGGAGAGAAAGGGAAAAGCACAGGAGAAGCAGGCAAAAATGATAAACAGTGGAGTTCGTGCCTTGATAACTGAATGTAACTAATTTAGCATTTATTGTTTTGTTTATTTTTGTCTGGAGGGTGGGAAAAATAATGGCGAATCTGTACAACGTGAAAGTATCTTTGATAATTTAAAAACCCCGTGGCATCTTCTTATTTGGGAGTCAAAGGAAACAGGCAGAATGTTCCTTTTCTCCTTGGAAGCAGGCTAACCCACTATGTTTTTCCTCAATAGAATACAGAAACATTTTAATGTGAAAGCATGAGGATCCCCAGGGACACTGGAAGCGTGGAGGCAACCAAGAGAGCACTAGCCCGGAGTGCTGGTCCCCACTAGACCCCAACTCTGCATCCAGCCCTGGGGATGGAGGTCTGCCCAGATCACCCAGCACGGGTGAATGGAGACCCTCTGGGCTAAGCGATGCCCGCATGGTAGGGACGTTTCCTTAGAGGCCGGAGCCACAGCTCAGACTCCCTTGGCTTCAAGAACAGCAGAGCAAAGCTCTTCTTGGTGCCAAGAAGCTGTGACTCATGTCTTGACACTTGACTTACAGCAGCTGGTAAACCAAGAAGATGAAGATCTCTGTGCCTGGGAAGTTCCTCAGTGCACAGGCCGGCGGCTTCTGGAACTCAAGTTCCGATCAGCCTCTCCAGCTTATAGTCTTAAGCTATAGCTCATGAGCGGAACTTAGCCTGCGGATGCCTTTTGGTCGACTTTCACCAAATTCCAAAATCAAATTAGTTACTGACATCTTTAAAATTTAGACTCTGACACACGCCTCTGGTCTTCTGGCTTCTTTTGTGCAGGAGGAAGTGTGCACACGCTGGCCCCGCTCTCCGACCGGGCGGAGACGGTCTGGGCCTGGGGGCAGCGGCCCTCCTCGGAGAAAGTGTGAGCACCTCCTTTGCTCAAACCCTCACCACCCTCTCTGCTCCTTGCTGACATGAGATCAAGCGTCGCCTGGCCTCGCAGCACTTCGCAAGTCCTGCTTTCTCTATCCGTCGAAGGCTGTGGCGACCCCGCGCTGGGCACGTCTGGCAGCACCATCTCCCCCAGCATTTGCTCCCTTCACGTGCGTGTCGCATTTCAGCAATTTTCAAAATTTTTTCATTTTGAAACTTTTCATGATTATTTTATTTGTTATAGTGACCTGTGATTGGTCCGTGATTACGACTGGAAGCTCAGATGCTGGCTAGCATTTTTCAAAGATTTATATATTTATTTGAGAGACAGTGAGAGCGAGAGCACGGGAGGGGTAGGGAGAGGCAGACGGCGACGAAGAGCAAGAGAATCCCAAGCCGACTCCCCGTCGAGCGTGGAGGCCGAACCTGGGCTGGATCTCGGGACCGTGAGCTCATGATCTGAGCTAAAATCCAGAGTCAGACGCTTAACCCACGGAGCCACCCAGGTGCCCCAGTAGTTGGCATTTTTAAATAATAAGGTATTTTCAAATTCAGGGATGTATATTGTTTTTTTAGACATAACCCTATGTCACAGGGTAGGTTATAGTCAATTGTAAATATAACTTTTACATTCACTGGGAAACCAACAGTCATTCAGCTTGCTTTATTGTGGCATCATGGTATTCGGGAACTTAACCCACAGTATCTCCGAGGTATACCTCTATCGGCCCAACTCATTCCTTCGTCTTCTGTGCCAGGCTCTGTCAGGCATTCAAGTGTGTGACTCCTACCCTCATGCCTCCAGGACTGGATGTAAGACATCGTGTCCCTACCACCCGGAAAAGGTCCAAGCCTTTATACTCCGTGTCGAACGAAGTTAGTATATAATAAAAAAGGCGAGCTTGCTATGTAACCTTCATCATTTCCCTATGCAGGAACCCATTTGCTCTCTCATGAAATAGGGTAGAAGGCCTCGGTACTTTCCAAAGCTCCTCCTGATCCAACACTCTATGGCCTAAACCACCACCCATTTCCACTTGTTCTTATCCATCAGCCTGCTAAAATTCAAATGTATTAAAATTGGGTTTCTCTTCCTCTCTCTGTTTGGCATTTGTTGAGATGTCTTAATTATTTGAAAGCTCCCCAAGTTGTCAGTGACAGAACACGGCTCGTGGAGACAACCAGGAACCCTTCCTGAACCTAATGACCATCCACTGTACAAGAGGCCCCCATATGCACCCAAACTCCCCCAGCCTGTCAAGAAGCTCTCTGGCAGGACCATTGGGTCTGACAAAGAGGCCAGAGATTCAACGGGCCTGAAAATTGAGTTTTTTCTCTCCTAGAATTCATTTGCTCTATGCAGGTTTGAGGCAGCTTGATATGGGAGAAATGGAGCCTGAAAGCCCTTCTGTACGAGTTCCTATATCCAGCATTTCAGTTCTTCATGAAGGTAGCTTGTGTCCCCGGAGCTATTACATGTGACCCACATCCCTGGCATTCATCCTGGGCGCTGAGAGAGGCAGCAAGAAGGTAGAGGGCACCACTCTTGCCAAGTGCTTTTAGGGGAGGCTGTTAATGAAAAGGAAGGTTCCATGGAACCGCACCGATGTATTCTGCCTCATGTAAAAACATTTTTCTGGCAAGTAATGTCCTTGACTTTTTTCCCTTCAAAAAATGCCCAAGAGTACAATACATCTTGAGGCTTGTTACTAGTTAGGCAGCGTGTGGTAAAATATGAGCTAAAAGGTATAATTCCAAAATACACAGCACAATAGATCTTCTTTCCTTGGAATGAATTTATTTGGTCACTGCCCAGCTCAGGTCTGTTTTAAATGACTCCATAATGCATAGCTCTGACAAGGAATTGAAAATGAAGCCGAAAAATGCTTCAAATTAAATGTGACATCAAATGAGAACATTTTTTTTTTTCAGCACTAAAAACTCTAATGAGAGGAGTGGAATTCAGCTTTGGAACTTCTGTATACCTAGTTTTGCATTTAGAGTGCTGATCAGTATGATATACAGTAAAACAAACAAACAAAAACCCCCACACCCCACAACTTAATGTGTTTATCTGTGCCCATGAGTCATTCTAAACGATGGTAGGGGAGGCAATTATTTTTAAATACAGAAAATATCCAGTTTCTAAATATTAACTTCAACGTATGTAATATATTCAATCAGCTTTTTTCTGAAGATTTTTTTTTCTTGAAAAAAACATATAAACGACTTTGTGGCTCCCTTGCAAATAAAAATGCTGTTGTATAAATTTTATCTACTGAAGTTATCAGTAGCATTTGGGCAAAAAAATGATTTATTTCTCTTGTGCCTTTTCAGATCTGCTTGCTTTGGCTTCTCTGATATATATCTGCCTTCAACGCATTGCTGGATGGTCGGGATAAGGGGTACATGGTTGCTTCTGAAAAAAAATGCTTCCAAAAACAGTATAAAAATCTTGCCAGATGCTTTAGTCATAATAAAAGCACGAACCCAGGATCCTTTCGCTTTAAGGGAAAGCTGTATTGAACACAGGCTATGAGCTAAGTGAAATTTAATCCAAGACAATTTTCTCCTGTTCGGCCATTTTTATTCCATTGTTACTTGATAAAAATTAGAATTGGCCATCTGCAGAAGAGCTATGTGTCAAAGAGACAATCAGGTGTGCGAGTGTGAATCACCCTGCTTGGTTCTTCATCAGTAAAATGAGCATATTGGGCAACATTATCTCTAATGTCGCTTTAAGCTCTGAGGCTCCTTGACTCCCTAATGTTCTCACAATGCTGAAAGGAATTAATCTGCCTTCCCTGATGCTGAAATTAGTTTCCAGAGCATTTCATTAATTGTACCATCACCAAAACTCATGCTTCTCTAAATTCAGAAGTCTACTTGATTTTCACATTTCCCCCCTTTGTAAGCAGTGACCTAATTTGATTAAGGTTTCATGGTCTCCTGTAGCAATAGATTATAAAACACAAAAATCTAAGAAAAGAATTGCATTTTTAATGTTATGTCATCTAAACACTTTGTAAGGAGTAATGCTGATGAAAATGATTATTTCCCCTATTGAGCCAAAAGTGAGGGTCTTGTGTGCACATCTCATGAGAACATGTGGGGGTCTTTACTGCAGGAGATGCAGGTGTGGTCTGGACTCTTCTTCAACAGCCCACATTTTGAAATGTGATCGAAGGGAGGTCATGGACATCTCCTTATTGAGCCTTAAGATCATGTCTGGATTTTTTATGGGTTTCCATATTGTCAGGGAATGGAACTCTATTTCAAGGCCAACAAGTAAGATTGCTTTTGAGAGGGTGGTCTGGATTATGCTTGACATGGCCAGCTCAACCATTTATTTTCTGCACGCCCTGCTGCAAACTGTCTAGCTCCACTCAGCTTATGTCCTCACCTACAAAGAGGCAATGATGGTGTCATTGACAGCCTGTTAGGTTATTATACAGATTAAATGAGGAATCACCTGCAAAGTGTTGGGACCCTTGTCTAGCATGTGTCCAACGCCCCCTATTTCAGATATCAGAATTTATCACTAACAAACCTTGTAGGACCAACGTCTTAGAAACCCCTTTTAAAGACCCAGTTCCTTCTCCAATCCTGAAAGAAGATCTATGAAGTGCTCCTAGGCTTACCAACCTAATGTCAACAGGGCCTTGAGTATCTTTCTATGTAACATAAGAGGTATTTCAAGAGAGTTGTTTATTAGTCGCATTTTAGATCTAATAATAGCATTGATAATTATTCATGGGGGATAAAGGTAATCAGGAAACAAAGTGATTGCTAGTTTTCTCAGAAAGGACACATCAAGGCCATGACATGAATTCATCACCTTGCTTGGAGAAATCAAGCACCAGAAGCCACCAGACTGACAATGGGGCTGAATGTTCAGAGCCACAGGGAGAGTGAAGCCTATAGACCCATTTCTGTCCACACTCAAACCATTGAGACTTGGTCAGTTCTTAAAACCTGGCAGTGCTGGGCAGATGGGCCACTTCTAGATTTTTCCAAGGGGTCTAAATCTACCTCGTGCATTCATCTGTTCATGCGTACATTCATTCGTTCATTCACTCATTCAATATCTACCACGCCTCCCACCACAGGAGGATAGACTTCCTTTGGGAGACTGAAACTACACGAATGATGATCACACAGATAAATACCTGGTTATAAATTATAATAAAGATTATCCAGGAGAAGGACAGGTGCTATGAGGAGGGCGGGGGGGACTGTTTTCTGAAGAGGATCAGCGAAGACTGCTCTGAGGAGTGATTTTTTAAGAAGATTTGTGTAGGGGTGCCTGGGTGGCTCAGGGAGGCACCAAAAGCCTCTGCTTTTGGCTCAGGTCATGATCCCAGAGTCCTGGGATTGCGTCCCACATCGGGCTCTCTGCTCAGCGGGGAGCCTGCTTCCCTTCCTCTCTCACTCTCTGCCTGCCTCTCTGCCTTCTTGTGATCTCTGTCAAATAAATAAATACACAAATCTTAAAAAGATTTGTGTATTTATTTAAGTGGGGAGAGGCAGAGGGAGAGGGAGAGATTGAAGCAGAGACTCAATCCTCAAGCAGACTCCCTGCAGAGTGCAGAACCGGACGATGGGCTCAATCCCAGGACCCTGAGATCACGACCTGAGCTGAAATCAAGAGTCATCTGCTTAACTGACTGAGCCACCCCAAGGATTGACTTTTAAACAGAACTGAAAAAAAGAGTAGGACTGAGTAGGTAAATCTTGGAGCAGGAACATCCTGGGCAGATGGCCTTCACAGGTGGAAAGATTGCTGACTTTCTTTAAGGAGCTGGAGGTTGCCTATATATTTGGGGCTTGGGAAGGGAGCAAGAAGAGCTGGAGACAAAATCACAGTCACAGTGGTGGTTAGGAGCCAACCAGCAGAGCCTTGAGGATACAGCATGCTTTGTGGTTTTGTCTTAAATGTCAACAGAAGCAACTTACAAGTCCCAAGGAGGAGAATAACATGACCAGAACTGCAGTTTAGAAGACTGCCAGTGGCACTCTGAAAGCTAAGGGGGCTGCATGGCAAGTAAAGGTGGGGGGTCAGAGGGGAGAGGAATCCAGAAGGTGGGAATGTGAAACAGAATCAGATCATCTGTTTCTATTTTTGATTTTTAGTCCAACCCCCATCCAGACTACATGGGAGGAGCATCAAGATGGCCCACTGTTGCAGAGGGCCACACATCTCATTCTAATCAGGTCCCAAAGAGTCCCTTCACACCACTTCTGGACTGGGAGGTTTCTGACTTCCAAACCCTTGCAAGTCAGGGACCATCCACAGTCTTTCGGGGGCGGCTGTTCTGTTCCTAACTCCCTAGTTCACATTGATTCACTCCTTCCTCGCTTGTTCACTAAATCAAGAGGAGTAGGAAGACACTTGTCTCCTTGGTGTCCACAAAAACAGGAGAAACAGACTGAGGAATGAAATGAAAACAGAAAATTCAGCCCACTATTCAGATGGCCTACCTATCAGCTAGGGTCTGGTCAGGAGGCAGGAAACATTCCAGCTATATTAGCAAGAGAATTTAACACAAGGATTGTTAGATATTATAGAAATGAAAAGGGAAGAAAATAAATACTGAAATATAGGGCTTGGGGAACAAATGGAAGCTGTTGGAATTGTCAAGGCGTAGAAGTTTGGAGGAGGGTCCTTTTGGAGCTGGGACCTTTGAGAGGCAGTCACTGCTTGTTTGGCAGGGCAGGTGTCCCTGAGTGAAGCGTGATGAGGCTGATTGTCTAGATGTTGGGAAAACTGAAGACAGAAATCAACTCTTCCTAGAACAAAACAATGCAGATGGTCACAGGGAACAGTCTCTTCTGTATCCCGTAGGCTTGCTGCCTCCCTCTAGTACCACTTGGGAGAAGTTCCCAACAGGGACTAGCGGGCTAGACAAATCTGCAGAGTCCTAGCCCTAAATCACACAAAAGAGAAAAAAAGGTGTCTCTGGCTGGGAACCAAGAACTCAATTGCTGGCAATATCCCAAGTGATCACTTGACAAAATGTAATCCCTAAGTTCCAATTTTTAAATATTGTTCATTGTTTTGTTGAGATATATGCATGTGCATTCATACCTACATTTTCACATAGGTATATAGACTGAATAAATGATTGATTGATAGATGATAGAATTCAAAAAATGTTACTTTTCCTTATTATATTATCTAGCAAATACACCTGCCTGCAAGAGGTCTTTAAGTATGTAGAGTATATAAAGAACTCTCACAACTCAACAAAAAGAGAATCCATTTTAAAAATGGCCAAAGACAGTCGCCCAACTATGGAAAGAACCAAGATGCCCTTCAACAGATGAATGGATAAGGAAGATGTGGTCCATATACACTATGGAGTATTATGCCTCCATCAGAAAGGATGAATACCCAACTTTTGTAGCAACATGGACGGGACTGGAAGAGATTATGCTGAGTGAAATAAGTCAAGCAGAGAGAGTCAATTATCATATGGTTTCACTTATTTGTGGAGCATAACAAATGGCATGGAGGACAAGGGGCGTTAGAGAGGAGTAGGGAATTTGGGTAAATTGGAAGGGGAGGTGAACCATGAGAGACTATGGATTCTGAAAAACAATCTGAGGGGTTTGAAGTGGTGGGGGGGGTGGGAGGTTGGGGGTACCAGGTGGTGGGTATTATAGAGGGCACGGCTTGCATGGAGCACTGGGTGTGGTGAAAAAATAATGAATAATGTTTTTCTGAAAATAAATAAATTGGAAAAAAAAACATAAAAATGGCCAAAGGATCAGAATAGATATTTCTCCAAAGAAGATAGATGATCAATCAGCACATAAGACTATGGTCAACATCATTAGTTATTTTGGGAGATACAAATCAACACCACTTGCCCCCTAGGATGGCTAGAATAAAAAATACAGATAAGACAAGTGTTGGCAAGGATGTGGAGAAATTGGAAACCGTGCACACTGGACTGGGAGTGTAAAATGGTGCAGCCTCTTTGAAGAACAGTCTGGAGATCCTCCGATAGTTAAACAAGAGAAATAAAACATGTCCACACAAAGTCCTTATACATGAATATTTATAGCCACATTATTTAAGTGATACAAAATGTGGAAAGGAACTAAATGCCCATCAGCTTATGAATGAATAAATAAATGTGGTATATCCATTCAATGGACTATTATCTGGCAATAAAAAGGAATGAAGTACTGATTCATGTCACAACAGGGACCAACCTTGAAAATGGTATGTTAAGTGTAAGAAGTCAGTCAGAAAAGGCCACATATTTTATGATTTTCTTTATTTTAGGCATCATACAGAATAAGCAAATAGAGATCTAGAGTAAACTAGTGGTTATTCAGGGCTAGGGGTAGGGCTGAGAGCTTATGAAGTGATTGCTAAAGGGTACAGGGTTTCTTTTGGGGGTGATGAGGATGTTCTTGAATCGATGATGACAATGGTTGTGCAATCCTGCATTTACTAAAAACCACTGAATTGTACACTTAAAATGGGTGAATTATACATGAATAATATCTCAATAAAACTGTTACTAAAAAAAAAAAAAAGACATGGAGGGGTAAATGCTTACAGGCATTTTCATCAGAAGAGAAAAGCAACAGGAAACCCAGTGATCTTAACTCCACACAAGTCATATTTAGACTTTCTCTTCTTTTAGTTAAGAAGGAGCTTTTAAGTATTTTGCTTCAAATCCCATAACTACCAAGTGACTGAGGGGGCAGGTAAAAATCAGAGATAAAAAAGAAAATTAAAAATAAATAAAAATAAATAATTAAAAAAACTCCCCAAAATAAAAAAAAAAAAATTCTTGATCAGAGTCATTTCCATTTTCTAGGCTTCTATAAGTTCCTCCAGGATCTCTGTGTATGGTTGGGCAGTTTGTACAGGGGACAATTTTGTCTGAATAAGGAGCCCAATGGAGGGCTAGGTTTCTTCCCAACCCCTGTTTACCAAGCTTTGATGGCCTGGCATGAGAAGGGGATTTCTTCTTTCCTTTAAGCCCTATTATTTGTAATGATGTGTATTCAGAGACAGCCTGCCCAGGATCTCTCATCCCTTGTGCTATTATATATATATGACATTCAACTCTACTAGAAACCACACAACACAGTGTTGCAATTAATATTTTAATCCATCATGTGTTTTAAAGAAGTTAAGAAGAGGGGCACCTGGACAGTTCAGAAGGTTCTGTGCTCATGTCGTCACCTTGGGGTCTTGGCATCGAGCCCCACATGGCACTCCATGCTCAGCAGAGAGCCTGGTTCTCCCTCTCCTGCCTGCTTGTGCTCCCTCTTGTTACCTTTCTCTCTCTCTCAAATAAATAATCTTTAAAAAAATTTACCCCCATATTCACCATTTCTGGTGCTCTTCATTCCTTTTCACATTTCCTTCAACCTGAAGAATTTCTTTTAATATTTCTTGTATTGCTGTTTGGATGGTGAAAAATTCTCCCAATTTTCATGTATCTAAATACATCTTTATTTTGTTTTCCTTTTGAAGAATATTTTCACAGAATTCTGGACTGATAATTTTTGATACTTAAAAAATATCCGATTATCTCTTTGCCTCTATTGATACTGATGAAAAGTTAGCTGGTTTTTATATTATTGTTCTCTTGCAAAAACATTTTTTTCCTTTGCTTTCAATATTTTCCCTTTATATTGGTTTTCTTCAATTTAACTATGATGTACTTAGACAATTTTTTCTTTGTATGTATCCTTCTGGGCATTTGTTGATCTTCTTGGATCTATAGGCTTAAGATTTTACCAATTTAAGAAATACTAGCCCTTATTTCTTCAAATATGTTTTGCTTTATTTTCTCTCTTCTTTGGAACTTCAATTACAGGTCGATTAGATTATTTGATAGTCCCAAAGGTCACTGAGGGTCTGTTAATATTTAAAATTTCTCTCTTTCTTTTTCAAGATTTATTTATGTATTTTAGAGAGAGAGAGAGAGAGGATGAATGGGAGGGACAGAAGGAGAGGGAGAGAGAATCTCAAGCAGACTCCATGCTGAGTGTGGAGCATGACTTGGGGCTCAGTCTCATCACTCTGACATCATAGCTTGAGCTGAAACCAAGAGTCAGATGTTCAACCAACTGTGCCCCCCAGGTTAATTGTTTTCTAATCTTTTTTTTTCTTTTTATTCTTTAGCTTTGATAATTTCTCTTCATTTATCTTCAGGTTTAGTGATTTTTTTTCTGCTGTCTCTAATTTGCTGTGAAGTCTTTTCTGTGAATTTTATATTTTGGGTAGTATTATTTTCAGTTCCAAAATTACAACTTTGTCCTTTTTTAAGTTGCCATCTCTCTCCCAAGATTCTCTATCAGTATAGTCACAATGTTTCATTTTCCTTTGAGTCCTTGAACATATCTATAGTAACTGCTTTTAGATTCCTACAAACTAATTTCAACACTTAAGTCACATAAGAGAATCAATTTCTATTGCCTTTCTTTCCTCTTGATTGTAACATTTTCCTGTCCCTTCCTCTCTACAGTAATTCTTTAATTTATGTTGAACAATGTGGAAACCTTGGATTTTGTTATGTTTCTTTGAAGATCATTGATGGTTTTCCCAGCATGCAATAAACTTGGATAGATTAAACTCTGGACCCTGTTCTGGGGTGGGCAGAAGCTAAAATTCCCACTCATTTCTTTCAATCTTTCATTTGTTGCTGTCAGGTCTCTTGGTGTCTTCCCCCAAGTATATGTAGTTCAGGAATCAGTCAAGCATTTGAGTAGATTTTATGTTCAGATTTTGCGTCTCTTCCCTCTGTACCCTCTCTATTTCTGGATATCCTCTCTTACATTTTCAGCTACCCTTGTAAGCCTAACTCTACGTTTTGAACATTCAGGCAGTGAATCTGTGGGTTTTTGTTTCATGTCTAAGTACCTCACATGGTGAAGATGAGTGCCCTTAAGCAAAAGGCTGCATAAAAGTAAATCTCATTCAATGCATTTCTTTCACTTTAATATTCAACCCCCTCCATTTTCTGACTTCTTTTGAACACTTTCTAATAAACTCAAATAGTTACTTAAAAATATTTTATAATTATTTTATGTGGATTGGGTCTAAAACCAGCTATCCTACCAGAATTTCTTACCCCAAGCAGAAATTCTGGTTCATATTTTTAAATCTTAAAAAATGTTAAATTTTAAATTTCAAAATAGTCAAACAGAGCTCTTTGTTTTCTTTGAAGAGTGTTGATGTTTTTATATTTTATATTTTATATTCTATGTTCTGACCGTAAGTAACTGGGGTTTTAGGCTTCACACTTAGACTAGCACCGGATACTGTAAAATTTTTAAAACACAGATTTTAAAATGTTGTATATTAATTTTACTTACATTTCTTTAGTTATGCATAAGATATTCTTAAGTTAATTAGTCGGTAGACTTTCTTTGCCATGAACTCCATGTTTATTCCCTTTGCTTGATTTTCTGTTGGGTTGTCTGTCTTTCTTTCATTGGTTTTGTGACCTTTTGTAAATTAAGGAAATTAGCCTATGATTTGCCATATGGGTCACAAATGTTTCTTCCTAGTTTGTCACTTGTCTTTTGACTTTGCTTAAGATATTTTATCTATATTGAAATTTTAATTTTATAAGTAAGAAAATCTTTCAATTTTCTTTTACGGCTTTTGAGTTCTGTGCCATTTTAAAAGGATTTCTGCATTGTGAGATTATAAATAAATTCATGTGTAAGTTTTCTTGTCTTTTATGGCTTTATTTTATTTTATTTAGCTTACTCTTCAATCTGTTTAGAGGTGATCACGATGTAAGAAGTAAACAGAAATCTCTCTCCCCTTCTCTCTTAACTCCTTATTTTGTTTTCTTTCTAAATTCCAGTCTACAGTTTAGTTATACTTTTTAGTAAATATTCTTCCTTTTCCCCATTTATTTGAAGTGTTTACCTATATTATACAGTAGTCCTCCCTTATCCACTGGGGAGGTGTTCCAAGATCCCCAGTGGATGTTTGAAACTGTATGGTACCAAGCCCTATATATGCTAAGTTCTTTCCTAGGCATCCATACCTATGATATAATTTAACTTATCATTTAAGGGAAGTAAGATGTTTATAAAAAATTAGAACAATACATATAGTAAGTTATGTGAATGTGGTCTCTCTATCTTCCAGAATATCTTATTATACTGTACTTACTCTTTTCCTTGTGATGATATGAGATGATAAAATGTCTACATAGTGAGATGAAGGAGGTGAATGACGCTGGCACTGTGGGACAGGGTGAGGCTTCTACTGACCTTCTGCGGATATTTCAGAAGGAGGGTCATCTGGTTCCAAACTGCAGCTGACCCCGGATATCTGAAATGTGGGAAAGCAGAGCCATTATGAGCGGGGACTTTCGGATAATGAGTTACCTTTTGACTGCAATCCTTCTGTAAGTCTACTGCTCCCTTGTGCATTCTTCCCCCTTTCATCATCAAAGTATGTCCCTTATCGGGACCTCACCTAACACGTTAACCTCTATTAAGGCTACTCTTGAGGAGTAATTACTTTCAGTGTATTATACTTTAACAGCGCACTTCCCTGAACATTATTCTCACTTCCTCAGTTTAATTATGGCCACTAAGGTTGTCTGGTTGTATCATGTGACTGCTTTCCGCTGACAATGCTCGTGGGGCAACGCACATCCCCATCCTCTCCCCCTACCCCACACCCCACTCCCGTGGGCTACAGATACTCCTCTCAGAACTTTCTGCCAGGGAAAGATGATGATGACCCTTTTGGAGAGAAGAGCACTATTTTGGCGTCTTCAGCCAATTGCCTTCCCTTATAAATAACATTGATTAAGTTTCTCAAGCCTATTTTTTAAATGTAACAAAAATAATTCTAATATCATAAAAGTACAGATCTGAGTATATTTCAGTCATAATAAATGATCATTATCAAAGTTCAATTGAAAACAATTCAATGTAACCATAATAAATTCATTCGCTAAGTAAATGAATACGACAAAGGCTCTAAAACTTATAAATCAAATGAAAACGTGCTAGAAATTAGAAACATAGAGTAAAAGCATTTTTAAGAGATTGCAGACTTAAAGGTAATATTGAGTTTTGAATGCATTTTAGGAGGCTGTATTTCATTCCAGCGTAAGATGTTAGTTTGTTTGCTGACATTTAGTCAGATGCAGAAGCATTCCCACTAGACAGCATAACCCAGAGGCTGGGAATGACACAGCTAAATTAGCTAGAAACATTCAGAGAAATTTTATTTTTAAGTGAAATCTACTTCTTGATAGAATGAGTGAAAACATGAGAGTTAAAAGGAATTCAAGATCAAACAAAATAAATAAAAGTATATACGAAATCTGAGAGGGTTGAGCACCATTTTTCCTGTCGATAGTTAATATTTTCTGTTTATATTCAAACTCAGCCCCAAGAGAAAAATAAGTCAGGGTTTCAGTAGCAGTAAATAAAACGTAATAAACCCATAGGAGTATAGTAAGAAACCAATCCACCCTTGCAAAGGCGACTGATGACTGAAACCCTATGAAATCAGGAAACCGAAATGTCAAGTAATAGAAATATTTTGTTAAAAACTATATGTTCTCAGGGGTGCCTGGATGGCTCAGTGGGTTAAAGCCTCTGCCTTCAGCTCAGGTCATGATCTCAGGGTCCTTGGATCGAGCCCCACATTGGGCTCTCTGCTCAGCAAGGAACTTGCTTCCCCCCCCCTCTCTCTGCCTGCCTCTCTGCCTACTTGTGATCTCTGTCTGTCAAATAAATAAATAAATCTTTAAAAAAATAAAAAAAATAAAAGCTATATGTGCACAAATATATTTATGTATATGCAAATGTGTGTTTATGCATATGCATGTTTTATACACATGTATGTGTATTTATAAATAGATGTGCACATATTTTTAGTTTTATCTTACTACTGCTTTTAAAAATGGCACTTCATAATTTCATTTGATTTTTTCACTAAGAAGTATGTTACTTAGCTTTTTAAAAATACAACTGAACCCTAACTTACCAACATGCCAATATTACTGAAGTACAAGGTAAAGGCTCAGAAGACAAGTTGACGGTGGTAGCTAGTACTTACACACACATCTCCTTATCTTTTAAAAAAAGCTTACCTCCAAAATGGAATGCAAATTATTGACCCATCAAATTTGAAATAGTAATATATAGAGAGAATGCTTTTCATTATTTCCTAAAACGGTAGACTACAAGAGTCCCATAAATAATGGTTTAGGCCACCGTCCATACACGTATTCACCTGCACGTCACAGAAAGTATTCAACAGTCTGAAGGGCGTCCACGGGGCACAGGGCAGCCTGCCCACCCTTCTACACGGCGACAGTCACCTGTTGAGGGCATAGCAGACTAGAGCGTTGGATTGCACGCAGAAACGAATACTAGCGCCAGACGCCCGCCGTGGAAAGCCCAACTCCGTGTGCGTGCGCCCCGGCAGGGAACAGGAAAGTGAGGACAAGGAAGAGAGAAAGCAAGTGTCAGCCGGCCGTGAATGACAGGACTTGCCAGAAATGACCCCATTCTAACTTCCACGGGCGAATGTTGTAAACCGGGGGCAGAGAAAGCCGGTCCACGCCATAGGAATGCTCCAACCGTGGCCACTTGGAGGGCAGCAAGAGCCCCCACCCAGGGCGTCCTGGGAAACCATGCAGGGGACGCCGGAGAAACTCTGAAGTAGACAGTGTTGATCTGTCCCCTGGGTACTTTCAGGTTCTGGCTTTTAAAGCAAGACCTCTGTGCCTCTGTATTCCCGTCAAAGTCAGAGTGCTTTGCTGCTCTCCTGTTTCCATCTTGCCCCATATTACAGCATTATTTATAAAACACGAGGAAAAACGGCCCCAAACAGATACGTGTGCCCCTGCGGCGGGCCGGGGCGAGTACTGAAACACTCGAGGACTGTCCAGGGTTCTCTGTGACTAGGCAGAGGACCGACTGGGGAGACCCCCCCGAATCTGAAGGTGTGTTCCAAGTGCCCGCCAGCCCCTCCTACAGCTCTCCTATTTTTAAAGGTCCTGCGGGGTGGGGGGAGGAAGCACCTCTTTGTCCTGGAACTTGGGGCCAACACAGAGCATGCTCCTGGGCAGCCGTCTGCTCTGCTCCTGTGTGGGTGGTTGAGCCTTCCTGCCCGGTGAGCTCAAGCCCACTTGCCGGAGAATTCCAGCCCAGCTAGGAGTCTGCGCTGATGGGGAGTGTTCACAGCAGCAGGGCCGGCTGGGTGGAGTGGGATGGGAGAAGTGAGGGGCAGGATGTGTCAAATGAAGCCTGAAGTCATTTCATAGAAGCCACAGGACGAGAATGGCCAGGACCATTAGCAGCCCAGCTGGACCTGCTTTGTGTCTGCCTTGCACCAACATTCCAGAAGCGTCTCTCCCGCCACGACGGGCCTTGGCTGTATATTTTAATTCCTGTCTTCGACTGAACATTGATCATAACGCCTCACCACGTGATGTTTCACGGAGTGAGACTTACCTCTGAAAAATTTCACGAGCCTCCTTCGCAGAGAAATTGATCGCACAGTGGCTCACGGGCCAGGAAGACAGAAGAGTTGTAGGACGCCCTATCCTGGGCATGAGGAGCCCCGAGAGAGGCCGTGATGTAAGAAAATGCATCTGGACTATAGACAGCCACACAGTGTCCTGCTTCAACCAGAAAATAAAGTAGGACGCACCTGGCTCCACGCTTTGTTGTCCTGACCTTAATGTTCCACACGCCTGGTGAACCGGAGCTGCTTTTGCTTCCTGGAGAATGTGCATCTGGGTCTTCCCCCGCCTCTGTTGGCATCATCGTTGAACTCGATTATTCCCGAACTGGTATAAACCATACGACTGATTCTGACCCGGAAATGAGAAAAATGATAGGTAGAAGTTCAAACTTTAAGATCCCTGTTACTGAGTTTCTTAAAAGACCCACCTCGTGTACCAGATACTTTTGTAGAAGGACGCTATGGGGCTTCCTGCATTGATCAGCCCTCATTTTCCCTGTGCCTAAAAGTGGGGGCCACTCTATTCACAGGGGAGTCTAGGAAGCTGCATAGGGGACATCCGTGGCTTCTCAGATGTGACAATTACCGATAAGCATGCCATTCATATGGATTTGCACATTATAGATGATTTCTGGCTTCCGTTCTTAATAGAACCGCGGATTTCTGGAATCAGAGTGTAATGAACGAATTACAAATCTATGTACCTCTCAAGCAATTTTAGCACTGATGTGACTTCTAAATTGTGAGTTCTTTACTTCTGATTCCTGTATTTGCATATCTGTTCAAATCCAAATGATTAAAAGGACCTATCAAGGTTGATGGGCCTAAAATTAGACTTGTCTGTTCATTTTGAATGTACACATTAATATAGATGCCTCTACTTGCTGTTTTTCTCTGAACCTTCCATGGAGGAGGGTAAAGAGTGCCCACAGTTTGAGACATTTTATTTCTTTTCCAAAGGAGCCACTAACAGCATGTAAATCAATCAAGAATGAAAAGCCATTCCACTTTAGAAACACATACAAGACATTATTAAAGCCACAGTTTTGGGAAAAAGTAAATTTCTACCAACTCGATTTAAATTGCTCTCTGATGACTTATCCAAGAAGAAACAGCAACAACCCCTTACACTGAGAATTATCATAGGTGTCTTTAAAAATCATTTTATCCAATGTATCTAGTCCACGAACAAATATATTTTAACACTTGTCTTTAAACCCACAAAATGCATTCTGATTATATCATCATTCACTGTAATTCCCCATACATTTAGTCACCAGGAAAATTACTATGAGATAATTTTTTATATCTTTTCTTTCTGCTTAAAAATGTAACTCATTATTTAAAAGAATTTTACAATATTTATGGACCCTTCTTTGAAACACAGTGTGCAGAAACAACAGTCCATAAATAAATAAAGAGCTTGTTGGTTTAAAAAAAAAATTACCTTGGTTTTGCACATCCACAAGGCAGTGGGGGACAGGTAGGATCTGTCCCACTCTCAAGGGATGGGATACTACCCAGAACTTCAGGCTGCTACCCTCCATCTGGCAACATATGCACTTTTCAATCATGCCTCAGATAAAATCAGAACCAGAAGGATTCAGTCTGGTTTTTGACAGCTCTTCAATCAGTCACTGGATAGGACACATGATACGGCTGTTCGCTTTTTCCAGGAAGCCCCTGTTTTATAAAGAGCCAAATAAGGTACACTCACCTTGCTTCAGCAAAGACTAAGCCGGTGACCTTTGTCTGAGAAAAGACGCTGGTGTCAACTAAACCATTGTTGCCGCTGCCTTCTTCAGAGGATGGAGGTCTGTTGGGGAGGTTCCGGCTGCTGAAGCTACTGGCAGAATTAGTCATGCCCGTGGTAGGAAGTTAATACTGCCAAAGTTCAAAGGTGGTTTGGGTTGTTCTTTCCAGGCTGGGGCTGTCTTTCGTGTTTAGTAACTTGAGTACTTCTGCTTTTATAGGAAGGGACTTGGAAAATAAAACCATGATTCCTTCAAGGCAGATTCTGGACCCCAGGTAACTTCTTGAAAGAATTTTTGTATCCATCTTGCTTTGCCTTAATAAGGTCCTAATGATTTTTCCCCCTTGTGTGATTAATTGTTGAAGAGTCCTGCCATCTGGGACGTCAGCTCACCAACAAAGACATTCTTAGTGTGAGTGATTTAATGGTGTCTGTGTTCAAGCCTTCCGTTCTCCTGTCTTCTGTATCGTCAATTAAGGTGTCTTACAGATTAAGTTACTTGAGGCTGGCTCGCCTGTGCTGGGGGGTGGGGGATAGGGCTCCCCAAGAGGGACAAATGCTGTAATAACTCCACAAAAGTGTCCGACTGGGCTATTAAGTGCTGGGAAGGCTGTGTCAGCTGCTTATTTGAAATAAGGACATGTTCTGGTACCTACACACTGCTGTATCCTGCCATAGAATTAGACAGAGACTCTTTCTTTAAAGCACAAGAGGGATTCTTTTTCCACCCACTTCCTCCTCTGTGACACCAAGTGTCTGGGAATTATACCACCCCCCAACAGAAGGTTACAGACACTCAGGTCTATACACCTGTCGGTTCCCACACAAAATCATTGTGTGGTGAAATGATCTTTGGGTCCTAACTCAGGTGGGTCTTGATCTAATGTTAGAGCCACGGTTTTACAGGAACGGGCCAGAAGATCTGGTTTCAGCAGTTGCTTGGTCAATACTGTAACTTCTCACAGGGTTTAAAGCTTAGATAGACAGGGATGGAGGGGCAGGTAATTAAGTCAAGGATGGGGTAGAGTAACTGCTGAGAATAGAGTCCCCAAAGGCATTAAGGACTTTTGGTTTCATGGTAATTAGCAAACTTCTCTGATCCTTTCAAAATATCAGACTCATCATGTTATCAGGAGCCAGTCAGTACATCCTGAGAATTGAAAGTACCAATTACTGAGGAAGGCAGGGTTGACGCAGAGGACTAAAGATAGAGGAATGGCTTGAAAATCCATATAAAAGAGTAATTGCACCTTCTGGTCCTATCCAGTTTTTCTGAGACCCTATGCCCATAAAAGAAAGAACATTTGATTTTTCAAGCAACTAAACCAGAGGGTCTCAGACTCCAGAGCATCAAGCACAGAGGGAGATGGAAGTAAAATGTCTTACCCAAACAGGGAGATTGAGTGAAATTCTACAAGATGAACAGTGAGGCAGGAGTCCTTCCATCTCCCAGGTCCACAATACCACAAACAGGCTCTGTATCCAGGCAGAGGGCAGGGGCATCTCTCTAAGAAATTTGCCTCCGTGCTATATTTTCTGATTTGGCATTCAGCAGTCAACTCCAAAGTTGCCTTGGTTTTGCACGTGTGTGCATCCGTGCGCACACACATGAGCTACAAACGGTTTTATTGCCTCACTTCTCAATATGAATTGTCAGCCAAGAATCACTGGACCTTTAATGATAGGATCCAACATGAAGATAAAGCTCTAAATTATTAAAACATAAAAAAGTGTAAATGAGCTCAAAGGAAAGAGAGACAACAGATAATTTCAAAATAATTATAGCTAATATCCTAAAAGATATAAGAGAGAATTTTGCAACCATGAAACAAAATGAAGCTGTAACAAGGAACAGGCAAAAAATAAGGAAGTATTCTGGTTAAAAAATTGTTGAAAATATCCATGAAAACTAAAACAAAGCAAATATAGAACAATTGGAACATAAAGCCGAGGATTTATCTCAGAAAGTAGAACAATAAGAACAGAGGATTCATAGGACAGAGAAGATAAGAAAATAATGGATCACTCTAGGATGTGCAGGGGAAGACCTGAAACACTTCTGAGGAGGAAAAAAATAGACCATAACCCAGGAATCAAGAATTTAAATAACTTTGTACTTCTCAGCAGCTTTTGAAGCTGGGGTATAATGGAAAAATTATTCAAAATTCTGTGTAAAAAAGTTTTCCAACCTATGTATCTATACCCTGATAGACCGCTAACTAAAGTGAACGTAGAAATTTCAATGTATAAAATTCTCAAAAACATGCACTTCCCAATCACCTTTCTCGTGAAGCAATAAGAAGTGCTCTACCTTAAAAGAAGTATGTCATCCAAGAAAAAGATATATATGAGACCCAGAAAGCAGGAGGCCCAAGAAGGAAAGAAAGAGGGAAAAGAAATTCCCTGGATAATTGCAAAGGAAAGTCCACAGGAAAACAGAGAGCAGGAAGTCTGGTCTAGAGAAATTAATTAAAAGAAGAACTTCATTCTGGAGAAGGGGTAAGAGTTACGTTCATTATCTTGATGGCAGTGATGGATTCACAAGTGTACGAGTAAGTCAAAACGTATAGACATTCGTATGTCAAAAATACGAATGATTGATTTTCTGGGCATCTTCTTGCATGTTGATTATACCTCAATAAAACTTTTTTTAAAAAAATGAAATAAAAAAGAAGGACTTCAGAAAGATGATTTCTCAGACATATATACAAA
Organism: Neogale vison; assembly: GCF_020171115.1. Classification (NCBI taxonomy): domain Eukaryota; kingdom Metazoa; phylum Chordata; class Mammalia; order Carnivora; family Mustelidae; genus Neogale; species Neogale vison. The sequence continues at coordinate 235,782,259 of NC_058092.1, forward strand.
ACCAGGTAATTTATCATCAGACAAGTTAGACTTTGTAAAGAATTGTACTTACATGCCTTGTAGAACATATTAAAGGTAAGGAAAGACTTGGAAGTTCAAGGGAAACAGTGCAAATTTTAAAAACTGAGGCAATCATTAACTCCTGGAGAAATAACATTTTATGTGAAGGAAAACGTAATCACACCATTCTGCTTGGTCAGCAGTGAATGATAGTTACAGAAGTAAAATAGATAAAATACTGAGAAGGAATTTAAATAAAAGTTAAGATGCTAAACTCAGAGAGTGTGCGGGAGGGTCAGGTATAAGTGAACCCAAAGCTCATCTCTTTTCAAATGAAACCAATAGGTAAAGCTAAAAATTGATGAGTTGGGCAATAACAATATCTGCATATTATTTAAATGTGCTTGTAAAAATTTAAAAACCAGCCAATAGCGTTTAAAAATTATTACTTCTATAGAGCAGAATAGGTAGGGAGATAGGAAAGTAAATAAGGTCTTGCTATAAGTTCTTTGAATTCCTTTGATTAAAATATTAATTAAAAAAATCGGGACGCCTGGGTGGCGCAGTTGGTTGGACGACTGCCTTCGGCTCAGGGCGTGATCCTGGAGTCCCGGGATCGAGTCCCACATCAGGCTCCCAGCTCCATGGGGAGTCTGCTTCGCTCTCTGACCTTCTCCTTGCTCATGCGCTCTCTCACTGTCTCTCTCTCTCAAATAAATAAATAAAATCTTTAAAAAAAAATATTAATTAAAAAAAGAAAATGAGCACTAGCATGTACTTTCGAATTATGGAGGAAACTTCAGAATGCCCACCAAAAGTGGTCACCTCTGTGGAGTAGGGAAGGAGGGCAGGGGAAAGGAGGTCTCTCTGTTTTGCTTTCACCCATTTAACATCATGACAATTGCTTTAATAACAAAAACAAAATACAGGATAAGAAGTGACATATTTAAGTACAGTATCATAATTTAAAAAATAGATACCAAAATATCTTAGTAATCCAACAAAAGGAAAATGTCGTTAAGCTAACAAACACTGAAAGCTTATTGAGTGCCCATTTACTGAGTTAAATGCTTTTATATGAGTTAACATGTTTGGTGTTTAAAGTGCTATGAGGTAGTCACAGTCAACTTAACCCAAATTTAATGCCTGAAAAAGTTAATGCTTAGCAGGGTTAATAACTTGATTACTTACAAACCATAGTGGAAGAAGATTCAAGACTAATGAATTCCGAACTCAGTCTGGTTTTTAACCACCATATTGCATTATTCCTGTGCAATTTGAAGTCTCCAAAATGTGCTCACAACCTTTCTTTTCTTCATGTCAAAATGGCATCAGCAGTGAGTCATGTTCGGAAGACATTTACGGCTAGATTTTCAAGTCTTACATTTCACTTTTGCTAAAGTTCTTGTTCTCTCATTTATGTTGAAACATTTCCCCCCTCTAGAACTTGGATTTTGGGTCTGTGTCAGCGTATAGAGCTGTGTTAGGCTATAAAAAGTAGCTCTGGTTTTGGAAATATGAGCTCTCAGTGAAGAAAATGTCAGCGATTTGAAAATTCAGTGGCATCTCACAAAACAAAGCCCACTGCTAATCCTATTAGGGCTCAGGGCAAGATACTTTGTTTATGGACCTATCTATTACAAATCCAGAGACCAAAACCTTACACTTAACACCCACTCAAAGTGTACTGAGTCAATAAGATGAATAAGTTGGATACCTAAAAGGTTAGTGAGGACCAGAGCAGAACAATTATGCAGGTGTGGCATGGAGAATGGTGTAACCTCTTTAGAAAATGATCTGTGTGTAATAAATCTAAACATATACATACACTATGAGTGGGTATTTCTACTCCCAGAAAGTCACATGTATCTTTACCAAAAGATGTGTGTGGGATATTCATAGCAGCACTATATCTAATAACCAAAATACTAGAGACAGTACAAATATCCACCTATAGGAGGGATGGATAAAATGGTCACACAACAGAATGTATTACAGAAAAAAAAAAGGCACTATAAGTGCTTGCAACAATATAGCTGAATTTCACCAAAAGAAATGTTGAATGAAAGATCTAGACCAAAAACAGCATATAGTAATGATTGTATTCCTGTAAAGTTCAAAACCAGGCACAACTCATCCATGTTAGAAACCACCATAGAAATCAGCATAGGAATCCTCCCATGGTTAGGAGGACAGAGGCTGCCTGGAGTTCTCTAATGCCTGTAGCCTTCTGGGTACAGATGGATGGATGAATTCACTATGAAAATTTGTCAATTTGTACACTTCGCTCAGGGACTTTTCTGTAGAAATAATCAATAACATTTGCACATACACACACAAAATTGAACTAAGGAAGGAGTCTTGATACATTTGATCCATTCTGAGGCATGTGTACCCTCTGTTAAATTTGGGTGCATTCTAAAATTCCTGGCTACCTTGGAAAACAGTGTGGAGATCCCTTAAGAAATTAAAAATAGAGCTACCCCATGACCCTGCAACTGCACTACTGGGTATTTACCCCGAAGATACAGATGTAGTGAAAGAAAAGAAGGGCCATCTGTACCCCAGTGTCCATAGCAGCAATGGCCACAATTGCCAAACTGTGGAAAGAGCCAAGATGCCCTTCAAGAGACAATGGATAATGAAGCTGTGGTCCATTTATACAATGGAATATTACTGAGCCATCAGAAAGGATGAATACCAAACATTTGTATCAACACTATGGACGCTGAAAAACAAACTGAGGGTTTTGGAAGGGAGGGGGATGGAGGGACGTATGAGCCTGGTAGTGGGTATTCAGGATGGCACGTATTGCGTGGAGCACTGGGTGTGGTGCATAAACAGTGAATCTTGGAACACTGAAGAAATAAAAGTAAATTTAAAAAAATTAAAAAGAAATCCTGGCTCAGAGGAGGAAATACTGCATACACATATCATTAAACAAGCTTAGCTGTCCTTACCTGCTCTAAAGTTTTGTTCCAGCTTGCTCTGTCTTTGAGCCTTTGCTCTTTCCATGCCTCCTTCCTAGCACACACTTTCTTGCCTTCCCAACCCTGCCAAAAGCATGTCTCCACAGGGAACCAATATGGCCTCTTTCAATATTCTCTCCTTTTGTGTCCTGCTCTGCACTTAGATGCTTGCCTCGGTCCTTCCTTACTGATGCTCATCCCTCTAGACAGTGTCATGCCTGCACAAATTAACACAGATCCTGGCATACAGTTTAGGTGTTGATTAAATCCTGGTCGACGAGGCATTAACACACGTTCTTCTGGGAATTTAGGAAACTGTGAAGTATGGTCAAGGGAAAAAAAATCACAGGAACTGGCATAACCTTGCCCCACACATGTTCATGCGGGTGACACCGTGTTGAAAGGATAATCGTGGACACGCCTTGAGGAAGAAGAAATGATCCAGAAGGGTATCGTGCAATCAAAGGTGGAGGAGAGAGGTAAAGTTGAACCTGGGGAAGTCACTTTCTCCTTCCAGGAGAGCTTTCTCCAGGAGCGATTTCTGTGCTGGGTGTTTGCACATCTGCCTCTGACAGATGAAGTCAACCTTCAGCCAGGAGATTTACGGTCATACTTTCCTGAGCCACCTCTGCCTGATTTCCGTGCTCTCACCCGCATAATGGTGATCCACCTTTCCTACCTCGTGGATCCCTGGAAAATTTCAAAGGACATCACTTCTGTAAGGGTGTTTTGCGTGATCCAGAGCACATGTAGATATGACAAGTTATAATTTTTTTGCTGATAGCACAGATTCTGAATCATACCATTAAAAGGATCCCAATAATCCAATAAATAGCTCCGAATTCACCTGCGGCGTATCAGTGCCCAATTGAGAAAACAGACGTTACTTTGGGTATTACAAGCGGGGAAGATTTCACTCAGGGAATCTGGTGATGAAACTATGGGATAAAGGTATTGTGAATTGACACAGAAAGCTGCCACTTCCTGCTGGAGCCAATGGTGAGCCCCTGCTTCAGCCCGCAGTCCACCATCTCTGCCCTCCTGAGCAGGACTCCAGGAGCCACCGTCTGTGGGCGGTCACCTCTGTGGAATGAAATCAGCTCACCTGCCAAAGCTGGCGGCTGCCCATAGTTTCCCTTTCCCACCCTCGACCTATGGCTGCATCTTGGCTGGAGGCACTGCCTGGAACAGAGCGGCTCCTATGTGCACCTGCCAGATACAACCTTATGTTGCCAGAAGTCCATGGGAAGCCTGTGTCCACTGGGAGCGCTGCTTCCGAAGGCGTCTGTCCTAGCAGAACCAAAGGGCACAGAGATGTCTGGAAAGACAGAAGCATGAGGAGCTGCAGCAGACGATATCTCGACACCCCGCACTGTGTTCAATACGTGTTATTTTTAAATCCAGCCCCAATCATTATAACCACACTGATAGGTAAGGAGAACTAGACCAATGGGTTAGAATTCATTTTAAAAATAATTCTTTCAAAAATAAGTGGTAAGAAGATATTTCTGGCTTGTAAAGTCTTCATTGAACATAACCTCTTCTTAAAAAGTATATCTATTTGGTTCTCAACAAAGTGTTTTCTGCAGAGAAAAAAAAAAACACTGTAATCTTGCATAGCACATTGCAAACACTTCTACAACATTTTTTTTTTAATCCCTCATAAAACCTCTCTGAGATAAGGCATGTTTTATGGATAGAGCACTCTGAGGTTTGGGGAAGTTTGAGGAGCATGTCCAGGGCGCAGGGCTGGTGATCCGTCTGCTTCCCTGGCCCGGGGTCTTCCCTCAGAAACGCCTCTGAAGTAGACAGAAGTGGCTAGACTGGGCGGGTGAAGAAGTCCGGCTCCTCGACCCATCCTTTGCGAACTGTGGAGGTGCATGGAGGCCACCAACCCAGTGATGCCTCAAGGTGCATGGGCCAACCTTGAACTGGTGCCCTGCTCCACTGGGCCTGCAGATACCCACAGCTAATTATCATCTTGTAATTAGATGGGTTTCATTTTTCCTTAATGCAATTCTCTACAGATGTGTAACCAAACTAAACAGATGTTGGGTATTTGCCTCCATGTCTGCAGAGCTGCTGTTCTGGGGGTAGCTTTCCAGATGTGACTGAGGACACAGGGGATAGTCATCAAATGCTAAGAAAATTACTTCTTTTCCATCAGGCCCTGCGAGAATCTGACGGAAACTGAGCAAATGCTTAGCCATCGGCTGGAAAGAAGACAGTGCCTCGCCTGGCAGAGTTCATTTCCTTTGAACGCAGTGCCCTTTCCATCAATTTCAGACCATCATAGACAATGCATGAGCCAATGTGGGCACAAAGGGAACCTTCAGGTGAAGTCCACGGAGATCAGAGGGTGTGACCTGAGGGTCCTGATCTGCTCCAGCAAGCATCCCCCAAACATACAAAATTGACAAAATCTCAGGAATCCAAAAGTTTTTTTTTAATATGCAGTCATCTTTATTTTAATTCATAGATACATTATAAACAGACCTAAGACACACTTGGGATCTGATAGGCTTCTGTTCTCCATTCAGTTATGTAGTTCGAAAACACAGTTTACTTGAGAATAGTAGAAAAGACCAAGCAGTATCTTAATGTTCTTAAGACAAGTTTTCTCCTCATAGGCATTCTGGAATCTGTAGGCTTTGTGGGTCAAAGGACCAGACCGTTTTGATAGATATGCCCGTATTCAGTGCTGTCCACAATCCAAAAATTTTTTAAAATACTATAAACAAGCAAACTCCAAGGGGGTAACCCCTGAAAAATCCCTGGAAAATGCAGCAAGAGAAGAAGTCAGACTCTCTAACTGACGTGTGGAGTTGGCAAAAGCTAAGAACCAATTTAGAGGCAATCATCATGTAGAAATAGGAACATCATTTCCTTCAGCCAGCTTTCCCAGAAAACCAATTAAGTAAATAAGTAAACCAATACATAAAATTTAACAGGTTAGCATTAAACGATATACTGAACTTTTAATTCAATATTCTAATCTAATTTAATATGTTATTAAATATCTAAGTAATATATATTTTATGTTATATAAAATATTAATATAATTGTGTTCTATAACATGTAACAACATATAAGATAAAACATAAAATGTGATTGCTACATTATTAATATATTAATATACAATTATCTTTATATTTATAACTGTTACTCTTTAATAATGATGTATTGAGCAATAAACAGGTGTTTTGCATGCATTACCTCACTTACCCTCCATGACCCAGAGAAGCAGATCGTATTAGTACATAGGTTATCCACTGGGATAATGAGACTCAGAAAGGTTTGCTAACTTAGGCAAAGGGACAGAGCAAAGAAGTGGATTGTAAGCCAGCACTGCCTACCTCCAGGGTCCATGCTCCTAAGTGCTAATTTCCTTGCCACTTAGGCAAGGTGTGGACTCCTGTGGCCGTCTGGTTCCTGGCTCGAGCATTCCTGGCCCGTGCTCTGTGTCAGGACAGAACAGTTAGAGGCAGTCTGGGCCGCAGTAAGATCTGGAAAACCACCTCTTCTATTTCTGGAGCTGCAGCAACCTTCTCTCTGTGGCACCTACGCAGACCAGACACGGCCGGAGATACCTGCCCATCCCCTGCGCGCTCCACATCATCTCCACCTGCCTCCCTGGTGAGGAGGGGCCAGGAGCCCGACCCCTTCTGTCCGCCTGCGCTGGCGCAATTCAAGACTGAACCAAAGTGGTCAGGAATCAGGGGACATCACTTAAACTAGAGGAAAACAAATGATAAGAAATTGAAAAATAAAACGATTTTGGACGTTTTGTCATTATAGGATGTAGCCAGAATCGCATCTGGGCAGCAGCAAGCAAGGGGTCAAGAGCATCCTAACCTCTATCCTGGTCTATTACATGCATATTACCGTACACATTTCCTAATAAAAATAGGATTTAGATGCTCATACAGTTGGCGAGTTAAGAGCTGTAAAAAGCAGATCTCGCTTTTACAGACTTGATCATTCACATGCAAAGCTTGGGTGGAGGCTCTGCCCAGCTGAGATCACCGGTCATGGGTGGACACTCGGGTCTGCTGGCCCCCAAACACCTCCTGCCTCCAACTAGGAACTGGGTGCACTTTCTCGAATAATCAGTGAAACTTTAAATTCATTTCAAATACATTCTTCTTCTTCTTTTTTTCTTTCTAAATCAAGGGGATATTCACGATGTTTAACTTCAGCAGATCTTTCTCTGAAATAAAATTTCTACACCTATTACAAAGTCCTGTGTATTTAATAGCATTTTGTTGAAAAAAAATCAATGGAATTATTATGAAAATTGGCATTATAATTTTTAATTCAAATTTTAAAAATACAAGGAAGGAAACATAAGATGAAAATTGAAAGGGAGTCAAACCCTGAGAAAGGCTGGACTCTAGGAAACAAACTGAGGTTGCAGGAGGGGAGGTGGAGGGATGGGGTAACTGGGTGAAGGGCAGGGGGGGACCGTGAGGGGACTGAGGAGGGGACGTGATGGACTGAGCACTGGGTGTTATAGGCAACTGATGAACCATTAAATTCTACCTCTGAAACTAGTTAAAAAAAAAAAGGTCAAATGACTTGATTTCTAAAAAATTTACATATAAAAGAAAACTTTATGATAAGAACAACTTGTCCACTTTGCACAGTATCTTTCTTGAAGAAAGATTATATCCTCAAAAATTATGAATATTATTTTCCTCTTATCTGTTTCACTGCTTAAGCTTAAGTTCCTTGGAAGTAATGCAACTCAAGCTACCTGGTATGTGACACACATGTGGGATTTTTCTCATCAAACGGATGAGGAAATAGATTCTAACTTCCCACTAGATGGCATTACAGTCACATAATTAGGGACGGAGACACTCCCAAGAGGGATGATCTACACACAAAGCCATCACGTGGTCACAAAGAGAGTGACTTCAGTCTCTTAACTCAGCTTCCTGGAGTTTGTGGTCTGTTTATGGGTGACAATGAAGACAAGGTGCACTCATTATTTTAAAAAAAGTTATTAGGAAAAAAAATCCTAATACAGAAAAAAAAAAAAAAGCACCATTATCTACCTCCCTAACTACACAAATAGACATGTTTTGTGCCAGGTGATGTGCAAGATAAGACATCACAAAAATAATGAGAATTTATTAAAACATTAAGTACATGAAAAATTCCTGACTCCATAGTGATACTCAAAAAAACCTTCTCTTATTAAACTTATTGTTTCCAATTAGGATGACTGTTATACCAACATCTTACTCTTAAAATGGATCAATAAGGGGAAAGAATCATGGGGGGAGTCGTTTTTTTAATAGGAATTACAGTTCAATTGATGACAGGTCTATTTTACAGAAAGATGGAAGCTATTAATGAATGTTAATGGAGTGATGGAATTAGGAAATTTCCGGGTTGTAACCCTCAGTAGACTGATTCAGGCAGACACCACCAACAGAAAATAAGATCAGTGGATATTCCTACCTAGGGATCCTTTTCCTTGGGGGACTGAATTTTTGTTTCTGTTTTTAATTTTTTACTTAAACTCAATTTAGTTAACACATACTGCATTATTCGTTTCAGGGGTAGAATTTACTGGTTCATCAGTCGCATATAAGAGCCAGTGCTCATTATGTCACGTGCCCTTCTTAATACTCCTCACCCAATTATCTCCTCCCATCCACCTACCCTCCAGCAACCCTCAGTTTATTTCCCATAATTAAGAGTTTCTTACGGTTTGTCTCCCTCTCTGTTTTTATTTTATTTTTCCTTCCCTTCCCCTGTGTTCCTGTTTTGTTTTTTAAATGTCACATATGAGTGAAATCAAAAGGTATTTGTCTTTCTCTGACTTACTTCATTTAGCATAATACCCCCAGTTCCATCCACATCACTGCAAATGGCAAGATTTCATTCTTTTTGATGGCCAAGTAATATTCCTGTGTATATATATACCACATCTTCTTTATCCATTCATCAGTCAACAGCCATCTGGACTCTTTCTATATTTGGGCTATAGTGGACTTTGCTACTATGACTATCAGCGTACAAGTGCCCCTTTGAATCACTATGCTTGTATCTTTTGGATACATACCTATTAGCACAATTGCTGTGTGGGTTTTTTTTTTATTATTGTATTCAAGCGTCATACCATGGATTAATTCCTAATTGCCTTTACAATGGAGAGATCAATCTCTCATTCCTTTAACCCAGTGACACACTTAGTGAGAGGGGACCAACCTGGTGTCGTGTGCCTGCCAATACGATGGGGTAAAACAACTTAACCAGAATCCATATCAATCTTGAAACCTAACTTCCAGCATAAAAGAAGTGCGGGGGATACGTTAACAAGGTTACCATTACCAGAGGAGACAAGCAGACAAATCCAGATTGTGGGACCTCCCACAAGTCAGTGCCTTAAATAAAAACTTTGGGGCAGGGGGCAGAAGGTAGGGAATGTTCTAGAATAAAATAAATTAAAGGGACATGACCAATACAGGAAAGCTCTCATAGATACATTGGATTCTGATTTGGAAAGAAAAAGGCTAAAAAGTTGTTTAGGAAAAATAGGGAGAAATTTTGATATGAAGTGTATATTAGATAACATTATAGAATTACTGCCAGTTTGTTCATTGTGATTATGAGATGGTGTCTAAGATGATGTCTTTTTTTAAAAGATGGATGCTGACACATTTAAGAGCAGAGAATCAAAAGGTTTATAATTTATACTTAAAGGCTTCAATGACAAAATACCCACGTGCACAGAGATGAAGCACATGCAGCCGGAACTTACAGACTAGAACTCAACATTTGATCTTGGTGAGAATGAAAGTTAAAATATACAAAATTTAAGAGTTGAAAAATCAGTGAGATGTCATCTATTTAAATATTATATTTAAGTATGGTCAGGTTTTTCCTTAGTAAAAGAAAAAAGGAGGAGAAAAGCATCTAGTAAATAAAGCCTTTCCTCAGTTATCTGTGAGGAATAGAAAGAACATTATGAGAGTATATTTAACTTATAGCGGGAGACGAATGCTACATGTAAGATTCATTCTCTAGACCAGTGGATGATTGATTAATTGAAAGAGAGAATGCCAACAGAGGTTCGATAGCAATCACTCACTCATGCATATTCTACATGTATCAACTCAGGGAGTCTTTGTCATAACTATGAGATGGGCATGACTTGTTCCATTTTGCAGATGGAGAAACCGAGGCTTGGAGGAGACTAACAGGTCTGTTTTGGACTAAAGCCCACATCTGAATTCAGGTGTATCTGTAGGTAATCTACGTTCTCCAAGAAAAAGTTTTGGCATCTGTGGAACCCTGATGATGTTCTAGTCTCTTTCCTTAGTAAAAAAGGGTTTGAAGCAAATTTCAGTTCTTGTATTAATCAAGAAACCTAATGTGTCAAAGCACCTCACAGGTGGGGAAAACATGGAAGTCAGAGGTGGAATCACTGACCTAAGGTCTGTGGCGCGAGGCCAAGGTTGGGTTCAGTGCCGCCAGAGCTCTTGGCCACAGTGGCCCCTGGCCTGACCTTTTCTAGAGTGAGAAGCTGGAAATCCATATGTCATTCTAGAACATGGGACCTTCTTTGCAAGGTGAGAACCACAAAAGTCAAGGACAGTTTTTGTGGATGCTGTAAGTGATCCATTCAAGGACCAAAATCTTGAGTTCTCTCCAATTTCAAATGTTTAAAAAAAGTTAGGTTGACATTTTCACCCTAGGTGGGTCCTGCCAATCAGCCTTGAAAATCAGTGGATGTGCCTTTCTTAAAGTCCCACACAAGAGATAACGAGAAGTAAGGGCACAGGGGCAGGGCCAGACTCAGTGAGACGTGGGAACCTCCCTCTCACTGCAAAGAGTGGGGGTCACTGAACTGGAATGACGTGGCCCTGTTGGCCTTTGTTTTAAGTCGGCTATTGCTGTGTGACAAATTACCACCCCTTAGCAGCTTAAAGCAATGCCCCTTCCCTGGCTCATGATTCTGTAGGCCAGGTGTCTGGAAAGCATAGCTGGGTATTCTGTTGAGGGTTAAATCAAAGTGTTGGCTACTGTCTCTGGCGCCCTGCCCTCTTCTAAGGTAATTGCTGTTACGGACAGGACTCAGTTCCTGATGGTTAGAGGGCTGGAGTTCCTGCTTCCTGGATGGCTGTCAGCCTGGGGCCACTCTCGGCTGCTAGAGGTTGCTGTCATTGTTCTTGTGTGAAAGATGACGAATTCAGTTGGGGCATGTTGAGTTCGAGAAGAGGACATCCAAAAGACCGACAAAAATGACAGAATCTTTAGGGAATTCAGGAGTTCTCCACTGGAAGTGGTTTGGCCTGACAGGAAACCGTTGGCAATGCTTAGGAAGCATTTAGTTGTCACACCAGAGGGGTACGGCCAGCATCTAGGAGCCAGACATCAGGGACACCGCTAATCATCCTACAAGACACAGGGCGACGAAGACTTATCCAGCCCAGCGTCAATCACGCTGAGTCTAAGAAACCATGAGTTACTGGCTGGTACTTAAACCCACAGGGCATGGAGAAAGGGGTCCTAAAACAGAGTCCTACGGGGGGGTGGGGGGGTGGGCAGGCCAACCTAGAGCTTGAGAAGAACCCAGGAAAGGAGAAATAAATCAGAAAACAGAGCTGAAAAATAGGGAAAGGAAGGGGTGTGGATCTGGAAGGCATCAAGGGCTGTTGAGGGTCCAGCAAGGAGGAGAGAGAGTCATCACTATCCAGTGATGTCCTTGGAGACAGAAGACACCAGAGACATCCCAGAGCAGGGCTTGGGCTTTGGGATGACTGTGTTTTCCAAGGGGAAGACAGAGCAAGCGCCAGCAGAGGCAGGAGAGAAGCAAACAGAGGGAGCAGCATCTGGAGAGGGACCCCGGGTGGAGACACCAAGATCTGTAATCGGGAGGGCGGCGGGGGAGGGGAGGATCACAGAGGGAGGCCCTTGGGAGAAGTGTGGGCATAAGAACTGGGAACACTGCACCTCTCACTCGGGGCCCTGCCAGGGGGTGCCTCCTTAAATGGTGCACATTGGGTGGCCCTTGTGCCCCACCTGGTCCCAGTCCTACCTCCCTCACACAGAGACCAGTGTGACAAAGAGGGACTCCTCGCCCATGATGACCAGAAAGAAGGAAAACAAGGTGTGGGTGCAGCTGTGGGGAAGCTCAGAAGTTTGGTGGAAAAAGTTGGGGAGACCCATCCTCAAAGCAGGCAGTGGGGTCATTTTTGAGAATAAAGGGGAAGGGGCAAGGGTTTGAGGAAGGGGTGGAGTTCTGTTGGGAAACCTGGGAAGAGCTGAGGGTGCAAGGGGAGCCGGGTACTCTGAAGATGGAGTCTTTTTCCATGTTATTTCATCCCCATGAGTTTTTTGGGGCTTTTTTCCCTTTTTCAAAAAATTCTCATCAGAGTTCCATCCAGCTCTGACTCAAATGTTAAAGCATTTCTTCCCGCAAATGACTGTACTCCATCTACTAGATACTCACTTTATGGGTCCAATCTGTTGAAAGATAGGAAACTATTACAGTAGAGATGGAGGATGGACACTGGGCTCAGAAAGCCAGGAACAATGATTAAAATATAGGCCTTCCTGCGCAAACCGTAATGCTTTTTATAAAAGCAAAATTGAGAGAAATTACATGAAGCTTCATCTGATTTTCTTAGAAGTCTTGAAACTCACAAGTGTTAAAGAATTACAATATTAACAGAAAGAAAGGCTATTAAAATTAAAGGGGATTTGGAAAGAATGATCATCTTTTTCTTATTCCTTTTCATTGTAAGAGATGAGCCAAGATGTTCTTTAAAATTCACTGTCTCTGATTTTATTATCACAGTCACGCAGTTCACCGTGATAACCTTAATGCTTCCTCCTTCATCACAGTGTTACTCCACCAAGACAAGTGTCTGCTACACTCAGTGCCTTGGGCAATCTACCCCCCTCCCCACCCCGCCTAGGGAGGAGCAGAAGCTTCTGCACTCTGCAGAAACTACACATCCACACCTACTGCTAGAACAAAGAGAAGAAGGGCTATAGGTCTCTGGATGCAGGCTGCGCTGGAAACCACCCCCCTACCCCACCCACATGGCTGTGCTGCTGAGTCTGATGCTTTTTCTCCATGACTCCTATGGTTCAGGTCAAGACCAAGCTGGGTCTGCACTGTCCTAGCCTCGCAAAGCCTGGTTTCTGGAAAGCTGCCTCCTAACTGGCAGTCTTTTCAAAATGTCCATGTGGAAACCTGCTTAGACTCTCACCAAACTAAGTATTGTTGCGGAGGGGAAGAGGCGCGTCATGAGCCAAGACAGTTTGCTTCATCAGGAACACATCTGAGTCATGCTTGCAACCATATTCGCAGATGGGAAGACATTTTCTCTTTAAAGATGCTGTTACCGGGGGCGCCTGGGTGGCTCAGTGGGTTAAAGCCTCTGTCTTCAGCTCAGGTCACGATCCCAGGGTCCTGGGATCGAGCCCCACATCAGGCTCTCTGCTCAGCGGGGAGCCTGCTTCCCCCTCTCTCTCTGCCTGCCTCTCTGCCTGGTTGTCATCTCTGTCAAATAAATAAATAAAATCTTAAAAAAAAAAAAGATGCTGTTACTGGGGCGCTTGGGTGGCTCAGTGGGTTAAGCCTCTGCCTTCGGCTCAGGTCATGGTCTCAGGTTCCTGAGATAGAGCCCCACATCGGGCTCTCTGCTCAGTGGGGAGTCTGCTTCCCCCCCTCTCTCTGCCTGCCTCGCCCCCTACTCGTGATCTCTCTCTCTCTCTGTGTCAAATAAATAAATAAAATCTTAAAAAAAATAAATAAAGATGCTGTTACCAAAAAGCTTTTCACACCCACAGAGAACGCACATGTTTAAAGTTGTGAGGAAGCACTGAGAATGGCCAGTGGGCAGATGGGTCTGGCTGCTGTTTGTGATGCGAGCAAGAGGAAGCAGGTAGTGTTTTCCACACTGAGAACACCCATCCCTCCGCCCCCAGCTGTCCCTGCAGCAACTGAGCCTGGGGAGCTTCTGGAAGGTACCTGAGATCCTCACTACCTGTACTCCTCCGACAACAATCAGAAATCTCTGGGGGAGCGGGAGAGGACAGGTGGGTACAGAACAGCTGAGGGGCTGGCTTCTACCCTCTAGAAGTCTGGAACACCCTGAGTCACCTTGAGATCACCCCCTACTTCTTAAAGGCAGTTACTTTTTTTTTCAGGTGTAAAATATAATAATTTTATATTTGTATATTTTGCAGAATGATTAACATAAAAAATCTAGTTAACATCCCATCACCATACATAGTTACAAATTTGTTTCCTTGTGTGAGAACTTTTTTTTTTTTGCTAATGTCCAGATTTCACATTGCTATTTATTATAAACATATATTTTTTATCCCCAGGGATAAGGGCAGTTACTTTTAAGGAGAACCCTGTGTTGCAATGGAGGGACTCTGCCTTCTGCTCTTTGTTAAATTGTTCCACAAATCAGTTGTTGTACAGAAAATTTGAAATTAGGATTTGAGAGGCCTTAAGCCCATCCCGACAGTAAACGGCTGACACAAGCTGGGACCCTTAATTCCAAAGTCCAAATCTTTCCCTCCATCCCATCCTTAGCCCAGATCCACCGCCCTCCTCCTTAAGTGGAGAAGGAGGCTGGCAGTGGGATTGAAACTTTGGTTTGTTAAATGAATTTAAATGTATTTGCTTTGAGGATCCACAGACCCAGGGCGAAACCAATTTCAGTGAGACTGGCTCTGTTTGAGCAGGCGCTGCCTTTCAGAGTGATGGGCCCCTTCTACTATCTCGGAAGCTTATCACCAGAGAATTTTCACTTCTCTGTGTGCGTGCTGGCAGGTGGCAAGAACCCTGAGTCCTGGGGGCTGGCGTTCTTCCCAGGCACCCAGCCTTGGGGAGCCAGGCGCATGGGGTCGGGGTGCTGGATGGGGGGAGCCCCGTAGAGCTGGTGGGGATTAGGGTGGCAGGAAGCCTGGAGACAAGGGGACCTGGAGGTAGGGGGATATGCAGCCCTGGAGATCTGTGAGCTTGGGGGAGCCAGGAGAATGGCTCCAGAGCAGGGAATCAGGGGCATACAGAAGCCCAGTGTTTTGGGAGTTCCAGTAAAGGCAGTGGAGGGTTTTGCTAATCCCCGCACTCCGTGTAGGAGGCCACTGCGCAAACATGCCAGACAGGGTTTGGGAAATAAAGAGGCTTCCCTGGACAGCTGGGGTGTTTCGAGCTTCCAGCATCTCGGCTTTCTCAGGGATCTGGTCCACCTTAGCGCATTAATTGCGCGGGGACTCCGTATGACTCCAGTGCCTTGGCCCAGGCGGGCACTCGCATCCTTCACCGAGCTGCCTCTCCTCGTGGCCCCAGCCCATGGACATCCGTGAGCTTCATCGAGACTCCTTGCCCAGAGCAGCGGCCCTCTGCTCCCCTCCCAGTGGCCCCAACCACACAGCGGCCCCGGGTGATGAGAGATTCCGCAAGGGCAGAGTCCCCCATGGGCGAGCTTGGGTGCCGTGCCTTCGACTGGGGCCTGCGGGAGACCTGGTACCTGCGCGAGGGTCCATGACAGCCAGGACTTCGGGGCCCTAGAGGCCAGATGAGGCCGGGATAGGTGAGATTCCCGGGGATTCTGGTCTCTGACACAGGCGGCACAGAGTAGGGGAGTCACCCGGGCTGCGTGTCTGGATCTAGTCCGGACCAGGGCGGGGCGGAAAGCTGACCTCGGGGCGGGGACCCAGACAACTCTCTAACAGCGCTGTCGGGGGAGGGGGCTGGTAACCCACACTCACCCGGCCGAGGGCCCCGACCGCATTTAAAGGGCGGAGGGCGGAGGGCGGGGCCCGCGGGCGGCACCCGGGAGCTGCTGGCGGCCACGCTTGATGGGGCTCCCATGAGCTTCGGCGCCCAACCTCCGGGCCGGGCCCGGGAACGACTGAACATGGCCTCGTACTGCGACGGCTCCGGTGTCTGCCGGGCCCCGCACAGCCAGGCCCGGGCAGCCGCGCACCCGGTGGGCTACGGGCGCGGGGATCTGGGCGCCGCGGGCGCCGGTCAGCGCCTGTGGCTGAACGCGCCGGCTCTCAGCCCCGCGCCCTATGCGCCCTGCCCTGGGTCCGCGCAGCCCTACTCGGCCTCTGGCTACGCGGCCCCCGGGCCCCTCCTCGGCGCCCCGGGCAGCCTGGCGGGCGCCGACCTGGCTTGGCTGAGCCTTTCGGGCCAGCAAGAGCTGCTGCGGCTGGTGCGGCCGCCTTACTCGTACTCGGCGCTCATCGCCATGGCCATCCAGAGCGCGCCGCTGCGGAAGCTGACGCTCAGCCAGATCTACCAGTACGTGGCCGGCAACTTCCCCTTCTACAAGCGCAGCAAAGCGGGCTGGCAGAACTCCATCCGCCACAACCTGTCGCTCAATGACTGCTTCAAGAAGGTGCCCCGCGAGGAGGATGACCCAGGTGAAAAGGGCGCGCGCGGATGTCCCGTCCAGGACTCCGCTTATTCCCGCAGCCCCGCTGCTGGCACTCTAGGACTGGGGCGGCCTGGGACGACCCAGTCCCTCAGACACTGCACAGCTAGGGGCACTGAGGCGGGGGGGGGGGGGGGAGGAGGAGAGTCGTGCTTGGCAGCAGCCAGGGCCAGAGAAGACCCCGGGACCCGCAGACCCTGACTTCAAGTCTGCGACTCTGTGAGTCTCGAAATCTCTGTGCGCTCCTGCGGAGGAAGAACCAGGAGAGTTGGTCAACTGGGCGACTTTGGAGCTCCTTCTCTGGGCTTTTGCTGTAAAACAGGGAGGACAGTGCCTCGCCAAGGAATTGGTAAAGCCAGTGAGATGCCGCTTGGTGAAGCGCGGGAGACAACACAGAGCCCAGGGCTGGTCCGCGCCGCTCCATCGGCAGAGGGACCGCCACAGTCCAGGGGGCCGTGCACCTCATACGCTTTCTCCCTGGCCTTGGACTTAGAGGGGCTCGGTATTCTTGGTTGTTGCCCTTCCCCGGCCTTTCTGGGAAGTCCACATTCTTCCCAGTCGGCCTGTGGAGGCCCTTCCCTGTACAAAACTCAAGGTTCAGGGTGGGGGTGAGGACTCGTGGGACTGGTGGGGAAATCTTGAAGCTGACCTGGGTTCGTCACGTTCCCACCGTGGTCGGTCAAACCTCAGATTTTCTGAACTGAGTCCTCTCTTCCTGCTCAGGCAAAGGCAATTACTGGACCCTGGACCCAAACTGCGAGAAGATGTTCGACAACGGGACCTTCCGACGGAAGAGGAGGCGGAGAGCAGAGCTGAGCGCCGCTGCTCCCTCGGGAGCCGGGAGCCCGGGAGGAGCCGAGGCACCGGAGCTGGAGCCCCTCGGCGCGGCCTCCCCGGACCTGCAGGCCCCGCCGTCCCCGCCCGCGCCCGACGCTGCCGCCTGCTTCTCCAGTTTCGCCTCGGCCATGGGGGTCCTGGCTGGAGGCCTCGGTACCTTCCCCGCGGGCCTGGCGGGAGACTTTCCTTTCGGGAGACCGACCACGGTCGCCGCCCACGGGTCGCAAGCCCCAGGCCCCGCACCCGGCTTCAGCACCGGCCATCAGACAGCGGCCACCGGCTTCCGCGTGGGCCACTTCGTCTACAGTCGGGAGGGGACCGAAGTCTAAGGGGGAGGCGGGGATTGTCCCAAGTGCTGCGCCACGGTGCTGAGC
Organism: Neogale vison; assembly: GCF_020171115.1. NCBI lineage: Eukaryota > Metazoa > Chordata > Mammalia > Carnivora > Mustelidae > Neogale > Neogale vison. Next base: position 235,799,866 of record NC_058092.1, read on the forward strand.
TCAAGCCCGGATTCCCGCCGCCGCAGAGTGGGTGTCGCAGAAGGAGCTCAGACGGCTGAGCGCATCTTAGCCTCCCAGTGGCGGGCGCGTCATGCCTCATCCCAGCGACCATTCAGATGGAGCCTGTGGCTGCTCCCTGTGCCAAGGCTTCTAGTTCCTCTGAGCCGCCACCCGTGCTCTGGCCGGATCCACCTTCAAGGGGCAACAGGCTGGAACCCAGCTCCTGCTTTTTGGAGAGGAGCCTGGGCCACTGTAAAGAGACTTCTAGGTGTTGTGGGAGCACCGCCTGGGTGCTATCAGGAGTCCATTTCCTCTTCCAGCCCAGCCTGGTTCACCTGGAGGCTTGGGGTCTTCCCTTAGTGCTCTAGGGAAGTCCGAGGCGGGGGTGGGGGGGGGGCAGGTAGCTTCTCTTCACCCTCATGGGCAGTGTAGCTTTGAGGGGGATCTGGGACTCCTGGGACTGGGATGGTGAAGGAGGGACTCTCTTGTGGCTGCACCCGCTGTGTAGGGCTGTCAGAGGCCAGGGGATAGCAGCTACTTTCCCTACTGTGCCTGGCTCTTTCTGACTTTGCCCTAGGACTGGGTGCCTGGACCCCGGACCGCAGGAGCACTGCCTGGCACCCCAGAGTCACAGAATGGGCTCCGGTTTGCTTCCCGCCCCACTCACACTCCTACCCAGTGTGCTCTCGCTCCTCATCCCCCAGTTTGGGCCTGGGCTGCCCCTGCACACAGAGGGGAACCGCAGCCTCCTGCCCCAGTGACGTGCACTCTCCTAGTTTGTATTTACCCAGAAGGTTCTCTTTGGCACCCACAGCCACTAGGAGGAGGAAGTTTGGCCCTGGCACAAAACTTAGGCCCTCTCCGAGTCTCTGGTGGCTTAGGGGTACCAGTCATTTCGGGGTGCTTGGCGGGCTCACCCTCTTTCCCTGCACCCAAGGACTCTGGAGAGGCACCTTCCCTGGAGCAGCGCAGGGCGAAAGGGGTTAACCTGGAGTGGAGCAGTGACTGGATTAGCAAGAGGCCCTGCCTCCACTCACAGCAGTTTTCTGTGCCTAATTCAGAATACCAGCATTGCTGCTGTGCTGGGAAGGAGGGCTGCGCTTGCTTCCGGTCCTCAGAGCTGACCCCCAGTGGTCCTGATGAACCGTGGTGTGTGTGTGTGTGTGTGTGTGTGTGTGTGTGTGTGGTGGGGGGGCAGAGAAGAGGTCAGAGACTGGGGACATGAATAGGACAACCAAGAGTTGTCCAAGAATAGGACAAACGAGTTTGGATCCTGGGGCTTATGTCACTGAGCCTTCCTGGCAGCAGCCACAACCCTGCTCACTTCTGAGCATCTCAGGACATCTGGCTGCTGCAGGCCGCAGGCCGGCTGGAAGAAGGTAAGCAGTGGCTGGTCTGTCGGCGCTTACCGTGCTGCCCAGGCCCAGGCTGACTGACAGCCAAGGGCAAATCTTTTTTGGAGAAACACTCCCCAAATGTAATATGATTAAAGAAGGCCAGAAAAGAGAAAGAAAATCCTTAACCTGTAAGTAAAAGAATTTTATCTTGAGCCTATTTTAATAAACTATAATGATGAAAAGAAACAGCAGTATACGGAACTGGGATGTGCGAGTTATTTTATACATGAGAAGAGTCCTGGCCATAGTCTCCGCCTCCCCACCAGAAACTCTGAGTCTGCCGGAAACTTAGAGGGAATTAAAAAGAAAAAAAGTTTGACAGCTTTGGGAAAATACAATGTGTAATTTGACAATCAATGGAACTTCCAGAAAGTCGGCTGACAAATCCGTAGGCAAGCACTGTGTATCTTACCTAGTGGCGTGACTGCTAGACATTGATGCAGAGCTGGCCTTTTCCTTCCAACAATAGTTTTCTGTTAAAAATGAGAAAAAAAAACTTTTCAAAAACATTTTCCAGTTTTTGGTGTTTTTGACTCGAAATCAGTTTTTTGTGTTTGAAATTGTTCATCTGTATTCAAGCTTTATACGATTAATAGTCAGAACCAAATAGATGGAAACTTCATGAAAAATGCATCATTACAAATAATTCTAGTCCTGTGGGGCATTCAGAAATCAGAATCCATCTCTCCTCTCCTTGGTGACAGTCCAGGCATCTGGATGTCTTTTCACAGCAGGAGTGGGGGGTGAGGAGGGGCAGCCCAAATTCCCTTTCTGGGCCCTGGCCTGTCAGCTTGGGAGCCACTTATTTAATCCCCAAAGAGATGTTTTTTCAGAAAAAGGAAAGTGTGTACTGAAATCACAATAAATAGACCAAACAAAAATGCTTGTAGTCAGTTTATAATTAAATCCTTTCTTTGGTCAGGAGTCAATGAACTTGACCATGGTTCTAAAGCAAGCTGTCCATGAGCCACTGAAGGGCCAACTCCTCTTCCTCAGATGGGGAACTGCTGCCAGGAGGCCAGGAGAACCCCCTCTCCTGGGGACTTGGAGTCCTACACAGCTCTCAGGTCCCATCTTCTCCGCCTCTCCGCCCCTTCAGTCTTTAAGGAATTCCAAAACTGTAAGCCTTGATGAAAGAAGTGTTTCTGTGTGATGTGATAGGGAAAGGACGGTATGCCATTGGAATATTCTGCTCTTCCTCTGAGTAAACATTTTGGTGCTAAGTAGTTGCAAATATAGAAACAATGTGTCTTCAATTTCAGAAGGGAAAGACAACTGAAATAGCCAGGATAGCAGCTTATTAGAATTCTTTCCATCGCTGAACAGTAGTGGAAATTTTCAGGTCATTGAAAACCCAAGAACATAATAATAAAATAAATTGTAATCTCCTCCAGAAACATGTTAGTCATGGGTGAAGAGGAATCCCCAGGCAAAGAATAATCCATGATGAAAACTCTAAAATATGTTAAAAGTATTTTTTCAAAGTGGAGTAACTAGTATTCTAAAAGTGAGCACTGGATTTCAAGATACGGGTTTAAGGTTCACATATTGATTAAACATTGAGTACGTTTATTTATGATGGACAGAAGTTTTGTATTTTAGTCATGTTTCCCTGGGATATAAATGTTCAACTTTCAGTCTTTAATTTCCTAAGTGTATCCACTGCAATCCAAGCAGCGTTTTTCATTGGAGGAAATAACATTACAGTAATTATTATAACTCTTCAGTGAAGCGGGAAACTGAAGTTCATTGCCATTGTGCTGATAGAAAAGCTGAGCCAGTGGGCTAAGTGTTCTCCAGAAGCTCATGTAAGCAGAGCTAGAAAGGATTCTGGATGGACATGCAGTCTTCCTATGGCCCGCACTCAGAAGTGCATTTTCATACCCAAAGAACCGCATGCGCGCGCGCATACACACACACACACACACACACACACACACACCATAGTGCCACGCCATGGCTAGGATCCTCAAGAGAAAAGCCATGCCTGACAGCACCTGTGCAAAGGCATAGAATTTCCAACTAATACTGTGTGAGCATCACATTCACATTCAGGATTTGACTTCAGATGGAGAGAAACACGTGTGATATCACAGGCTGCAGTTGGGGTCCAGTCGCACACATCTAATGAAATGCAGAGTTTTGAATAAACAGTTTCAGGTGTCAGATACGCACTGGGCTTTGTGTTCAATCCCTGCAGCGAATTGCCTGGGCCCAAAGCTGCTTTCCCAGGACCCCCTTCCCGTGGGCGAGACGGAGAAGAGAGAACGATTCCAGCCTGCATCTTGGTTATTTGGCTCCAAAATGATGACTTTGTGATCAAGACGGGAAGCCGTTCCATCTGCGAACACACGATGAGGGCATTTTGTCTTTAAATACACCTCACTGTGTTTTCCACACTCTGCTAACTCAGGATATGTTGGATTGATTTCTCAGTTTTATAACTTCATTGTGATTAAGGCCAGGAGTTGAGCCCTGCCCCAGACCGGACTCAGACTGGACTCAGACTGGACTCAGTCCAGTCTGCTCCCTTCTCCAAAGCATCATTCATTCAGGAACCTTAATGTGAACCCTGTCCTCTTACTAGAAGATCTAGAGTCTGATAGTCACAGGAGGCAGCAATAGTTCTGACCAGAGCTGGTCCTTCCTCGGGGCTCCTGGGTATGAATCCCTTTTGTGTGTCTTGGCATCCATTAATTGAAATTTTGGGAACTCTTCCTCTTTTAGTCTAATATAAAATTTGATAAACAATATTATTCAAGACAAATTGCCTGACACCTGCAATAAATTGACTTATTTCTTTGATCGTTGGTGGCTGAACACAAAGAACTTGAAATAGTTTTAGTTTCACTCAGCTCAGAGAGGGTGAATTTGATTTTCATTTAAAAATTCAGAATTGTATCCCTGCTTTAACATAGAGCAAATTGAACTGGTGGGTAGATTCCGACCCCCAAGAATATAAAACATCCATCCATCAGACACTGGTTGATCATTAAGGTGATGAGGACTCTGTTAACTGTTTGCGGACATATCTCATGAAGCCCCACAACTACCCAGTGAGGCAAGTACTATTATCCCCATTTTACTGATATGGAAATTAGCCTGGTAAGTGATTAATTTCCCAGAGGCTACAGATAATACCAAGCACTGTCACCAGGAACCTGCCTGCTGCCCCTGACTTCTCCCCTTCGCACTCCATCCTTCAAGTTCCAGAATGATCTCACTTTTCAAGAGTTTTTCCCTGGCATCCAAAGTCAAAGTTAGGTGTCCCTCTGTTCTGTTTTTGCAGCTGCTGGATGGTCTGCGTCTCCTCCAGTCCTTTCTCCTGGCTGTAGTCCATGGGGGGGGCATCCTTCCTGCTTTAATCTACAGTAATATCCCTAGAGTAGACACCCAGGTGGTAGCAGTTAAATGGATGAAGGAATGAGCAAATGAGTATGTGAGTGGATGTAGTTGTACCTTAAGCTTTCCATGCACTCTGTCTCAACAGAGGAACCCCCATCCCCACCATCACTGTCCCCTATGATGGGCCAGATTCTGCCATACGTAAGGTCAGGTCTTTTTCTGAACCCTCCAGATACACAAATGACTGGCACAGAACCTGGGGGTAACTGTCCTTATGCAGAATGACTTACACTGGAGGCGTGGAGCAGGGGGACAGTGGATAGGGGAATTCAGACACCAGTAAGGTCTGGTGAGCCCACGTGAGCTCCACACTTGGATCACAAAAGCCATCAGAACACCCCAATGTTGTTCCAGACAATGAAGCCGACACTCAGTGGCCACACCTTGATGAGAGGTTCACCACCTAGTCCTTTACCAGAAGGTTGATTCCATAAATGCCAGCGATGCCCGGGCATTTTCCAGGCCATTCTTCCCTTCCACCTCTGCTCTCCCTAGAGTGAAGTCCTCTTGTCCAGAACTAGGCTTAGCCCTCAAGGTGGCAGGAAGAATCTGGGTACAGGAATTGTGTCATATTTCTGGGTTCTTTCCCCAGGGTCTGGGCTTAACAAGACTGAAAGACAGGGCGAGGTAAAGCATGTGTGTGCAATAGATAATTTTCACTGTCTACTTCTGCAAGTGTTCAGGAGTCTGCCTGCCCCCCCCCACCAATCCATTGCAACAATCCATCACTGTGGCTGGCCCCCACACGTGCACGCACCAGCGGTTTGGCTCTGCCTAAGGCATACATTAACTTCTGCACCTGAACCAAACCACCTGCTCCTTTGACTGGACTTTGCTTTGCTGGGTCCACTTTACTCCGGGAAGCCTGAGGGCAGGTCGGTGTAGGGGGAGATGGACTCCAGGAGTGAGTAGAATTAATACTTTAATGAAAGGTTTCTGTTTCAGGATTCTTGAAAAGTATGGTGCTGGATTCTCTATGCTGTTTTTGGAATCCTGAGCGGGACACGACTGCTTCATTGCTCCATTTACATCCCTTCCTTTGATTTTTTTTTTTTTAGATTTTTAAGTTCCTGCTAAAAATAATAAATCCCATCATATATTTTAATTGGGGACTATTCCAAACAGTTGGTCACATTCAACAGTACAGCATAAGAAAGAAATTCTACAAAGAGGAAGGAAGGAAAAACTTTAAATGACCATTTGTTATTAAATTCTTTTCTTGAGATATAACTGACATACAATTATATTAGTTTCAGGTGTACAATGTGATAATTCAATATTTGTGTATCTTGAGAAATGATCAGCACAGTAAGTCTGGTTCCATCCATCAACTCACGTGATTAACATTTTTCTCTTGTGATGAGACCTTTAAGGATCTATTCTCTCAGCAACTTTCTAATATACAGTACAGCATTATTAACTACAGTCACTATGGTGTATGCTGCATCCCCACAGCATATTTTATGAGCAAGAAGTTTGGACTTTTTAACACCTTTATGCAATTCTTCAGAGATTTATTGCCCCCCAACTTTTGGGGGGCTCATTTACTCTTCCTTTCATTTTTTCTACTGCACCCTGGTTGGTATCTATAATGAATGAAAGATGTATAAGAGACCTACAAAATGTAAGAACCCACATCAATAACACTTTTTTATTAACAAGGTTTCTTATTCATCATTGTCAGGAATACTTATTTCCAGGGTGTGAGTGTGTGAGTCTGTTGGTACACATAACCATATTGATGCATTTATCTCAGGCACAAAATTAAAATGAGATTTATAACAGGAAAAGGCCATCCATTTTCAAGCAACTACAAGATGGATGTTACCACATTCTTCTGACCTCTCAGGAGGGACCCCACTCTTTGGCTCAGATTTCGCATGGGCTCATTCATACAGCAACCTCAAAGCTCCCTTGATGGCTTAATGGGGCATCCTTAGTCGAAAGGACTGTCAGCATAAGCAAGTGTAGAAAGATGAGCCTCTGCTGAGACAGATTGTCTAGCTCCCCACCTGCTGGACCAGGCTTTCACCAAAGCAGACACAGTGTGGTGGCCATTATGAAATGGCACATTAAGTCTAGAGCTGACCATTGTAAACGATACCACACTTAGAGACTAAGTGAACTCTCCATAAAAGCGCACAGAGATGGGCTTTTGAAGGTAGAAGTGCAGGGTCCTGCAGTTGAAATGAACCCAGCTGAGGTGCATCAGCTGGGGCACCAGTGAAGGTCATGGTGGTGACCTGCGAATGGGCCTTCGTGAGCAGGGGCTTCATGGACACCATGTCTACTAAAAGCTCATATGCAGGGGAGTTATTGTTAACTAAGCTTTACAAATGAGAGAACTTAGGGTTGGAGAGGTACAGTGATTTGTCTAAAGTGGGCCAGAGACCAAAGTTGAAGGCCACACATGTGTGACCCCCCCTAGTCCACCTTCCCATAACCTACATAGCCTTTCCTATAACAGACAGATGGGGCAGAGAAACTCAGTGTCTTTGGTTCTCAAGCTCAGCTCTTGAGAACTGAATCCATTGTGTTCCATTCCTGTGAGAGATCAGGCACAGGACAGAAACATGACCAACTATGGACTTTATTATAAATTAATTAATTAATTAATATGTGTATATATATATATATATATATATATATAATTCAGTAAAAATGATTTTAAAAAACAGAAACATGACCAACTTTTGACTTTCTTGTAAGAAACACAACTCAGTAGGCATGCGCTTTTAAAAAATTAAGTAGGACTTACTCCTCTGTATTATAAAATATAATTTATTAGATGTGATTTTTAAAATTAAGGGAAATCACTAAATGAATATAGATATGATCTACAGCTTCCAGATAGGATGGAAAGGACAAAAGAATTACAGTAAGAAATTCCAAGTTATTTATCATATATGACCTACCACCTGTTTTTCTGTGGCCCAGAGGCTAAGAGCATTTTTTCCCCATTGGCTAAAGAAAAACACAAAGGAAGGCTATTTCATGACATGTGAAAATTACATGAAATTACAATTTCCGTGCCCATAAATACAGATGTACTGAGCACAACATGCCCATTTGTTTACGTGCTGCCCACGCAGGGTTGGCACTGCACTGACGCTCACCGCAGACCCCCGCTGCACTGGACGTGACCACCACCAACACAGCCACACGCTGTCAATCCTGGTGACAGCCCCCGTACTGCCTCTTGAGAAGCACATGTGTTGACATTCCTAGACTTTTTTTCCCATCACCAGTGGCACGCCCATTATATCAAAAGAAGAAAAGAGTGTGGTAATTTGTGTTGTAATACAAAAAAGTGTTGTAATTTGAAGACACGGTAGTGTGGATTATTTGGTATTGAGTTCCATGGCAAGGCATTGTGTGTCTGACACAGTCAGAACATACCCGTGCTAAGGACACACAACGCTGCGTCAGAATTATCAGACTAAGCACTTCCTTATTCAGGACAGCGATGCTCAGAAGAATCAGACAATTGCCAACAGGCATATTGGCACAGCAAATTTCTTCACAAAAATAAGATGAACACGAGGCCGCTGTCATGGTAAGTTTCTGAGTGTCTCATTTGTCAGATAGGTAAGGAAAGCCATTAATTCATGATAAAATAATTAAACTGTATCTGGTGCAGCTGCTGAAAAATGTGCCCAGGAAATGTCCAGAAAAAAATAAACTCACTTAAGACTATTAGCATACATCTTCAATTTTGTTCTATTATAATTATGTTTTATACTTTGAATGTCATAAAAAATTTGTAGAAATTGGTTTTCTCTCCTATTATAGAAGTATCAAAAATATATCCTTTCCAGAAGAGAGTTGTTGACACCTAATTTATTAGATAACAGGAAAGAAGACTAGAAAGAATCAAGTGTGAGCACAAAATAAGATGTAGAAATAAGCCCAAATACGTGATCAATTATAAGAAATGCAAATGGCTAAACTACTCTAATAAGGACAGAGGACTGAATTTATTTTTACTGATGCTGATTAGAAATATATCTAGAATAAACCTCAAGGAAAATTAAAAGTGAAGAAAGGGAGACACAGCCGTCCCATTCTAACCAAGAAAAACTGGAATAGTAATATTAATACAAAATAGAATTTAGGTAAAAACACATTGATATGGGTAAAGAACAAGTCCATATAGTAATAAATTCACATCAAGAATATATAAGGAATATAAACAACATATAATATTTTCTCATAATTTAGTAAAGAAAAACTGACAGAAAAAGACACATTTAACAAATTCAGAGTAAGTGATCTGAATCCACTTCTACCTAGCTCAAGCAGACACAGACACACACAGGTTAGCAACATTGTGGACTAGAACATTGAAATTACTCAACCTGATAAAACAGAGATAATTAGAACCATATGCTAAAAATGATGGTATGCATTTTACGTAAGTGTTACTTTGTAAATTAACCACAAGTTAGATCTCAGGGGGAATTTGAACAATGATGGAAGAACTTCGTGACATAGACCATGTTCTCTGGCCATGAGGCAATTAAATTAGAAACCAACAATAAAAGATCATTAAGAAAATGTCTGGATATCAAAATAAATTCTTAAAATTCTTAAAAGTGTTCATGGGTTAAAAAGGAAATTGAAATGAACAATTATAAAAATGCTTGAGAGATGGTTGCTAAGGTAAATATTTAGCATTATATATTTTTGATTAATTCATTTAGAAAAACAAGGGCTATAAAAATAATTAAGTTATGGGTTACTCAGTCAGTTAAGTATTTGTCTTCAGCTCAGCTCCTGATCCTGGGGTCCTGGGATCCAGAGCTCCTGTTCAGTGGGGAGCCAGCTTCTCCCTCTCCCTCTACCACTCCCCTTCTTGTGCACTCTCACTCTTTCCCTGTCAAATAAATAAATAAAATCTTTTAAAAAAATGATTGAGTTACATGTCCAATAAAAGAAAGTAACTGGCAAAGGGGAAGTATGTTAAAGAAACAAGAAGGAAGAAATTCAAAAGGTAAGCATGGATTAATGTAAAGGATAACAAAACAATAGAGACAATCAGCAAACCCAAGTGTGGGTTCTTTATTCTTAGGTTATTTTATGTATTTATTTATTTATTTATTTATTAAATATTTTATTTATTTATTTATTTGACCCAAAGAGAGGGCATAAGCAGGGAGAGTGGCAGGCAGAGGGAGAAGCAGGCTCCCCGCTGAGCAGGGTGGCTAACGCTGGGCTTGATCCCAGGACCCCAGGATCATGACCTGAGCTGAAGGCAAATGCTTAACTGACTGAGTCACCCAGGTGCCCCACAGGTGGGTTCTCCAAAAAAGTAAATAAATTGGGCAAAACTTTAGCAAGGCAGATCAAGAAGAAAAGGAAAAGGAAGTGCTCACTAAGCGGTCCTGGGAAATTTAGGTTCTCCAGTCCGTTCTACCACATTACCCAGAAGTGCTGATTGCACTGGGAGGACTGGTCCTACAGGCCTTCATGCCAGCTGCTCCCTGAGACCTCCCTGGCCAATGATTATGGCATCACTGACTCCTGACAGGTCACGTGGTGCCTGAGTCTGCTTCTTCACACTTGACATCATTCCTGAACTCCAAGCATGTATATCCAACTGCCTCATGGACATCTGCATGTAGATGACCTCCACGCACCTCAAGTCCAGGGTGTTCCAATCAGAAATCATTTTAGAGACAAGAGTTTCAGCCCTGAGACAGGTACCAGACACTTTGGGAGGACTGGAAGGCGAGGCAGCAGTGAGAGGTCAGAGGTGTGGACAGCTACTTCAAATACTGATCCCAAAGAGGAGAGGGGAGGAGGAGGTCAAATTGGTTTTAATTTTGCTTGGTGTTTAGAGGGAGCCTGTTCAGATGCAGAAGATAAAGGGTCAATAGGCAGGGCAAAGGGAAAAATAGAGGCCAGAGAGGGGAGAGCAGAGAGAGGAAGCAGGAGGCTGCTTAGAAGTGGGGAAGGGTTGAACCAGAGGGGACAAAGGCCATGTTCTCCTTTGAGGCCCCAGGGAAGGAGCTGGGGGGTGGGGGAGAGGGCGCAGTTCCCATGGGAGTCTCTATTTTCTCTGAGAAGCAAAAGGGGAAGTCAACCTGTTGAGAGGTATAAGTAAAGAGGGAGTGAAGAAGTTAAGGAGGAAATGGTCTTAAAAGGGAAGGTGCTGGAGACTATAGGGGCAATAACAAAAGGAGATGAGTAAGTGTTCCTAAAAGTTTTGCGGACTATCAACAGGATTCCAGATGAAGGCAGAAACAGGTTCCTTACTCAGATCTGAATCCTGGCATCAAGCAGTGGGGGCAAAAATATTGAGGCCCCACCTAAAACCTAAAACCCTATGTCAAGGATCTTCAACAAATTTTTTCCAATGAAAAACTTAAAAGTGACATTGGTTTAAACTAGTGTTACAAATGCAAGCCTTTTAGAGCCTGAAAGACCCTTGAGGTCATTCTCCCGGGGATGGCTAATACATTGCACCTGTTGCTCCTTTCCTTCCTTCTACAGCAGACATCGGTAATCATGGCGCTCTTATCTTCTCCATCTTGAATCATCTTCAGAATCTTTCTCACCGTTGTCCTTCCAGAAGCCGTCTTCTGTCTTCCAGCATTCACCCATGGAGTTCAGTGTACTTCCAGCCATGATAACATAAACGAAAACGGAAAACAGTCAAATGGTTTGTTCAAAGTGGGAGTTGTTGTTCATGCAGTGCTATGCCTACATGCCCGGTTTCTCAACTCAGTCCGCCATTTTGTTATGCTAAGGTACTGTGGAAAAGGTAGCCTACCCACCCTAAGGAGTAGTTATTCATATTTTCAAATATTTTTCTCTCTTCCCCTGGAAAGGATGTGGCTTTTTTTTTTTTTTTGAGAGCCTTTATCCCTCATCTACCTCTCACTGTCTTACAAGCTTGCAATGCACAATAAGGAGTGAATAGTAGTTTCAGCACCAAGCACCTCTATGAAAATTGGAATGTTTGATTTAAGATTTTTATTGCACAGATGCTGCTATTATAGAATGAAAGAATCTGCCCTTCTCACGGACTTTTTCTTCATGCAGGCCTGGAGGTGTCCTGGCAGATTTCCAGGTCTGTCCCCGCTCACTTGTCATTCTCATCATAGCCTCATTGGACACACACTAGGTAAACAGTCAAATGTTGTGTTAACCCATAATATAGTTTAGGAGAAGTAAACAGAATCCCATGCATCTTTCAATGTTTGCTTGGCTCATTTTGCTTGTTTTCATTTCTTGAGTAAATTATTTGACTTAAATGTTTAAGATTCAACTTGAAGGAACCCTGAGTGTTCGTTGAGGAAGAGAATAGTGGGATAAACAAACTCTCCATTAATGTGTTTTCAGATTGAGTCAGACACGCCTCATAAAACAATAGACAGCAGCTTCTGGTTAATTAAGCTGGAGTCACGTTATTTTTTAAGTAGTTGGGGGGGGGACCAGGCAGATTAATGACTTTCTGACTGAATTGATGTTATTGTACTGGAGGAGCTTGAATAACGTTTATCAAAATTGTGAACAGGTCTGTGTATTTCTTCTCTCAGCAAACAATGACTGGGTGCTCAGCGTATACTTGGGATGCTATGAAGGCAGCTTGTAGGTGAGCTGGGAGAGGGAGTCAGTAAATCAAGGAGGGTCCTGACTTGGGAGATGGGGTTCTATCCAACTCCATGGCTATGCATGGCCCAAGAAAGCTTCATTATGAGGAAGCTTCATTATGAGGGCGCTGGAAGGTTGAATAGAGTCTCCTTGTGAGCTGAGTGGGAAGCACCTCCGGTAGCAGAAACCAGGTGAGCAAGGTCCTGGGAGTATGGAAACAGCAAGCAGATGTAGAGAGTGCGGGGATGAAGCTATGGCCTCTAGCACTGAAGTTCCATGAGGTGAGCAGAGGAGTGCAGCAGAGGACTGAAATAGGCCGAGGCGTTAGTCATAGTTTTGATTAAAACAACAACAACAACAATCACCACCAGAAATCAAGTTTAAAGTTAACTGCAATCCATGAAACAAGATGGGATATGGAGGGAGACAACCATAAGTGACTCTTAATCTCACGAAACAAACTGTGGGTTGCTGGGGGGAGGGGGGTTGGGAGAAGGGGGGAAGGTTATGGACATTGGGGAGGGTATGTGCTTTTGGGTAAATTGGAAGGGGAGATGAACCATGAGAGACTATGGACTCTGAAAAACAATCTGAGGGGTTTGAAGTGGCGGGGGGGGGGTGGGAGGTTGGGGGAACCAGGTGGTGGGTATTATAGAGGGCACAGCTTGCATGGAGCACTGGGTGTGGTGAAAAAATAATGAATACTGTTTTTCTGAAAATAAATAAATTGGAAAAAAAAAAAGAGAGAGAAATCAAGTTTAAAATGGCCCTGATACTAGACCCAGGGGGAGAAGGAGCCAGGTTAACCACTCTGGAGAACTTCTCAAGGAAAGGGCTTAATGGAGCTAGAATTTTATTCTTTTTTTTTTTTTTTTCTTTTCAGCAGAACAGTATTCATTGTTTTTGCACCACACCCAGTGCTCCATGCACTCCGTGCCCTCTCTAACACCCACCACCTGGTTCCCCTAACCTCCCACCCCCCGCCCCTTCAAAACCCTCAGATTTTTTTTTTTAAGATTTTATTTATTAGACAGAGATCACAAGTAGGCAGAGAGGGAAGCAGGCTCCCTGTTGAGCAGAGATCCTGATGCGGGGTTTGATCCCAGGACCCTGAGATCATCACCTGAGCTGAAGGCAGAGGCTTAACCCACTGAGCCACCCAGGAGCCCCTAGAATTTTATTCTATGTGAATCTTGGGTCTCATGTCTTTGCTGTGACCCCAAGGGGACCACTCTGGGGTCTAAGCTCCGGTCGCAGTCTCTGGAAATATGCTGTGCCTGGTCTTTTTAACCGAGATGACAAGAATCCTACTTATTCTAGATCCCTGGTGAAGGAGTCACTCAGTTCAGATTTCAATAGTGGTTCTGTTTTTCTGCATTTTCACACAGACACTTTCTGTGGCTTCCAAAAAACAAAACAAAACACCCCTTCGATGAAAATATTTATCTAATGGAAAGCTCTCTAATGTCTACACTGTGGTCTCTGGGAAGACAGCCAGAAGCTTGAAGCATGTGAGTCTAGCTGAAGAGCATCTCTGTGATATGTGACATGCACAAAAGGTAATGAATATCCCCCAAAGTCATATGGTGGCAGTATGTTCACATCACAGGTCGCCTTCTCTGGGCCCCCTTCTGCCATCAGTGGGACGCACTCACTTCCTAGTGACTCCCTTTGCCTCTCATGTACCTGTCTCACTATACTGAGACTTAATTGTTAACAGATTTGTTTCCCCACTTGGTCTTCTCCTTCTTGGGAAAAAAAAATCCTAGAACTTGTGTTTCTCTGCCACCCAGCATGCGGCTTTGTCCCTGGCATCCAGAAGATGCTAGAAGGGTTTATTTTGTATTTACCTTACCTGCCATCCCCTCCCCACTTTTTATTCTTAAGCTGAGATGTTTCTGACTCATCACTGTATTTTCTCTGTCCCTGTCAAACGGCTTGGATCTTTTCATTCTAGGCCCAGAGCTAGAGTTCTTTCTTCACCAAAGAAGCCTGTTACTGGCAACATGACAACCTTTCGGGAGAATTAATATTTTCATTCCAATGTCACTCATTTTTTAAAAAATTTTACTTCAATTTCAACTGGGTCTAGACAGTTTTCACAGGTGTGTTTATTCTGTCCATGGTTTTGCATAAATAATGAGTCAACAGTCAGATGCTGGGTAAATACAGTTCCATTGTGATTTTTTGTTTGTTTTTTTGTTACATCTCCCCACTTGGGCCTTGGGTGGCTTCACCATGACCCAGATTGAAGCCCCCTTAAAGCACTGAATATTAGCAGAAGTAATTCGGAGCTGACAGGCAACACAGCTTCTGAAGGGATATTTTCTAGGCAAAATCCCTTTCCTAAATGTACCCTACTGGTTCCAGATATTTTCTGAAAATCATCATAATGTTGAACTTCAAGCTTGTACAGGTTTAAAGTGAAAGACCTGATTGGATTACCTATATGATCAAGCTTTATTGTTCTCTTAAAATTGGAAGGGATAAAAAGTAGTAAAAATGAAAATACTTTCAGAAACTCTCTCTCCCAATGTCATCTCTCTGAAGAATGGCCTCAGCTCTTACTTATAGATAGTCTGATAAACAGTGGAAATAAAAGAGTCTGTAGCTACAAAAACCTCTTTTAGGCTGAATTTATATGAAATACTTAGGATAGCGTTCTTCTGCTGCACTGGCTGAAAATCAGCCTTCCGCCTCTCCTTGCCTGTCTAAACAGTGATGACACGTACCCAGAGGAGTGGTCTGACGGGGCTGCCGTGTGCTGGGGACAGGGTAGGACGGGGGTCAAGCTCAGGTGGGAGGTTGCTCCTCTCTTCTCTCCAGCCCAATTTCCCTCCACCAGATGAGGCCCCAGAAAGTTGGAGTCAGAAGGTTTTATTTCTTTTCCCTTCCCGGCTGAAGGCTCTATGGGTCAAGGCCTCACAGTTTTCAGCCTCACTGGAGTTGACAAATAGGACTATTTCATTCTAACTCTGGGACTGAATACAGTGTTTCCTATAAGAGCCTGGGCCCACTGCCTGTAGGGACTATCGAGTGAAGTGACAAGGAGGTCCTAGTTTATCCAGTCATAGAGTCTTCCATAAAATTTACCTCTCTCCGGGGTCTTTGTTCTCCCAGAAAGGGTGCCAATGGCCCTCTAGTGAGTACAGACTGTGAAGCAATTGACTTTGTCCTTCTCCTGTATCCCGTTCGTTCGGCATCCTACTGACAACCCTATAATTTTGGAGAGGACACATTTCCGAAAAGCATAATCAGAGGAAGGTTCGGCTGAATCAAGCCCATTCCTGCACTTTTCATGTAAGATCCAGAAGCTGTGCATTTTTATTCGTTATAAATCTAACTGATCCTTTAAAAGTTCTATACTGAGAATACAAAACTGGGAGAAGATTTTTAATGACCTCCTGCTTGCTTTCAAGCACCATCAAACACCACTTTGGCACAAAGTTCCTTGTTCGAGGGAAAGCGAAATTTGTCATTATTTTCCCTTGAATCATTACTATCTCTCAATAATGAATGTGAGTCATTATCATTGAACTGCTCTCGTCTCTGCAGCCCGGGCCTGGCTAATGACTGCAGCACTCAGGACAGAGGCTGTGTGGCATGGGATAGAGCAAGAAAGGGAAGACTCGGTCACTCAGCACCTTGCATCTCAGGTGCGAGCAGATGGCCAGGTAACGGGGTGAATCAAGGCGACTAAGATACCAACTCACATTTGGTGGATTCGCTGCCCCAGCAGCCACTTTTCTTCCCAACTCATGATGCACGCCGCGGCCAAGTTTGGGTTCCCAAAACAGAGGTCACCTCATTCACCTCTGGAAATACGCTGGGGGCACGAGAAAACAGAAACTGCCCAGAACTCAAGTTCCACTAGAATAAGCAATAAAGCCCTTCTGGCTTCAAGCACCAAGGCCTTTGGAAAGTTGCTTTCCCATCAACCCATCTTTCTCTTCTTCGCAAGGGCTTTCTGCCTCATCCCAGTTCTTAACCTTATTTTATTTTTTCTTGTGTGTTGACAACATTGCCTACGGGTCTCCCGAACGAGATTGTCAACCCCCTGAAGACAAAGTTGGCCGATTCATCTTCTCATTCTCAAGACCCAGGTACGGTGCAGGACAAAGGAGCGTTGGTAGAGAGAGTGTCTCACTGTGTAGTGTTCCTGCTAAGAGCACCTGGACCCCAGAGGAGGCCCTGGACACTCCCTTTGTATTAACAGAAACTTGCTTTCCATCTGTAAGTTGATAGGGAAGAGAGGGTGCCTGATTCCTCTTTGGAAGGTCCCCCCTCCCCAAACTGTCCTCTTACAAGGAGAGGGCTGGGGACGGCACCACCTCCCAGACATCCTGACTGCTCTCTAATTTGCCAGAAGGGGCTGGTAAACTTCAAGGTCAGTAGAAAGTGCAAGGCTCACCCTCTGTCCCCTGTGTCCTTCCCCTGCCTCCCTCCAGCCACCCACGTGTGCAGTCCCAGGCTCATGACTCCTGGCACCTGGCTGGACCCTTTCAGCAGCTTCTTCTTCCTTTTAAACCCAGTTTGCTGACATCTCCTACAGGTGTCTATCTTTCCTCAGGCCACACACACACACATGCTTATAGGATCCAGCCATGCAGCTGTGCTGGGCCTGCTCTATCCATTCACTCCTGCCTCACCCCCATTGCACACACAGCTTTTTCTGCCTGAACTCTCTCGCTGGTGTACCTGCTGTGGTCATCCTCACAACACCACTCACTCCATAAGCACTCACATCCTCCAGGAAGCCCTCCTGGGTTTAACCTGTTCTTTATCTTCACTGCCCTGACTTCCTCTTGCAGATGACTCAACACAGTCCTCACTGCTCTTTGAAGGTGGGGACATGCTTGCATTTTCCATCAGAGTGTAACCCGGGGGTACCACAGGAGCCCAGCCGGGGCTGTGGCCTCTTCTATATAGCCCCGAGCTAAGAGCAACGTTCAAGTTTCTAGATGGTTGGACACAAATCCTAGCAAACAAACAAGCAAGCGAACAAAAATGAAGAAGAATGTGGGGCAGAGACTCTGGCTGGAAAAGCCTCAAATATTGACTACCCGGCTCTTTTTAGGAAAAGTGTGCTAATCTTGGCCAGGGACACTGTCTGCTCATCCAGAATCTGCTGTTTTCTAGTTCAGAGTTTTCAACTTTAGAGTTAACATAAGCCTTTGCTTGGAAGGTTCTATTCCTGAGAAATTAAAACAGATTCTGAAATTAAAACAGACATTTCAGGGACCCATTTCTGCCATGCACTGTATGTCAAGAAACACAGAAGAGGATCTCTAATTAATGATAATGAACAAAGAACAGCCACGTTTATCCTCATGTCTATTGCTCCGACCTGATTAGTCAGACAAACACTTTGCGAGTTCAGCCCGCTGAGTGATGGCAATTCTGTCTCCTTTTCTAGTTTTCTCTTGCAGAAGGAGAGATGCTTTTCAGCACAGCCCCCTAACACACAGAATCAATTTGGGTCCTTGAGGTGGTTTTCCGGGCCTTTTGACTGTGTTTCATTGTGACTCGTTATTTTGTTTAAATAAAAAGCGGAGGGGCACCTGGGTGGCTCAGTCCGCTACACGTCTGACTCGTGATCCCAGCTCAGGTCTTGATCTTGGGGTCGTGAGTTCAAGCCCTGTGTTGGGATCCACACTGAGTGTGGGGCCTACTTCAAACAAACAAAAAAACAAACAAACGAACAGCTGAAAGTGGAGCAAGAATATAAGATTAGTTCAGGCAGCAGGGGCAAACACAGGCTTGGAGGCAAGAAAGAAGTTGGCCTGTTTCAGGGAAGTCGAAGGCCTGTTTGACACAGCACCAAGCTTGGGGCAGCATGAAGAAGCTAGAAGAGTAGGCAGGGGCCACAGCCTCAGCAGAGCTGGGACTTGACCGGGGGGCTAACTAGCAAAGGAGTGGTAGCTTATGGTAACGAGAGGGACTGACGTGGTGAGGAGGGGACTGTGTGGAAGCAGGTGCTTCCTTGCTTTTAGAGACAATCATGGCAGAGTAGACACTTCTAATATTGGCTCTATGTTTGCCATCAGGATGACTTTGGGCAATTGTTCAGTTCATGAGCTTCCTGGCTGCTCGCTCCCCCATGGTAAAGGACCTGCTACCTGGCAGGCTTTCTGTGGGGACTGAATGGGAAACTATCCACAAAGGGCCTGGAAAGTGCATGGCACCTGGCAGAGACACAGTGTAGGGACATCATCCTGTGGTTCCCAACCATCTCTGAAAATTCCTCCATTTGTAATTGTTATAACTAACATACTAGGTGCCATACCTTGTTCTCTGTATCTATCTACCTGTCTGTCTGTCTATCTATCCGTCTTTCCTTTTTTTACTAATTCGTGGAACCCTCACCCCCTATGCAGCAAGGGTTATTGATTCTTTACAGATGACGATAGTGAGGCACCAAGAGGGTTAAATAACTTGCCCCAAATAACACAAGCCCTAAGTGTAGAGCTGGGCTCCGACCCCGAATAGTCTGGCTCGAGTCTTCCCATGAGCACTAAACCAGGTTGCCTCTGGCTCATCAATGACCCATCGGAGCCCCACAAACCTCTAGGGGAGACAGATTATTTTTATCACAACTTTTCATATGGGGAAGTCGAGGCTGACGGTCTCAGTGGCTGGTCCCTACCCGACCCTTTAGCAGTGATGAGACCACACAAGGTCTTTGATCTAAGCCGGAGGACAACTCCTGGGCCCTTCTCACCGCTTGGGAGGTCCACTTCCCGAAGACGAACCACCGTCAGCTTCCAGTTTAATCACTAGAGGAGACGTCTGTGTGCTGGTCTGCTAGAGCCCTGTAGTAACGGGAGGATATGCTTTCTCTTCGCCCAGCAGCAGCCACACCTCAAGCTCCTCCCATGCCCCAACGCTTGCAAAGCCCAGGAGCCGTGGCTGATACGTACGATTCACATGTATTAGTATTTGCATGTGCAGTGCAAACAGGCTTATATGTACTACCTATACATAGTGCTCGACAATAACAGCAAATATCGAATTCATCCTAGTTATCAAAAGACACAACACAGCCGTCAATCTTGACTTGCGAGCCGAGAAAGGCCGAAGACGGATCAAAGAGGTATGTGTCACATATATGCCAGGATTCTGATCCTGGAAAAAGTGTTCTCTGAAAAGACAAAAATACGAACTTGAGAAAATGAGAAACTTAACCAGGATCTGGCTAATGCCATCAATAAATTAGAGCAGCGCAAAGGCAGGCATGGGAAGCCCTTAGAGCTTCCTCACCCCCTACTGGTGTGTCTGCCAGGTTCATTACCAGCCTATAGCCTGACCCGTCTTCATGCTTTCGGGCTGCGCTTAGCACAGAGCCACTCATCACCTGGCGAGATAGTTACCAGAGACCCTCTAAGAGCTCCTAATAACAAGGGGGGATACGATGACCTTGGTCATGCTGGGAACCAGAGTCACAGCTCTGTCTTTTCCAGAAGTGATCCATGTCCAAACCATGCCCCCGTGGCTTCCCGCTGACTTGAAAGTAACCCAAGCAGAAAGCTGTGAGGGGCCCGAGGTATTTCATGCCTGTGAAATTTCCCACCCTTTTGATGGTGAAAAGAGAACCTATTTGCAGAATTTTCCTTTCATGCCCTCAAAATTTCATGCTGATTATTGACCAATTAAATGCACAAGAGAAACAACTGAATATATAGTCATTCTTAACTGTCAAGTATCAGTTTGATTCAGTTACACAGATCTAAGACCTTTGGTACATTCTGAGGCAAAATTATCTCATGAGTACTGGATGTGTTTAAATGTTTGTGAAAATGAATAAGAGATGTACATGTAAAAAATGAAACCTTATATGTACGAGACAAAATAAATGAGTGATTTTGTCTACACAGTTAGGTACAGGTTGAGTGGGAAAAACTCAAAATCCAGAATCAGTACGGAAAAAGTTTAATGTCACAAAGGAAAGTTTTTGCAAGACCCAAAATAATAAGCTTATATTGTCTTGATGTATAAAATATCTTCCTTCATAGTACTATTTGTCTTTAAATCTATTTTGTGTGATATTAATGTAGACACTTCTGCTGAAAGTTTTCATAGAACATCTCTATTTAGTGTTTAACTCTGAGTCTGTACTGAATGTACTCAAAGCATATACCTTTTATAAAAAGTCATTCAAGGGGTACCTGGGTAGCTCAAGTGGGTGAAGCCTTTGCCTTTGGCTCAGGTCATGATCTCAGGGTCCTGGGATTGAGCCCCACATCAGGCTATCTGCTCGACAGGGGGCCTGAGTTTTTCCCCCCCACCGCTGCCTGCTTCTCTGCCTACTTGTGATGTCTCTTTCCCTCTGTCAAATAAATAAATAAATCTTTAAAAAAAGTTATTTAAATTCAGTTAGCCAACATGTAGTACATCACTAGTTTCAGATGTAGTGTTCAATAATTTACCAGTTGCTTTTAACACTCAGTGCTCATCATAGCACATGCCCTTCTTAATGTCCATCACACAATTACCCTATCCACCCACTGCTGCTAGCCCTCCAGCAGCCCTCCGTTTGTTTCCTAGGGTTAACAGTCTCTCATGGTTTTTCTCATAGTATATATCTTGTAATACGTATGTTATACAGTTGGTTCTTGAATTGTTAACCTGCATTTTGAGGAGTGTTTAATCCATTTGAACTTAATTGCTGATAATATTTTAAGATCTCCATTTTCTGATTTATTTTTTTGTCTCCTCTGTTTATTTTCCATCTCTTCTTTGTTCCCCCTCCCCGGTGTGTGTGGATGTGTTGGTGAGTACGTGTGTGTATGTATTTTAATCAGATATTTTAATAGTCTGTTTTTATTCATCTTGTGGTTTTATAACTATCTCTTTGCATTATGTTTTATTGGTTGCTCTAAGGATTACCACATACATCTTAAACTTATATCAAGCTATTTATAATTACTATTGACTTAGTTCAGGTAAAATATAGGAAACTGAAAACTGTATATTTTTGTTCATCCCCACATACATTCTCAGTGATACTGTTACAGAGTCCATCTAAACATGTGAAAAACCCCTCAATACAGTATTATCACACTTACTTTAAGAAGTCACATATCTGTTAAGAAAGCTAAGAAAAAAAGCACATGAATAATATTTATATATGCCCATATATTTAACATTTCTGTTACTTTCTATTCTTCTAGTAAATCCAAGTTGTCTGTGCTCTTTTCCTTCACCCTGAAAAACATTCTTTGGCATTTGTTGTTGTTGTTGTTGTTGTTAACATGTCTATATTTGATGTATTTGCTATTCTTGTTTAACTGAAAATTTTTTAATCTTGTCTTCTTTTTTGAAGGATAACTTCAATGGATATCAAATTCTTTTTTTTAAAAGATTTTATTTATATATTTGACAGAGAGAGATCACAAGCAGGCAGAGAGGGAGAGAGAGGAGGAAGCAGGCTCCTGATGAGCAGAGAGCCTGATGCGGGACTCGATCCCAGGACCCTGAGATCACGACCTGAGCCGAAGGCAGCGGCTTAACCCACTGAGCCACCCAGGTGCCCGGATATCAAATTCTTAATTGACAGTGTTTTATTATTATTATTATTAATTCTTTGAATAGGCTATTCTGATCTTCAGTTTCCATGACTTTGAATGAGAAGTCAGCCATTGTCCTTCTGCACATGATGTGTTTCTTAATTCCTGGATGCTTTCAAGATTGTCCCTCTATCTTCGTCTTTCAGCAATTTGTCCATGCCATGGTTAAGAGCAATTTCTTTGGGTTTACCCTTCCTGGGTCTATTAGACCCTTGAATTTGTAAAATATTATTTTACTCCAAAATCAGACCATTCTTTCTTCAAAAAGATTTTCTTTTTCCTGCCCCCTTTCTCTCTCTCTTTTCCTGTGATTCCAATTATACATATGTTAGGCCCCTACATATTTCCCACAGGTCTCTACAGTTCTGTCAATATCTCTACTTATTATTTTCTCTTCTGGTTAGATTACATCATTTTTATTGATTTATTGCCCAGTTTACTAATTCTTCTGCTATCTCCAAAGGGATAATGCAGTCATCTAGGAAAGTTTTATTTCAGTATCAAACTTTTTAGATCAAATATTTTCTCTTTTAAAAAAATTTTATTTATTTATTTATTTGAGAGAGAGAGAGAGAGAGAGAGAGACAGAGAGAGAGCAAGGGAGAGAGAGAAAGAGCATGAACAGGGAAGAAAGGAAGAAGGAGAGAGAGAAGCAGGCTCCCTGCTCTGAAGACCATCTTGGAGTGCAGTGCCAGGACCCCGGGATCAAGACCTGGGCTGAAGACTAGACACTTAACCAGCTGAAGACTGGACACTTAACCGACTGAACTACACAGGTGCCCCTCCTATATTTTCTGTTATTTTCATTTTTGTATCGAGATTCTAGATCCATTCATTGGTAACATATTTTCCCCCCGGATTTGAACATTTTTCTTTTAATTCTTTGAGCATACTTATAATAGCTGCTTTGAAGTCTTTTCTGCTAAATCTAACAAATGATTCTGCTTGCCGTTTATTTGTATTGACTGTTTTTCTTCCAGGGCATGGGTCATACTTTCCTGTTTCTTTGCACATCTAGTAATTTTTGCTTAAAAACTGGACCATGTAAATGATGTGTGGTAATGGCTCTGAATTCTGTCATATTCTTCTGAGGATTATTGGCCTTTTGTCTGGATTCAAGCTGCAAATCTTATCTCCTACTATCGGGAGACTACTGGTATCTGTTCTTACAGTGCTCTCTGCTCCTTCCACAGGTTGGTTCCCTATAGTTCTCCCCCGTGCCTCTGAAATGTGGTCAGCCAAGAACCTGGGAGGGCCAACCTCTCTGTGTTTTCTTTGCTTTTAGAAATTCTCTAAGTTTCAGCTACTCTCCTGGATTTGAGTTTTATAGTCTGACACCTTAAGCTCTTTGAGCTCCAGTTTTCTGCCATTCAATATTCTCATGGTTGGAGAATGTACGCTGTTAAAAAAAAATCAAACTCACTTATCTGTTTTGAATAGCAAATGTCTCAAAAATCTATTTTCCTTTGTCCCCTTATTTTCATTCAAGGACCTTTGCCCTACATCTGTGTGTTCAACTATTAGCCAGAATTTGGGTCTATACTATCGGAGTTCTCATATTGCCATAATTTCCACTTTCAATTTTCAGCTGCTTTCCCAACCAGCTCTGAACTCTGATCCCTGGAAGTAAGATCATATTTTGTCTAACCACCATTTCTTGCAGCCATAGCCTTGGGGTGGAGGAGCACCCTTGTTCCAGTGAGCTACAATTTTTATCTCTTCTATTTGCAGTCTTTTGAAATTAAACTTCTCTAGCTTCAGTTTGCTTTTGGATGCTTTCCAGCATCTTTAAATAGTCGGTTATTTTATTTCACCCATTTTTTATGTTGTTATCTGCAGAGATTCACATGACCACTTTATTTCTCTGCCAGTAATGGAAATTGAGAAATTTTCCTGAAGTTTTAGTTATTTTATTATTATTTATTATTGCTTCCCAGAGTTTTAAAGCTTCCTGTTAAAAGATTACAGGTATATTTCATTATCTCAGAGAGTCTAAATCCATTTTACATTTTGGAAGGAGTTTATTGAGATGTTATTTGTAGCTTAAGATATAGTCAATATTTGTTTATGGGGCACCATAAGCACTGGACAAAACAGATGTATTCATGGGTAGAATGGAGTAAAGTTTGATATATGTATTAGGTAATGGTATCCACCATGTTTTTAATGTTGTCCATATCACCTATTGTTTTTTTGTCTTCTAGGTCTGTGTTAGGCTGTTAGAAATTAGAGTAAACGCCCACTGCTATTATGTTTCTGTCCACTTTTTTCTTTTATTTCTTGGAATTTACATTTTATGCATAGTGGTGCTCTTATTATTATATATCTTATGCACAGTGATGCTAATAATATTATGTAGTATATAAAGAATTATGGCAGTTATAGCCTTATTATACAATGTACCTTTATTGTTGTAAAAGACTTCTAAGTAATTCTTTTCAATCATAAATTTTTTATTGTGTTACATATTCTTCCCATTTGACATGATTTTAGTAGTTTAAAACTAATCTGTGCATTCCTTTCCTGATTCAAAAATAACACTAAATAGAATTTTATTGCAATATATTATAGGAACACAGACAAGGTGGAAAATATTCTATGTCCTTTTCAGCTATTCATCCCTTTCAAATTCTTTCATATCCAGGACAAAAATGTACATCAGGCTCAGCACATATCCCAAGCAGTGAGTCATTTGGCATCACTGGACATCACAGGAGCTCATATGGCCCATCTTCTCCTTTCCCATGAGCATCCCTGTTGAAGGCAGGTTATCCTTTACTTGGCCCTTTCTACAAGCCAGGAGCTGTGATATACACTGTAATGCTATGACATTACTGAGTCCTTGCAACAACTCTCTGAGTAAAGCATTACCCTCACCCGTGGTACAGATGAAGATACTGAGAGTTAGAGATTGACTTGCCCAAGGGTACAGGCATTTTCAAGGTTATTTGCCAGTTAGGCCATGCATACATTCATAAGGGTCACAGTCAGATGAGTAAGACTTCTAACTTCAGACCACCTTACTCCTCTACCTACCTCTATGTTAACCACCATCTACCCTCCTCCCTCTCATGCGACTTCTCAAAGGGAAGCTTTGAGC
The DNA here is from genome assembly GCF_020171115.1 of Neogale vison. Lineage (NCBI taxonomy): Eukaryota > Metazoa > Chordata > Mammalia > Carnivora > Mustelidae > Neogale > Neogale vison. The sequence continues at coordinate 235,824,933 of NC_058092.1, forward strand.
ACTGTAGTGTTCTGGTAGGAAACCTGCATGGATGGTTTCCTCCTGCTCATGCACCAATTTCTGGTGTGATTAGCTTTGACCAAAGAACCAGGAAAGAACCCACACATGATGATTCAGCATAGCAAGGCAGGCTATGAAGGATCACTGGGGACAATCTTCCTGGGAAGGAGGCAGAGTTACTAGCGTCTTTCTGGATGCTCCTGGAATACTATGGAGACTTTCTGTGCAATGCCACACTACCCACTATCAGAGCCTTCCTGTTCATCGCATTACTGCCTACATCACAACCGGCTCTTCCAAAGCAGGATATTCCTTTGATCACCTTCATATTCCCAGAACCCAGCACGCATCCATCCCAGAACAGGCCTACAGTGCATGCTAGTTGAGTTTTAAACACAGCGTTTCATCAGAATGAGTTTTCTGCACAAGAAAACCAATTACTCAGGATAGCTGAAAGAAAAGCAAATATGAGTTGTTTAAAATATCGTATTATAGTCTTTTATGCTATTTTGTAATTTCCAAGTCTAAATAATAGCTGATGGCTAAATGGAGAATTTATGTCAGGGCTTTTATATGATACATACAAATCCCAGTAAATGCAAATTTTAAAATAAAAATGATGCAGCCAAGACACAAACAGGAAGAGAACTTCTCTTCCAATAGTTACATACACTCATTGCCACAACACTCCACCTTTGGGCTGAAGTTTTGGATTTAAAGCTTTAAGAACTATTTTAACAGACAGTATTCTGCTACAGATTTCTTTTCTTTAATAATTTTCTAACAAGAGGTCACATGGAATGTAATAAATCTTAGACATAAAGCACCTGCATTGTGCATTTGAAGAACTTCTAAAATTCTAACTTGTTTTTAAAGTCAGGATCTCCTCTTAAAAATGTCAGCAATACTACTCAACTGGTTGGAAACCTTGTTTGCATATATATTTGAATTAAAACGAAAATCCCCAAAGTTTTATTTTCATATATTTTTTAATTCAGTGGGTTATATACTTTGAGTATAGTGGGGATAGAGCTTCATTCTCCAATGTTCATCAACTAAATGTTTTATTTTGAAAAGGAGATAGTTAATTGCCTTCATAATAAATAGTCTCTCTTCTTTCTTTATCTACAAGGTCTCGATATTATTCTGTGAGAGGGTACTGGCAATATACCTGGTTAAAAAGAGAAAAAAGAAACCTAAATTTCCCATCATCCCATGGAAACGTGGTAGCCCTATAACTAAGTTCCCAGGAATGAAATATGATCAGAAGTAGTTTGGTAAAGATCTAGAAAATCTTAAAATTGAGGTAAAAGGCATCCATTCAGATTGTGTGCTATCTTTTTGCTTTTGTTCCTTGTCTTCCTCCTCTTTTTCCTGCCTGGGAAGCGGAGAGGGGAGACAAATGATGAAGACATTGTCCGTTTACACCCAAACTCTGCCTTACTTACTCTGTGATGCGGGGTCACAACGAAAGCGCCTATTCTACCCTCCTTTGTATCTTCAAGCAAATGACGGGCTCAACAATTCACATCCTTCCTCAAATGTTTGGTGAGTATCTAAGCCATGAAGCACTCTTCTTGGTGTCTAGAGCTTTGGTGACAAGCAGTGACATGCAAATCCTGCTGTTATACCACTCAGGGTTGGATCCAACTTGTATTGGCAAAGAGAAGATGGTGCAGTTATCATTTTATGTCTGACCCGGAGAGGTACTGCATGTGCTTGATGAAGGGATGTGGGAAGGAAGAAAGGAGAGACATAAAAGGGGCAGGGGAGGAAGGCCCTCCTCATCTTTCAGGGAAACAATAACTTGAACTCTACTTCTCCTTCCCAACTAAACACACACACACACACACACACACACACACACACACACACACAGTGTGAGCGCCCCCTCTGGGCTAGCTCTGCCTAGTGATGCTAGCCCTGTCTGACCACTCAGAGCCCTTGGCTTGCTCTTCCATTAGCAATTTGCATACAACCAGAGCAAGCCATCTGTTGTTGCCCAACCTTCTGAGCCAGTATTTACCTACAAAGAAAATGCTATTTACTGATACTTTTCAACTGAAACTCGACGCCCATAGGCACTTATGCCAAGAATGAGGAGTACTTTTGTCTTTGAAAGACTTGGAGCTTTCACTTTTTGATGGCATTTATTGGCTTTCTCCTCTGGCTGAGCCTGTTTTAGGGCACCTGCAGGACAAAGAGGTAAAGTCTCTTGCTGTCACAGCCAATGTTCTCTATAAGTCAAAGATATTGGACATCCTTCCTCCCGAGAACATTTCCATACTTTGCTGTGGATATCTGCTCTTTCTTAAACTTTCATACCGAATCCACAGTGCGAAAAGGTGACATAAGGTGAGGGACACTTCTCGTCTACATCTTTGCTCTAGAAAATGTCAGAGCGTGAGGAGAATTAGACACAAACTATGACTCGTGTGCCCCTAAAAGAGGCCAAAGCAGTGGCAATTCCTCAGACCTTAAAGCCACACACTCATTTTATGATTTAAGATTCACAAATCCTACCCAGGAAGAGTCTTTGATCATTTTAGTGGTTGTGTGACCCAAGGTCATGAGGAAGGGGGAAACACACCTAGGTCAGCTAAGCCATGCATCTCTTCAATGTAAGCTAAGTCTTCCTTGCTTATATTTTCCTTTAATCATAACTGAAGCTGTAGATGCTCTACCTCTAGGTCTGGGAGTGAAGAAGTTTCTAGAAGACTCATTATTAAAGCACCTTCTCTCTTCTGGCACTGAATTTTCGACCTCTTTGATAGCACTCCACTCTGTCCAAACCATGTGTTTTCCCACTCCCCAACCACACTTCCACCAGTCACTAAAATGGAACATGGAGACAGTCTGTCTTGGTTTAGCAGGCCCTGCGTGGGGCTCAGGAGATAGCTGCCACCCACTAGCTGTATAGCCAGACCCAAAGTCGACTTCTCTGGGTCTTAAACTAAAACTGAGAGAACTAGACAGTATTATTTATGAGTTTCCTTCATCTCTGAAAGATGTCAACTGGTTGATAAAATAATCAATGATTAAGAAGTGTCTTGAATTATGGCACCAGATATGTCTGCTTTAAACATAGCGCTATGAAGAAATGGAAGGGGTGGGGCGATAGTGGGCCCCCAACAGGGACTGGGGGAACCACGTCATCCAGGGGGCAATGCAGAGCCTTCCCACTGGAAAGTGCCCAAGGATGACACACTCCTGCTGTTCCCTTTGCCTGGTGGAAGGAGGGCTTGGGTTAGTAGGACATCCTTGCCTACAAGTGGGCAGGAGGCCATGCCTTCCCCCACCCTTGGACCTCTAGGCCCAAGGCTGTTTGAGCACATCAGGAAACCACCTAGTGCCATTCAGTAAATGCCCTGGATGTGGCATCTGGAAAGCTGGGGACTTGGGACAGGCATTCATTGGTCTTTCAGGCTTCTGTGGTTATTTTTGTTTTGTTTTGCTTTGTTTCATTTTGTTTTACCTGAAGTGGATTTTGCAGAGAAACTGCTGCTGTTTCTCAGAAGGAAAAGGCAGCCCTGGGAACTTTTTCTTCTTGGGGATTCTGTCCAAAGGCTAAAATCACACTCAAAATCGCTGAGGCAGGTTGTTCCGCTAGAGAAGTTGGCAGCTTCCCCAGAAGCACAGGGAAGTTTATGAACTCAACAAGAAACGAAACGTGAAAAGCAAAACTCTGCTGTTGGCTCACGCCTCAGTGAAGCCGGGAGATGGTGCAGGAGGCTCAGGGAACTTGGTGCATCCCTCCATGGGGTTCACCTGGGAAGGTTGCCCCAGCCCAGCCCAACAGACCTCCACCCTCTAGTACAGGAACGCCAGCCCCTGGTGGCGTTATCTGTCTGGCAGCCCCAGGAATCTACACTCTTTCTCCCCCTCTGGCTTGGCGGCGGTGGTGTGGGGGGGGGGGGACAGGCAGGCACCCTGGACAGTGACAGAGCAGCAAGGCTGGAACTCAAGGCCATGGAGGGATTGCCTGTGTCGCCCTGACAAACAGCCTTTTGAGGAGGCTGTGGGGCCTTCAATATTTCCTTATCACTCAGAACAGAAAGTGCCCCAAGACGGAGAGGGAATCAATCACTTCATATGAATGTTCTTACTGTTCAAGCTGTGCAAGTACTTCACACTTTCAACCCTGCTGACAGAGAGGCATCAGCAGCAAAATAAATGTACATGGTGATTGCGTCATCTCAAAAAGAGACTATCTCTCATAATCCATCAAACTCACGGTCCTCCAGCACTCGATTCCTGCCAATATGCAATTTCAATCAGTGCTTCAAATAATGTATTTTTTTTTTTATTCTGGGGACTTCTGCAATGGCTTCTCAGAATAAATTCCTTGTGGAGAGATTGCCAAGTTGATGTCAGAGACAAAGGGGTGCAGGAGAGTCCCCCTTGTGTGTCCCCCAGCCAGGTTTTCTGCAAAATGGGGTACCAGAAGACTTGGACACTTTGGGGGTATTTCCACCCCTGATGTCGTGCAATTCACATCCTAACCTCCCTGCATCCTCCTTACCACCTTGGCTGGCTGCCCCTCTAGACTGCCTGTTTCTGGGATTTAAATTTATAAGTGAATTTCATATCATTAATCAAATAGCATCCCGTCAAGTCTCAGCTTGCAAAGAACAAGAAGAAAACTCCATAACCTCCCATTTTCAGGCTCTATGTTTGATTGTTTTGTTCTCAGTTTTTAACCAAACCACTTGATCCTCTGTGTTGTTGGTAGAATAATTTATATTATAATGAAATTATCCTTAAGACATTTTTTGCTGTATGATGATGCATCACACTGATGGCAGGAAATGCACAGATATTGGAACCAATCCCTTTGGATTCAAATTTATTCCAGTTCCACAATTTGCTGTGTGACCTTGAGCAGGTTGCTTAATGTCTCTGAGCCTCATGATTCTCATCTATCTTTTAAGTACCTGGGACAGTGCCTAACACATAACCCACACTCAAACTGGAAGGTCCTTTCTCTTTACTTATTTGTTTCTAGATAGAAAAACCACAGTCCTGAAAGTTGAGTAACTTGTCTAATACTGTATAGTAATTATAATTGTCATTAATGAATATTGTTGGCTCCATTATTATATTATTATCATGTCCATTATTTTTTTAAAGATTTTATTTATTTATTTGACAGACAGAGATCACAAGTAGGCAGAGCAGCAGGCAGAGAGAGAGAAGGAAGCAGGCTCCCTGCTGAGCAAACAGCCCAATGCGGGGCTCAATCCCAGGACCCTGAGATCATGACCTGAGCCGAAGGCAGAGGCTTATTTACCCACTGAGCCACCCAGGCGGCCCTATCATGTCCATTACTATAGCTAACATTCTCTGAGCACTTTTTTCTCTCCCAGACAATATGGTCAGTTACCCATGTACATCAGAAGTATGCAGAGGGCTGAATTATCTGAAATTTCAAAGCCATTTATTATTAGATTTCAAAAACACAAGCAAGCAACAAAAGAACAAATAGATAAATTAGACGTCATCAAAACAAAAGACTTTTGTGCTTCAAAGAACACCATTAAAGGATGAAAGGAACCCGCAGAACGGGAGAAGAGTTTTGCAAACCATATATCTGATAAGGAACTTGTGTCTGGATTATATAAAGAACACTTGAGGCTCAACGCTAAAAAGACAGCCCAGTGAAAAATGGGCAAAGGATCTGAATAAACATGTCTTCGTGGAAGATGTACAAATGTCCAGTAAACACATGAAAAGATGCTTGGAGTCGTTAGCTGTCAGGGAAAAGTAAATCAGAACCACAAGGAGATGCCATTTAGCGCCCCCATTCCCCCCGGTGAGCTAAAATAGAAAAAGAATCCTCATAAGGATGGGGAAGGATGGGGTAAAAAACAGATCCTGCATACTGGGAGTGGGGATGTAACATGGAACATCCAGTTTGGGAAACAGCACGACAGATCCCGAAATGGTGAAACAGAGTTACTCTCTGACCCAGAAACTCTATCCTAGTTCCACAACCAGGAGACACGAAAACATGTGTTCACATAAAAACGTGTACACGAATACCTACAACAGCGTTATTCAGAATAACCAACAGGTCGAAACAACCCGGTATTCACCAGCTGACTATCGGATGCATAAATGTGGTATGTCCATACAATAGAATGTAACCCAGCCATACACAGGAATAACATAGCGATACGCGCTCCAGCAGCTACATGGTGGGAGTCACGAAAGCCCAGCACAAAAGACCACCTACTGCATGATTCCATGTACGTGAACTATCTAGACGAGGCAGATTCATGAAGAAGGAAAGTAGGTTAGTGGCCGCCTATGGCTGGGGGTTGGAAGGTCACGGGGAGTCACTGCCAATGAGAACAGGAGGTTCCTTTTGAGGAGACTAGACGTCCTAAACTTGACGATGGTGATGCTTGGACAACTCTGTGAGGCTTCGACAAGCCATTGAACTGCATGCTTTAAATGAGTGTATTGTATGGTATGTGGATTCTATCTTACCCAAACTATTATTTTAAAAAGAAGCAAGTGGTTGGTGTACGTTGATTTTTTTTGGACAAACCGCACTCATAGTCTCAGGACAGTCTGTGGTCCCTGACCACCCTCCATCCCTCCCTACCTGCAACCCACACAGTGACCAGGGAGCTGTCCAGGAGGCTTTGGGTGACTGCCCGGGGCAGGAACCCGTCCAGCCACCTGCAGCATCCCTCGTGCACCGAGAAGCCCCATCCTCTGCTCCGGCGCCGTTCTGGCCAGGGATGTCCTTCCAGCCGTGCCTCCTTCTGGTAAACCCCTGTACGCTTTGCAGGACATCGTGTGGGGGCCACCTTCTCTGGAGCCTCACCCAGCTCTTCCGGCAGGCTTGTCCAGCGTGTCTATTCTCTGTCTCTTGTCTCTTCTTGTCTATGCTCTGCTCTCACGCTGGTCACACCACATCCCCGCTAGATGAATACCTCTTCACCGCCCTTCCCCACTGGGTTCCCACCTCCTTGAGGTACGCTCTGAAGCACGTGCAGCATCATAGTGTCCACATCACTCAGCAATGCCCAGTAAGTGGTGCACGAGAAAGCCGGGGAGGTCACTGATCACTTGGCCTGTGTCAGGGCCAGGAACACAGTGATCACGCATGCCACGGCACTCAATACTCCCAGACGTCTGCAGGGGTTAAAATTATAAACCATACTTTTCCAATAAAATACCCGAGGCTCAGAGAAGTCATGTAACTTCTACCAAGTCACAGAATTAATACTTCACACATGCTGTATGTAGCCTAGGCCATGTCTTCCTTTTTTTTTTTTTTAATGTTAATCACCATACAGCAAGTACATCATTAGATTTTGATGCAGTGTTCCATGACTCATTGTCTGCGTATAATACCCAGTGCTCCTTGCAATCCATGGTTCCCTTAATACCCATCACCAGGTCAATCCATCCCCCCGCCCCCTCCCCTCTGAAACCCTCAGTTTGTTTCCCAGAGTCCATAGTCTCTCATGGTTCACCTCCCCCTCTGATTCCACCCCCCATTTTTCCTTTCCTTTTCCTACTGTCCTCTGTGCTGTTCCTTATGTTCCACAAATAAGTGAAACCATATGATAATTGTCTTTCTCTTGACTTATTTCACTCAGCGTAATCTCCACGTCCATCCATGTTGATGCAAAAGTTGGGTATTCATCATTTCTGATGGCTGCGTAATATTCCATCATGTATATGGACCACATCTTCTTTACCTATTCATCTGTTGAGGGATATCTGGGCCTTTTCCATGGTTTGGCGATTGTGGGCATTGCTGATATGAACATTGGGGTGCATGTGGCCCTTCTTTTCACTACATCTGTATCTTTGTGGTAAATACCCACTAGTATAATTGCAGGGTCATAGGGTAGCTTTATTTTTAACTTTTGGAGGAACCTCCAAAAGTGATTGTATCACCTTGCCTTCCCACCAGCAGTTTGAGAGGGTTCCTCTTGCTCCACAACCTCTCCAACATTTGTTGTTTCTTTACGCCATGTCTTCTTAAAGATGAGCACTTCTATGAAGAATTAACCCATCATCTGTGCACTATTTGCCTAGAAACTCTTCCTTTTGTCTTCTAGCTGCTCCTGTTTTTCCTCAGGGGTTTTGGCATGCTGTGGCAGAGGCTTTAGGACTTGTGCTTGGTCTTGGATTTTTCTTAAGATTGACTTCATCTAGGGGCCTGGTTGGCTCAGTCGGTTAAACGTCTGTCTTTGGCTCAGGTCATGATCTCGGGGTCTTGGGAAGCAAGCCCTGGGTCAGGCTCTCTGCTCAGCTTCTTCCTCTTCCTCTGCCCCCATCATGCCTGTGTGTGCGCTCTCTCTCTCTCTCTCTCTCTCTCTCATTCTCTCTCTCTCAAATAAATAAAATATTTTTAAAAATTTACTTCGTCTTAGGATGTATGACAAATGACTCCTTGTTTTCTTGGGCCAAACTCATGGCTTCTCAGTGGAGAAGAAGACTCCTCAGTGACCTTTTTTTTTTTTTCTTGCCAGCTGCTAAGTTAGACTTCCAGTCAACTTTCTGTTGACTGACCATTATTTTGTGTGTGTGTGCACATGTGTAGGTGTTTTTGTGTGTGTGTGGGGGGGGAGTTGGGGAGGTTCATTTGGGCAAAATTCCCCAGTCTGAGCATTCTTGAATCTCATGCGAACTCTGCATGAGTTCTCCGGCAGGTGCTCTGTAAGTTCAGTGTCAGGTTGAAATGTCCGCTGGGAAAGGACTCCCCAGACACTTTGGGAAATGGTTCAGGCAAAGCCAAGGTGGTGTTGCAGAGTGATGCTTGCGCCTCTGGTTGCCATGGTAACGTCACTTGAGTTTCTGACACAGCCTGCAGTCTGGTAAACACCAATGCATTGTCTCGTTGCCAGGGCAGAAACAAAACAGCCCTTCTGAAATCCGTCCCGCTCCCTCCCTCGGTGGGAACTCTAATATGATGAAGAGGCAGGTCCACATGCTTTCCCTTCTTCACTGGAGTGTTTGTCTGGAAACTAGAGTGTGGGGCTACGCAGCCCCTGGGATTCCCTATAATGACATTGGAGTTGGGATCTCTCTAGACTTACTTTTCTTCCAACTGTATGCCAGGAGCTCTTGGGACAAAGAAGAGATGGGCCCACACAGTCGCTTCTCTGGGACATAATTCTTGCAATCCGGCAGAGATCCCGATTTCCTTTTCAAATGGGTTTAGAAGATATGAAGCAAACCGAATGATTTACAGTAAATATTATTTTTACACTGGCCAAAATAACACTGAGACACCTGCCTTCACTGACATTCTAAACAGCTGGGACAACTCTCCTCACTGTTGACTGTCAATACGGTAGGACAAAAACAAGAGAAACAAGAGGGTGCTTCCCAAGGTCACCGCAGGTGGGTGTAGGTAGGACCTCATTTTCCAGAGGTTGAGCTCGAAACACTGGGTTAGTCAGAGTCAGAAAGAGATTTTCATTGTAGAAACTCCGATGGCTTCCTTCCCAGATCCTAGGGGACCAAATGCAGTAGTAGACTGAGGCCGGGGGCAGCACGGGGACCACAGTTAATGAGATGAGATCGTCACTGTTGCTGTCATATGGTTGTTTGAGAGAGAGGAGAGCTGGGAATCCGTTATTCTAAATTCCAGCCGATAGGAAGAACATGCAGGAATGGACAGCCTTGTCAGAGCCCGGGTTCGATGTGAGGCTGTGGACTTCTTGCCGTCTCTCTCGGATGAGCTTTGCTCATCACTGGCCACATGGCCCCTGCTTGGCCAGACTCCTCTTGCCCCCAGAAAACCCCTTAGCAGGACCCTGGAACCTTCCTCCCCAGACTCTGAGCCTTTCTTACCTGCAGGGTCTACTTGTCTCCCGGTAACCAGAGAATCCTGGGTCTCCAGCGGCCAGTCCCGGTCAGAACTCCCTTCTAGACACTGCCCACTGCATGACCCACGCTGCCCTCCATTATTCGCTTAGTATTAATTGTTTGGACTTGAACATGCTGCTGTAGAAAGGCTTATTCTCCTACTGGTACTGAGTAGGGATACTTCCTTTCTTTTCATTTTAATCCTAAGCCATGATGCCATGTTCTGCCCTCAGCAAGTGGTCTAGAGATGTTGGCTGATTTGGGACGTCGGTACTACTACCTGCATTGGCGATTCTCCACGCACAGGTTAAAAATGCCACCTGCCCCTTTCACACACGCTCCCTGCTAAGCAGCTCTGTCTTTTTGAGCCAGTGTTTGTGGACTTGTTAATCCTCCGTGTGCTTTTTAATAAACTCTCAGGTTTTTTTTTTTTTAAGATCGATATTTATTTATTTATTTATTTATTTATTTTAGAAGAGGAGGATGGTGCAGAGGGTGAGGTAGAGAGAGAATCTTAAGCATACTCCACAGAGAGCGTGGTGCCCGACTTGGTCCTCGATCTCGCAACCCTGAGATCCTGACCTGAGCTGAAACCAAGAGTCAGACACCTAATGGACTGTGCCACCCAGACGCCCCAACACTCTAAGCTTTTACAAAGATTCATTTTTTAAAAAGTATAACCATGAAGCCTGTACTCTCCAAATAGTGTAAACAAGCCTCCCCGCGTCCCCCCGCCCCCACTAGCTTAGTTACTTGTAGTTAGGCTTGTGCTAAGGGACTGTAAAGGTACCTCCGGTGTCTCTAGAAAGAGATGAGCCCAGGGGTGCTGGGGTGCTTCCCTGCTGTGTCTAACTGAGTGCCTTGCCTCCGGGGATGGTGCGCTCACAAAGGGAGGCAGGAGTAGAGGGAAGGAGAGACTGTGTTTCTATACCTAACCGTCCCCCATCCAGGCAGCAGCCAGGAGCACAAGAAGGACTCCACAGGGAGGTCTGTCTGTCACATTTATGGCAGCTTCTCTGCACACCCTCTGCTCTTGCCCAAGACAAATTCAAACAGCTCTGTTGTTTTGCAGAGAAGATGAAAACCACCCCACACTGCCCTTTCGCGCTCATGTGAAATTACTGCAGGGACCCGGTAGTTTCTCGGGGCCAGCAAAGCTGACCCGGCTGCCGGCTCCCAATTAGCTCCGTCTGCCAGTGACACAGCGGACAATGATGTGCCGACCTGGGCACAAGCTGAGCACACTTCCCCAGCTGCAGAGCCCAGTCTGATCCTCAGATGGAGCCCATCCCTCTATTGTGATGATAAATACCACAGCAATTAGCCAGGAGCCCAGCAGGCTGCTTGATGCCCAGAAGAGCTGGTGGGCAGAGCTCTTCTTTGGACAAACGGACCAGATTCCAGAGCAGCTGCGAATCTGGTTCTCTGATGTGGGGAACCGAGACCAGGATCCTAGGAAAGACGGGGTGTGTCCAGCCATCTGTACGCATGCAGCACATACTTCCAGGTCCCTGCACTGAGCCACAGGCAGCCCGGGACAACCTTCACTCCGGAGGAGGGGGATGGGTGTGGGTGCCAACCCCAGCTCCCCAAAGCTCCTCAGGGCCTGCAGGTCATTCCCACGGGCGCTGTCAGCTTGTGGCTTTGTCCAAAGCACCTTCCCATCCGGACTTCCACTGTGACCATGGGCGATGACTTGTGGTTCTGATGCCATCCCTGCTCCTGCACAACCCTATGCCTTCCTGTTTGACGTTCCCGCTGCCTGGAGTGCCTCCTCCGCTGATGAGCGCCCGCCCATCCCTCAAGACCAGCTTCAGTTTCATCACCTCTGAAAAGCCTTCCCTGACCCGGAGCCTAGCAGGGCTGGTCCCCTCTCCTCTGTATCCCTAGAGGAGTCTGTGTCTTGTCACAGTTACAATAGTTCCCAGGCTGCCCTATAGTTATTGATTCTGAGACCCGAGCCCCCTGCCCACCGCACTGACTGCCAGCCCCACAGAAGATGAGGGTCTTGTTTTATCTTGGATTTCCTTCTGCCGTCTGTGCTAGTACCTAAGATGGGTATGGCATTAAGATGACTGGACCAGTATCCTAGGCTATGGTCACTGTTCCAGTTACTACTGTCAGTGTACAGGCTCACTGTATGAGGGAAGGGTGCTTCTCTTTCCCTCTCTCTCTCTCTTTAGAGAGAGAGCATGAGCAGTGCTGAGACAGAGGGAGAAGGAGAGGCAGATTTTCTGTGAAGTGAAGAAATGCCCCTCTGCTCTGAAAAGACTGTATTATCTCAGGAGCAAATGATGAGGAAAAAAAATAGTTTTTTACCTCAATGGTATCAGTTACTGAGCAAAACCTTCAAGGGTTAAATTGTGGAGCAAACAGTGTGGTGTATCCGTTATTCCCCATGCAATCTGGAGAAGTCTGAAATAGTCCATACAAAGGAGGAGGAAGGTATAGAGTAAGTTAGTGTGTGACTGGACTCTTACAAATGACTGGGAAAGGAGCCTTTTCTGCTCTGGTCTTTTTCTGGAAGCGTCGGTGGATAAAGCTAATTCAGAACGAGCACACCCAGATCTTTGTCCTGTGTCTTTGCTCTTCCTGGGGCTAGTTCTACCTGCCTACACCGTCATCCCAGGTTTTCACTGATGGAGGAAGGATAAGAAAGAAGATAAAAGTCAATTCCTTGGTTCTCCCAAGATTAGTGTAATGACTCTGTAAGCACACAACAGAATTCCTTTAACACTTTCTGCATCATATGCACCCTGCTGTGGGGGCCGGAAAAGCTCAGGAAGGTGCAGCTGTGACCTCCCGACAGCAGCGTGACATAAAATGTAAGTTTAAACCCCAGCCTTCTCCTGTCTCGCTTCCCCTGCCCCAGGCCCTCAGCTCTCGAATGTCTTAGTGGGACGCAGGGCCATGAGATCTGAGCCCCGGGAGCAAGGGTGATCTAGCATTAGCAGGGTTTCTGTGCAAAAGACTGAGTCTCAACGTTCCCTAAACTTTACTCTGAAAAACCGGGAACGGAAGCTCAGGAAGTCAACAAACTCTCATTTAACAAAAAGGTCTTGGATGTGTTCATCACAATAAAATGAAACAATCCCGGGAGAGATGACCGGCTGGGAATGCAGTGTGGTCCCCAGGATTTAGGGAGAGAGGTTGGGGGACGCCATGAGGTTTTAGGGAGTGTTCACACATTTGGTCAGGGACTCCAGCACAGATGACGTCCCTGGAAAGTGACCTGGCATCCCACGGAGATTAACATGGAAGACTTAGCCTCCTCAAGCCGCTCCTGGTGAAGAGGGGTTCTCGACTGTTCCAGAAGACTGCCGCGCCCACTTCACAGCAATTTACATGAAGGATTCCAAAGGGTCTGAGCACTTTGAGTCTGAGGTTTGGTTCACTGGACACACACTGCACAAAAGGGCTGCATAGGAGCTCTGTGTTCAGGGTACTATCCCGTCTCTCCCTCTATTCCGTATTTCAGACCTTGCTGGGGATTGCCGTATTTACTAGCCAACATGTATGTATAGGGTCGGTTTACATAGGGTCTATAATGGAGGGTAGGTATTAGCTACTAGATCCTTAAATGTAGGATTAAAGTCTAATTTTTGTTCACTCATTTATTCATTCATTCACTTATTCATTTATTCAGCAAACGTTAGCTAAATGTCTGTCACAGGCGGAACTTTGTAGAGTTGACATCCTTGCCTGAGTTCTACTTTCCGCTGATCATGACTGGCTAAGATAATAATTTTCCAAACACGTCTACTCACACCCTCCTTTCTTTTTTTTTTTTTCACATATGCAAAAAATCCTTTATCTTACTTTATGAATCACTGAATATTTTTTTTAAATTCTTTTATCCTTTTTTTTTTTTACTATGTTTGGTTAACCAACATATAGCACATCATTAGTTTCTGATGTAGTGTCCAACGTTTGGTTAGTTGCGTGTAACAGCCAGTGCTCATCACGGTATGTGCTCTCCTTAATACCCGACGCCCAGCTACCTCATTCTCCCATCCCCTCCCTTCTGTAACTCTCAGTTTGTTTTCCAGAATCCAGAGTCTCTCATGGTTTGTCTCCCATTCAGTTTTCCCTCCCCTCCCCTCTGGTCCTCTGTGTTATTCCTTATGTTCCACATATGAGTGAAATCACTTGAGAATTGTCTTCCTCTGCTTGACTTATTTCACTCAGCATCATCCCCTCCAGTTCCATCCATGTTGATGCAAATGGTGGTTATTTATCCTTTCTGATAGCTGAGTAATATTCCATTGTATGTATGGACCACATCTTTTTTATCCATCTCTCTGTTGAAGGACATCTCGGCTCCTTCCACAGTTTGGCTATTGTAGACAATGTTGCTATGAACGTTGGGGTGCACGTGGCCCTTCTTTTCACTATATCTATATCTTTAGGGTAAATAACTAGAAGTGCAATTGCTGGGTCATAGGGTAGCCCTGTTTTTAATGTCTTGAGGAAACTCCATATTGTTTTCCAGAGTGGCTGTACCAGTTTGCATTCCCACCAACATCAGTGGAACAGAATAGAGATCCCAGAAATTGATCCTCAACTCTATGGTAAACTAATCTTCAACAAAGGAAGAAAGAATGTCCAATGAAAAAAAGACATTCTCTTTAACAAATGGTGCTGGGAAAATTGGACAGCCACATGCAGAAGAATGAAACTGGACCATTCTTTTACACCATACACAAAGATAAATTCAGAAGGGATAAAAAACCTCAATGTACCTCAATATGAGACAGGAATCATCAAAATCCTAGAGGAGAACATAGGCATTAGCCTCTTTGACATCAGCCACAGCAAATTCTTTCAAGACCCATCTCTAAAGGCAAGGGAAACAAAAGCAAAAATGAAGTTTTGGGACCTCATCAAGGTAAAAACTTCTGCACAGCAAAGGAAACAGTCAGCAAAACTAAGAGGCAACCCATGGAATGGGAGAAGATATTTGGAAATGACACTACAGACAAAGGGTTAGTATCTAAGATCTATAAAGAACTCCTCAAACTCAACACCCAAAAAACAAACAATCCAGTCAAAAAGTGGGCAGAAGACATGAACAGACACCTCTCCCAAGAAGACATCCAAATGGCCAACAGACACATGAAAAAATGTCCACATCCTCTTTTCAACCACCTTCCCCATCTTTGCTCTTTCCCGAGACCAGACAGCGATTTGTTCCATAAAATGTGCACAAGGCATAAAACCCACAGATTAGACATATCCATTCAATCATGTCCGCAGGGTCTGTCTGGTTTCTCAGACACACATGGGCCCCATGAGGACAGACTCACAGCAGGAGAATTTCGTTTTATTTTTATTTATTTATTTTTTTCCTCTTTTGCCCATTATGGGCACCAGAATCTTGATTTTTATAGTTCAATGGAGATTCTCTAGGTAAAAATAGAAATACTTCCAGAAGTTCTTATTTAAGGATTCAGGGGTGAGGACAGAGGATCTGTAGTTACTAATAAGGCTCCAGGCAGCTCTCACTGAGAACCCTGCGTGTTTCACTCAGAGTCCCTTTATGTGGGGTGGTGTGAAGGTGACAGCAGGTTCTGAGGGAAAATCTGTTTTTTTCTCGGAGGACCCAGGCTAAGCCTCACCCCAGCGGCAGAGGGCTCGGTGCTGTGGGCTCCGTCTGGGCCTCTGGACTTGTCGGCACATTGCAAGGGCCTCTCAAAGCACCACGTCCGTATCCTCACTTCCGGTGACGTGCGTGCTTCTGTCACAGCAGCTCTCTGGGATGAGCCCTCTCTCAGATCTGCTGTGAGCCTGATTCTGTATGCTGCGGGGACAGGGGAGACACTGTGAGTCGCCTCAGAAATCTCTGTGGGGTCCGGGTGGAAACCGGGCCCTGGGCTTCACAACTTAGGCAGCTCATAGAATTCTCTGTGTCGCCACTACACTCTCCTTCCATCCTGCCAACTGATAGCTAAGGGCCATTCCTTCCTTTTTTTTTTTTTTTTAATTTTTTATTTATTTTCAGCGTAACAGAATTCATTGTTTATGCACCACACCCCGTGCCCTCTCTAATACCCACCACCTGGTTCCCCCAACCTCCCACCCCCCCCGCCCCTTCAAAACCCTCAGATTGTTTTTCAGAGTCCATAGTCTCTCATGGTTCACCTCCCCTTCCAATTTCCCTCAACTCCCTTCTCCTCTCCATCTCCCCATGTCCTCCATGATATTTGTTATGCTCCACAAATAAGTGAAACCATATGATAATTGACTCTCTCTGCCTGACTTACTTCACTCAGCATCATCTCTTCCAGTCCCGTCCATGTTGCTACAAAAGTTGGGTATTCATCCTTTCTGATGGAGGCATCATACTCCATAGTGTATATGGACCACATCTTCCTTATCCATTCATCTGTTGAAGGGCATCTTGGTTCTTTCCACAGTTTGGCGACCGTAACCATTGCTGCTATAAACACTGGGGTACAGATGGCCCTTCTTTTCACTACATCTGTATCTTTGGGGTAAATACCCTGTTCTCCAAAGTGGCTGCACCAACGTGCATTCCCACCAACAGTGTAAGAGGGTTCCCCTTTCTTCATATCCTCTCCAACACATGTTGTTTCCTGTCTTGCTAATTTTGGCCATTCTAACGGGTGTAAGGTGATATCTCAATGTGGTTTTTTTTTTAATCTTTTTTTTTAAAGATTTTATTTATTTGTCAGAGAGAGAGAGAGAGGGAGAGAGAGCGAGCACAGGCAGAAAGAATGGCAGGCAGAGACAGAGGGAGAAGCAGGCTCCCCGCTGAGCAAGGAGCCCGATGCGGGACTCGATCCCAGGACACCAGGATCATGACCTGAGCCGAAGGCAGCTGCTTAACCAACTGAGCCACCCAGGTGTCCCTCAATGTGGTTTTAATTTGAGTCTCCCTGATGGCTAGTGATGATGAACATATTTTCATGTGTCTGATAGCCATTTGTATGTCTTCATTGGAGACGTGTCTGTTCATATCTTCTGCCCATTTTTTGATATGATTGTCTGTCTTGTGTGTGTTGAGTTTGAGGAGTTCTTTATAGATCCTGGATATCAACCTTTTGTCTGTACTGTCATTTGCAAATATCTTCTCCCATTCCGTGGGTTGCCTCTTAGTTTTGCTGACTGTTTCCTTTGCTGTGCAGAAGCTTTTGATCTTGATGAGGTTCCAAAAGTTCATTTTCACTTTTGTTTCCTTTGCCTTTGGAGACATATCCTGAAAGAAGTTGCTGTGGCTGATATCGAAGAGGTTACTGCTTATGTTCTCCTTTAGGATTCTGATGGATTCCTGTCTCACGTTGAGGTCTTTTATCCACTCTCACTACTCTTGTTCAACATAGTATTAGAAGTCTTAGCAACAGTGATCAGACAACAAAGAGAAATAGAAGGTATCCAAATTGGCAATGAAGAAGTCAAACTCTCTCTCTTTGCAGATGACATGATTCTTTATTTGGAAAACCCAAAAGACTCCACCCGCAAACTACTAGTACTCATACAGCAATTCAGTAATGTGGCAGGATACAAAGTCAATGTACAGATATCAGTGGCTTTTTAATACACTAACAACGAAAATACAGAAAGGGAAATTAGAGAATCGATTCCATTTACTATCGCACCAAGAACCATAAGATACCTGGTGATTGATTAATGATTTATACCATAATGATTTATGATTTATACCATAATAAACCTAACCAAAGAGGTAAAGGATCTGTACTCGAGGAACTACAGAACACTCATGATTTATACCATTTATACCATTATACCATTATATTTATACCATTATACCATAATTATTTATACCATAATGATTTATGATTTATACCATAATAAACTTAACCAAAGAGGTAAAGGATCTGTACTTGAGGAACTACAGAACACTCATGAAAGAGAATGAAGAAGACACAAAAAGTTGGAAGACCATTCCATGCTCTTGGATCAGAAGAATAAACATTGTTAAAATGTCTCTACTGCCTAGAGTAACCTATACTTTTAATGCCATTCCGATCAAAATTCCACCGGTATTTTTCAAAGAGCTGGAGCAAATAATCCTATAATTTGTATGGAATCAGAAGAAGCCCGGAATCACTAAGGAAATGTTGAAAAGCAAAAACAAAACTGGGGGCATCACGTTACCTGATTTCAAGCTTTACTACAAAGCTGTGATCACCAAGACAGCGGGGTACTGGCATAAAAACAGACACATAGACCAGTGGAACAGAGTAGAGAGCCCAGATATAGACCTTCAACTCTATGGTCAAATAATCTTCAACAAAACAGGAAAAAAATATACAGTGGAAAAAAGACAGTCTTTTCAATAAATGGTGCTGGGAAAACTGGACAGCTGTATGTAGAAGAATGAAACTCGACCATTCTCTTACACCGTACACAACGATCAACTCAAAATGGGCCATTCCTTCTTTATCATCCCATGTCTCTTGGTGCAATGGGATGGAAAATCCCATCGGGAGCTGCTGGACCTTTTGCGGAACGAAGAAATGGGGAAGGAGCCCAGAGCAGAGTTGTTATTGGTGCCCCAGGCCCCGGGCCCCCGGCCCCAGTTTGTAGACGTGTGATGTCACATCTTTGCCAGCCAAGTGCACAAGGACCTAACTCTAGAAAGCTCATCTGTAGCTCATTTTAAATGGTTAATGTTGGTAATTGTGTGTGTGCATTGCGTGAGACATGAAAGGAACTAGGTGTTAATGGAGCTGACCATGAACTAACGTTGCCCTGTCTTATGCACATAAGACATGGGCCATGCCTACCAGCTACAGTGAAGTTAGAGACTGGGTTGTGAGCCTGGTTGCTCACGAGGGAGATTCCATAGGGCAACAGCTACAAGTTCAGTCTGGTCAGTCGGACATCTGGGTCTGAGGGTACGCTCTACTTCTTAGAAGCCACACAGTCTTGGGCAGACTATTTAACCTTGTTTTCCCTAACTATAGAACCAACATGAGACACGTGGGGGAAAGCACTTAGCTCAGAGGTGGGTTTAGGAGGCACTCAGTGAATCTTAGCTCTCTAGGCTGTATTGAGTGTTGGAAGCCAGTGGACTATTTCCCAGAGAAGACATCCTACTTGATTTCTCCAACAAACTGCTTAGATTCTTTCTGAGTAATAATATCTTTCCTCTCCCCCTCCGCCAGTCAGATTCCTACCCACCTCCCCAAGCCCTGCCGGGGCCTTGTCCTTCCTCCCTGAAGCCCCTCTCACCATACGCATGGTGCTTGCACGACCCCACCCACTGGAAGCGCCTGGGTCGCTGCTGCTGAGTCTAGACCCTTCTGCAGAATTCTGCCACAACCAGGCAGCAATCATCCTGGGGGGTTCACAAATCCCCTGGGGTCTGTGGACAGGTGAGGTTTTGATAAGGAAGCCCCCATGATCCTCATGGTCCATGATATGGGAAAGGCTAATATTCAGGGGCCGCCATCACGAGTCACAGATACAAATGGCAGCGTGAGGGACCCGTGCCGGGCACGAGGACAGAGGCAGTTTGGCTTCCATCCTCTCTGTCATGATGTGTGATGCTCAGCTGACAGGCAGTTTGGTGGCTCAGAGGGTGTCTCCCGCACCTCTCCATGGCTGCTTGCCATTGTGGCATCTCTGCAAACATTGCTGAAATTTAAAGACCAGAACAATCAGTTCTGTTCGCTAAGATTTAAAAAAAAACAAAAACAAAAACAAAAACCTTCCATCATCACAAAGGCAAGTGTGACCTCTGCTGGAAGATTCTTGAGACTGACCATTATTAGGCAGGAAGGAAGGAAAAGAAGAGAAGCAGAGAGGAAGAAGAGAAGGCAGGGACAGGGGGAAGGAAGGAAGGTGGGAGGAAGGGAGGCCCTTGACTCCAACCCAGACTCCTTTCCATGTGAAACGCCAGGCTGACAAGCCTGTCTGGTTGACCTCTGGCCCCTGGCCTGTGTGTCTGCTTTCCCTGCGCCCCGGCATGCCTCCCAGAGGCGAAACCAGCTTTCAGTCACCCCCAGGAAGAAGAGTTTCTGTAAGCTAATCCTAACCATTCCCTACTGACCATTTAAAAGAACTTTTTTTTTTTTTTCCAAATAAGGTTTTGGGGCAAACCATTTTATTACTGAATTTGGTGGGGGGTGGGGGGGCGGCTGGCATACGGTCAGGAAACACAGCCTTTATGTGCTGAAAATTACGCTAACTTTTTGAAGTTTCTTGTCACCAAACCTCCTGGGACAGGGCGTGCGAAGCAGCTGCTTTCCTTTGAGAAATTCAATCTTCATAAAAAGCCCTTCCCGCATGTTCCCGCATGATAAGTGGTCAGTTCACATAAACGCCAGGAGCATTCCAGACCCTAGGCTCTCAGACACACCTTACTTCCTTGATCACTGAGACGGCAGGACTTCTCAGGTGTCCATCAGCCAGGGGCCAGCAGAGTCTTGGGTTCAGTTCCACCTTCTGGTGCAAAGACAATAGCCCCAGGAAGGTGCCCACAAGTATCTTTGGAAAAGAAAACCCTTTGGGTTCCCTTGCAACCCTTTGTTTCCACACAGACCTTGCAAGTCTTCTGGGTCCTCTGCGTCTAGAGAGCTGTCCCCTCTGTTTGCAGGTCCATGCATATCACGGTGGGCTTGCATTAGAGCCCCAGTCCGACAGGCAAAGTGGACACAGGAAATAGGAGAGCTGTTGCTGTGGGCCGTTGAGAGGCCCCAGTTTGAATGTGGACGGGCGTAGGATTGTGGAAGCTTTTGCAAACAGAATACCTCCGTTCTGGAAGCTGGATGCCACTGGGACATATTGGACTGCTAAGACGAGGAGAGGAAAGAGGCACTAGCCAGAAGGTTAAATGCCCCCCAAACTTTAGGTGAGCATAAGCTGGGAAGGTTGAAGCCTTATTGCTGAAACAATTTCTCGGATCCCCGTGTGGCTCAGGTGTATCTTTCCTCTGACAGACTCCGGTCCCTGAGTGAGCAGAACAGACACGGGCAACCAGAAGGGGGGCCCCCATCCCATAACTGGAGCCCATGGGCCAGGACGGTCACACCCTGGCTACACTGGTGTTCTCCCCTCCTGTGAATGGTTTGCACCCACACTAGAAGGCCGTGTGGACTCAGGGCCTAGGAAACAGACTGAACAGGGAGAGAGGAACAGGGAGCAAGTGGCCTACTGCCCAGACCCAGTTTCCCCTTTTCTCAAGTGGTGACAATCACAGTATCTACTTTGTAGAGTTCTGTGGGTACTAATGAGATCTCATCATTACATTGATTTTGTATTTGTTATTTGCTGATCTAGTGCCTGTCACTAAATCAATGTAAACCATTTTTGTTTTGTTGCCATTAACCTTTGTGTCTCTTGCTGAGTCAAAGCCACCTTCCTCACTCCCCGGAAGCTCCAAGAGGTTGGCCGCCGAGCCTCCATCCTGCTCTGTCTTTGCAGCCCCTGCATGGCTCTGGATGACGGGCTATAGTAGGTGCTCAATAAAGGTTTATCAACTCAGATATGCATCTTGGCAGCCACTTTTCAAACTTCAGAAACAAAAATAAAATGGTCCTTAAAACAGTACAAAGGGAGGGGGTGACTGGCAGTGGGAGAT
This sequence comes from Neogale vison, assembly GCF_020171115.1. Classification (NCBI taxonomy): domain Eukaryota; kingdom Metazoa; phylum Chordata; class Mammalia; order Carnivora; family Mustelidae; genus Neogale; species Neogale vison. The sequence continues at coordinate 235,846,342 of NC_058092.1, forward strand.
GGAGGGAGAGGCAGCAGCAAGCCCCCCACCAGCGGAGAGCTGCCAGCTCGGGAGGGAGCCCGTTCCGCCCGCACTCTGGGCTGGCACGATGAAGACTGTAGATCAGACCCCGTAATTACATTCCGCTTCCTGAGAGTGCAAAATTGATCACCAAAATAACTTTCTCTCTTCCTGGCATGCATCAAAAATGTTTGTTTACAGACAGCCGAGGGGCTACTAATTACCTCCTGACACCTTTTGACAACACTCATTCATTCTCCATGCAGGCCCTGACAGCCGTGAAGTGTGTCCCTGTCATCCGACTTGGCCAAGTAGCGATTTCCCCCGTTGGGGCTGCCAACCTCGCTCTCCTTTGAATGACAGAGATCAGGGGGTTCCTCACGCGCCCAGCCCGACTCTCACACAACCTAATCCAGTTTTTTGCAGAATCCCTTCAGCTAATGAACACTGTGCTTACGGGGCTGCGGCTTCCCAATAATTGCTGTGTGATTGTATATCACAGCCCTTGGCAGCTCATTATGAGAAGGAGGGAAAAAAAAAAAAAAGGAAACAAGCCTCAGGATCTGGTTGAGTCCAACATCAGGCAATTCTCATTTTAATTGTCACATTGAGCACTCGTGGTCCACAAAGTATTTCTCACCGTTTAAGGTTATAATCTTCCTCTTAGCCTATTTATAACCTTGCCAATTTTGACGTTCTGCCCCTCATCTTAAAGTAGTGGATCTAACAGAGAGTAATTCGGGCGGGAAGGGGTCTTCAGAAGTCCCACCTGCTTCCTAACTAAGGGATGCCCAGGGAGCTCACGGAGATTGAATGCCTGCCATGAGCTGGGCATTGAGTGGCACCTTGGACGCCATCTTGGATGTCATCTCAGCCTTGTCAATGGCGACTGGTGGGAGTCTAGGTCCTTTGGAAATATGCCCTCGTCTCTCACCCTTCACTGACTACTGTATAGAAGCATGCCCTGGGCCAGTGTTTGGAGTCTTGTAGAGTCACCCTGTTCTTGTAGACGTTACTTCCACTGAAGGTCATTCAATCTTAACAAATATTCCCTGAGCACCTACTATGTGCCTAGCACTGTGTTTAGCCCAGGGGCTCTAGCAGAGAACAAATCGAAGCCTCTAACCTTAGAGACCTCCCAGTCCAGGGCAAGAAACAAGCGTAACAGTGTGGATCCTTTGCTGTCAAGAGGGAGTCCATGTTACGAAGAACATGAAGCGTGCTGGAAAGACCAAAACAGCACCTGAGGAGGGAATGAACACATCAGGAGTATCCCTCAAGGTTCTGGAAAGAAGCAGGTAGAGCCCGCAAACAGATTTAAGGAAGGAAGGGGTTCAGAGGTGTCGGTGGGCTGAAGGGACCACCAAGGAGGCTGAGGATCCAGCAACGAGCAGGAGTGGGGAGCCAGAACTTTCCAGAGCCTATAGGGGTGGAGAGGGTAATGGAATCAGCAGGGCCAGAGGAGAGGCTCGTAGTGGAAGTGAGAGCCCTGGGGCCCAGGGCAAGCGCACAGGTGAAGGCCTGCTTGCCTTTAAAGGGATATGTCAAGCTAACAAGTTGTTAAATAAAACGTGTTCTATCCTCCTGTTATGATAAATTTATCTTCATGATGATGAAATAGAAAAATACATGGGGAGTTATGGTTGTTTATGTCTGAAAACCAACAAACTATGGGTCATAACTGAATTTAATTATCCATCTCCGGGTACTCTGTTGAGGGGTTAGCAATATTTGGATGAGCGGCAAAATGACTTTAATATATATGTAATCCACAAGTGTATTACACTTGTATGGAAATACCTTCTTTTCGGGAAAAGCACAGATTGTATTTTACTTCAAGACTTTTCCATCATTTGTGTTCTATTGACAGTGATGCCAAAACGGACAACACTTCTGGAGCTGCTGTCATTCCCGGTTGTGGCTTAAGTTCAATTTCAAGGACGCTTGCCTTGCTGAGGCAGAAGCAATTGGAATTGGCAGTAAAAATGTAAGCATTACTTAAATTCACAAGTGAATCGTGAATTTTACACACACATACTCAACAATTTATGATGGGGTCTTCTACGATAAATGATTATTACAGAAAAAAATAACTCAAAATATGTTAGATTTACCATGTACATCATTAAGGGATGAAGCAATCACATGAAGCAATTTTGCTGTCTCATGAGCAATATCAAGATGTGTGTTTTATTGAAATGTTCCATCGTGGACAGATGCGTGACATGCGATTCATGACCTTCGAATGGCACCCCATAGCCAGCGTGGTTTTGGCAAAGCTGTGGCCGTGTGTCCAGGCAGCAGACATGGGGGTGCCTGCTGTGTGAGGCCCGGCAGAGCTGGGGATGGGGTAGGAGGAGAGGCGAGCGGAGACGTGGGGAACACCTCCGGCTGTCTCAGGCTGGAATGTCCACACTGCCCCACTCGACAGGAAGGGTTTGATAGGAATTAACCTGTTTCTTCTCGGTCCAAGAGCTTCTCCCACCCAAGACCCCCAGTTCTCCGAAGCAACATCCATCTCTGCTTTGGTGGTGGCCCAGCCAGCACATCCAGATGGCGGAGGCCAGGGCTGTCTTCCACTGGGGGAAGGGATGTGGAGGTGTGTCCCTTGGGCCCATTGTCTGCTGTGCAGAAATGCAACATCTAAGTCTGGCTCAGTGCATCATTCATTTGTTTGTTTGTTCGTTCATCCATTTCCTTAATACTTTCCATCACCCCCAGAGCCACGTGGCTGGGGCAGCAGCGGGGCTCAGAACCACGAGGCCCATCTCATAGCATGAAGGTCACACAGCCCCGTCTAGGTATTTCCCTCTGCCTGGGCATAGGAGAGCCTGTCACACAGCAGGAGACAGGAACTTTTTTAAAGTTTATTTATTTATTTTAGAGAGAGAAAGAGAGAGAGATAGAGCACCAGTGGGAGGGAAAGGGAGACAGAGAGAGACTCTGAAGCAGACTCTGCCCTGAGTGTGCAGCCTGATGCAGGGCTTGATCTCACAACCCTGAGATCATGGCCTGAACCAAAACCAAGAGTTGGACACTTAACCGACTGAGCTGCCCAGGCACCCTGACTGGGACGCCACTCCTAATCGAAGGTGGTCAGATTGAGAAATTGATCTTTGAGTTGAGTTACATGGCTTCTGGTGCCTTTGTTTCCTTGTCTGTAAAATGGGAATATAATAATCCCCACAGTGACACCTGGAAGGGCTCCCCAGAACTTCCGCTGGGAGGGGCTTTGCAGACCAACTTAGGCCCCGTGGACACAGAATTGCTGAGGCTTAGGAAAGAATGCAGGATCAGGGGCCACCTGGGTGGCTCCATCATTGGGCGTCTGCCTTCAGCTCCGGTCATGACCCCGGGGTCCCGGGATCGAGCCCTGCGTCAGGCTCCCTGTTCAGTGGGAAGCCTGCTTCTCCCTCTCCCGCTTGTGTTCACTCTCTCATTTATCAAATAAACAAATACAATCTTGAAAAAAAAAAAAGAATGTAGGATCAGAACTTCATACCATCTTCTTCAAGGCCCTTTGAAACACCTTCTCCCACCTTCCCTCTTCCACACACCCTGAGCACATCCGCTTCAGAGACGGGGCTCTCCTCAGGAGTGTCTGTGAGGGCCCTGAACCCCAGCTTCATCTCCACTGTCCTCCCTGGTCTCTCTGTGACTTGATCCTCAGGCCTGGGCTCGGTAATTTCCTGTTCCCTTTCTCTCTCTCTCAAGCACTAGCTGCCCTCAAAATTTCGTTTCCCACATACATCGAGGAATCTGGGGATCCCTTACCTTGTCACGTGCTCTTCAGAGCCTGAAGGGAGGGGATCCCAGGTGTTTGCAGCCTGGTCCTTCCTGTCAGTACCACTGCCGTGAGCCCTGTGGCTGCTGTTGAGTGTCCTCAGTGCGGGGGTCAGCTTACATCCCAGGCACCCAAGCCAAGATGTGGAGGACTCCAGGCTTTCCAGAGATACCCCTCCAGGACCCCCAAAGCAGCTTGTCTCCCAAAGAGGCTGGGAAGGTCACCTGAAAGCCATTGCATCCTCCCTCTGTGTGAAGACCAAAACCCCATTAGTTTGAGCTTTATTTCTTTAGCTTAAGAATCTTTTTATCGGGCGCCTGGGTGGCTCAGTGGGTTAGGCCGCTGCCATCAGCTCGGGTCATGATCTCAGGGTCCTGGGATCGAGTCCTGCATTGGGCTCTCTGCTCAGCAGGGAGCCTGCTTCCCTCTCTCTCTCTCTGCCTGCCTCTCTGCCTACTTGTGATCTCTCTCTGTCAAATAAATAAATAAAATCTTTAAAAAAAAAAAAAGAATCTTTTTATCCCTGTGATGGTTTTAAACTATGCCCACAGGGTTGTTAACATTTCCCTCTTCAAGAGTTGGAGACTAACACTTTTCTTGAGTGTGGGCTGGATCCAGTGACTGGCTTCTAATAAATGAACCAGTGGATGTGACTAGGTTATGAAAGTCATGAAGAACTTTCTTTTTTGTTGTTGTTTTTGTTTCAGATTTTTATTTAAATTCTAGTTAGCTAATATACAGTGCAATATTGGTTTCAGAAGTAGAATTCAGTGATTCATCACTTACAACACCCAGTGCTTATCACAGATGCCTCCTGAGTACCCAGCCCCCTCCAGTCCATTCCCCACCCACCTTCCTCCATCAAAACCTCAGTTTGTTCTCTATTGTTAAGAGTCTCTTATGGTTTTATTCCCTTTCTCTCTTCCTTTTTTCCCTTCCCATTTGTTCATCCATTTTGTTTCTTACATTCTACATATGAGTGAAATCATAACGATGTTTGTCTTTCTCTGATTTATTTCACTTAATGTAATACTCTCTAGCTCCATCTACCTCACTGCAAATGGCAAGACTTCATTCCTTTTGATGGCTGAGTAATATTCCATTGTATGCGTATCTATCTATCTATCTATTCCACATCTTCTTTATCCATTCATCAGTCGATGGACATTTAGGCTCCTTCCATATTTGGCTAGAGTTGATAATGCTGCTGTAAATATCAGGGTGCACAAACCCTTGTGAATCTCTATTTTTGTATCCTCTGGATGAATACCTAGCAGTACAATGGCTAGATCACAGGGTAGCTCTATTTTTAACTTTCTGAAGAACCTCCATCCTGTTTCCCAGAGTGGCTGCACTAGTTTGCATTCCCACCAATAGTATAAGAGGTTCCCCTTTCTCTACATCCTCACCAACATCAGCTGTTTCTTGTGTTGTTAATTTTAACCATTCTGACAGATGTGAGGTGGTATCTCATCTTGGTTTTGATTTGCATTTCCTTGATGATGAATGATATTGACCATCTTTTCATGTGTCTGTTAGCCATCTGTTTGTCTTCTTTGGAAAAATGTCTATTCGTGTCTTCTGCCCATTCCTTAACTGGATTATTTGGTTTTTGGATGTTGACTTTGTTAAGTTCTTTATAGATTTTGGATACTAATCCTTTATCATGTATGTCATTTGCAAATATCTTCTCTTATTCCACAGGCTGCCTTTTAGTTTTGTTGATCATTTCCTTTGCTGTGCAGATGTTTTTTATCTTGATGAAGCTCCTATTGTTCATTTTTGCTTTTGTTTCTCTTGCCTCTGGAGACATGTCCAGTAAGATGTTGCTGTGGCCAGGGTCACAGAGGTTGCTGCCTGTGTTTTCCACAGGATTTTGGATGGTTTCTTGTCTCACATTGAGGTCTTCATCCATTTCAAATTTATTTTCATGAATGGTGTAAGAAAGTGGTCCAGGTTCATTCTTCTGCATGTTGCTGTCCAGTTTTCCCAGTATCATTTTTTGAAGAGACTGTCCTTTTTCCACTGAGTATTCTTTTTTTAAAGATTTTTATTTACTTATTTGACAGACAGAGATCACAAGTAGGCAGAAAGGCAGAGAGAGGAGGAAGCCGGCTCCCTGCTGAGCAGAGAGCCTGATGTGGGGCTTAATCCCAGGACCCTGGGATCATGACCTGAGCTGAAGGAAGAGGCTTTAACCCACTGAGCCACCAAGGTGCCCCTTTCCACTAGATATTCTTGTTGGGGGTTAGTTGACCATATAGTTGTGGGTCCAACGAACTTTCTTTGTACTCTTTGTTGTATCACTCACACCGGGAAAGACAACTGCCATACTGTGAGGACACTCAAGCAGCCCTATGGGGAGTTTCAGGAGGTAAGGACCTGAGGTTTTGTGCCAACAGCCATGTGAGGGCACCATCTTGGAAGCAGCTCCTCCAAACCTAGAAAGGTGACTACAGGCCCCTGTCAATCCATGAAATCTCTGTCAGTCTCTACAAATTTCTGGAAATCTTGACTGCAGTCTCAGAAGAGACCCCAGGCCGGAGCCATCCAGCAAACAATGGGCAAATTCCTGCCCCACAGACACAGTGTGAGGTAATAAATATTTATTGAGATTTAAGTTGCTAAATATGAGGTCAATAATTGATATGTACCAAGTTAAAAGAAAAGTGTGGCCAAAATTAGCTTAGAACATTCCTCTCAACATTCCTTGAGAAGTTGTCACACTGGATACTAATATGCCGTCTTCCTGAAGTAATTTGGCATTTCCATATTCCCCTAGAAGGGGGACAGAGGGCTGGATGGATGCCTGAGGAGTGCCTTATGTTCATTGTGCCACATCCAACAACAATGCATCCGCAGGTTCAGAGACCAGAATCCTACAGTTCTCCCCCAGTGAGAGGCCTGCAGGTGCCTGGGCTGTCTCACTGCCCACACTCTGGAGAACACATATGGGAAGAGCCTGGCAAGAGGCATTACTCACACTATCCTTCTCTCCTAAAATGTTTTTTGACTGAACCCATGTAGTTACGGTCCATATAACTTGCATAAATTAAGTGCCTGCTAGATACTATGCAACTGTAGTCAAATACCTTGAAAATACATTTTGACACTTTAAATACTGTGATGTTTACAAAGTGCATACTCCTTTATCAACACCAAATTTTAACCCGTTGGTGTTTACCAAAATACCAATTTTTTTTTTCTAATTATTTGACTTTGTAATAAATAAATGTCAGGGGGCCTGGCTGGCTCAGTCGGTTGAGTGTCCGACTCTTGATCTCAGGTCGTGATTTCAGGGTTATGGGATGGAGCCCCGCGTTGGGCTCAGTTTTCGGCGTGGAGTTGCTTGGGATTCTCTCCCTCCCTCTGCCTCTCACCCTCCCTCTTGACCCCACTACACTCATGCTTTTTCTTCTTCTCTAAGAAACAAAAATAAAATCTTTAAGAATAAATAAATAAATGCATTCTCATTAAAGCCCATATTCATTTCCTAGGGCCTATAAAAAAGGACAACAGACTGGATGGCTTAAAATAACAAAAATGGGTGGCCTCACAGCTCTGGCTGCTAGAAGTCTGAAATCAAGGTGCAGGCAGGGCTGTGTTCCCTCTGGAGTCTGTAGGGGAATCCTTCCTTGCCTCTTCCTAGCTTCTGGGGCTGGCAAGGCCGGCATTCTGGGGCTTGCCAGGGTGAATGCCAGATTCTGCCTGCACGATCACACAGCATCCTCCCTGTGTGTGTCCTGTCTTCACGTGGCCGTCCTAGAAGGACACTGGTCATATTGGGGTAGGGTGTCTACCCTACTCCAGCAGGATGTCATCTCCACTAATCACACCCGTAATAACCGTTTCCAAATACGGTAACATTTCGAGGTCCAGAGCGGGGACTTCAACATCTTTTCCTCAGGGGGATACAGTTCAACCCATGACAAATACTCTTTCTTTTTTTTTCTTTTTGTTTTTTGTTTGTTTTCTTTTCTCTTTTCTTTTTTTAAGTGAGAAAGTTTTGTTGTTTCTGCTTCCTTCAAGTTTGACAATCACTGATCTATCAGGAAAATCCTTGGGAGCAGAATGGGCCCCCAGTGAACCATGGTTGAATAAATGTGTGGACGAACATCCCAGCTCTGTCAGAGCCCACATGCACTGAATGAGTCTTGATCTGCTCCAGGTCTTGGGTCATGACAAACAAATGGGCACACTAATTTTCTTTTGTAGGATAAAGCCAGGGAGCAGCCTGTGTCCCGGGAGGAGATCAGGAGTCAGGTCCAGTCTGCCCTTCCTGCTGGGAAGAAATTCAGGAAATCATTCAACAGTTTATTAGATGCCTACTGTGTGCAGGCAACTGTCACCAAAAGAATGATCAAACAGGGAAACTCATGTGATGTCTTCCCATGAGGAGATAAAGTCTAAGGGGAGACCCCCTGGTCACATAATCCCACTCCACAAATATCGCACCTGCGAAGTGCCTTGAAGGACAGAAGCTTGGTGCTCTGGGTGCCTCCAAGTAGGCATCTGCCCTCCTTGGGGTGCACTGAGGTCTGAAGCTCAGTGCAGTTTACATGATGCTATGACATATGATGGACTGGATTTTTCCCCTCCCCATCAAATCCAAATCCGTATCTTCAAGTCCTAACCCTCACTTCCTGAGAAATGTGACTGTATTTCGATCTCACATCTTTAATGAGGTAATTAAGTTAAAATTAGGTCATTAGGATGGACTTGAGCCCATCATGGATGGTGTCTTTAAAGAAGAGGAGATCAGGACACACACACATACAGAGGGGTGACCGTTTGAAGACGCAGGGAGAAGGCAGCCATCTACAAACCAAGAGAGGATTCAGAAAAAGCCAGTCTGACAACTTACCCTTGGACTTCTAACCTTCCGAACTATGGAGAGATAAATTTCTGTTGTTTAAGCTGCTCAGTCACTGATACTGTGTTATGCTGTCCAAGGAAACTGATACACATAAGGAAGGAAGAAGAGAAGAGCTTCTTGGTCATTACACAGCACCTGCTAAGGCCCTGGGGTAGAGGACAGAGGGAGGATACAGGGATTCAAAGAGCACTGTAACTGGGGCGCAAAGAGCAAGGAAGGCTACAGCACAAGCTGGCAGGGAGAAGTGATGGGCCCGACTCTGTGATGGGGCCCAAGGGCATTAGTAAAGAAACTTCTCCTAAGAAGTGTGAGAGTGTCCTGTGTCGTGAGGAAAGAGGACAGGCAGGATCCGCTTGCACGTGAGAGGTCTGTCTCCCTGTGGCTGCTGCATGGAGAAGAGGCAAGAGAAGGCAAATGTGGGAGAGGGGTGAGGCCCAGGCTGGGGGGTGAGGATGATGGGGAGGGGTGAGAAGTCAGGTTTGGTTTCCACCTGTGGAATCAGGGAAGTGGCATGCCTAGTGCTTTCTCCAAGGCAACTCCCTGTATAAAAGGCCCATTTGTGATTCATTTGCTTGTTTGAACCCATTAGAGAGGGAATAGGGTCTTTTGGGTTTGTAATGTATAGTTAAGCTATAAATGAATATAAATGTTGACATTAGCATAATTGAGATAATCTTAGAAACATACACAAATGTCTTAGGTTTTTGTTGTTGTCCTCATTGTTGTTTTTACAAATCCCTTTTTTTTTTTTTTAAGATTTTATCTATTTATTTGACAGATCACAAGCAGGCAGAGAGGCAGGCAGAGAGGGGCAGGGGTGGTGCGGGGGGAGCAGGCTCCTTGCTGAGCAGATTCCAGGACCCTGAGACCATGACCTGAGACCATGACCGGAGCTGAGGCTTAACCCACTGAGTCACTCAGGGGTCCCAACAAATGCCCTGGGTTTTAAGCTTGACAACTACCGAGCTCACCAAACAGGCCAAGAAAGTGTTGGGTTTGGATGAATCTGGCTCCTGGGAAATCCCGCTCTGTGTCCATTGGTTCTTTCTTCTTGTTTGGGGCTGCAAGAAGCCTGGATGCTCCCTTCCCTAAATGACAATGACCAAGGTTTCCACATTTTACAGACCGAAATCTCATCTATTAAACATAGTAAACATATTGACCAGCTCCACCTTGGTCAAAACACTGGCCGATTCAGTTAAGAAAGAAAGAAATGACCTTTCTTAGAGGCAGTACGGCAGGCCAGGGTCACTAAACTGTATTCCAGAGAACAGTGATATCATACAAATAATACCGTTAATAACAGCAATTCACTACATGTCTGCTCTGGGTGGAATATGCATTTGAGGTTTGCAAGCATGCTTATTGTCGACAGGCAGTTTTCCTTTGGAAAAAAGTGTTATAGAACATTTTCAGTTTCCTCTTGGCAAATTCTTAATGCAGTTTTTGGGAAGAAAATATATTTCATTTTGTTTAACTTGCTGTTGTCCTAAAGAACACAGTTTGGGGGAAAAATGATGTTGGATCCAAACACTTGGCAGCTTCATTGAAGGTCTTGCTTTATACCGAGTTGTATAGGCTTTAATAAAATGGATGCTACATCAAAAAGCAAAGGGAAATTAAATTGTGGGCAGATAACTTTGGAGATGGCTCAAGTAAGTTTTCCTTGTCCAAAAGCAGAAACCAAGAGGTGAAGTGGCCCATTCTAGCCCCTGGGCAGCAGGTTACAATGAGGCTGAGCTGGACCCCCGTCTCCCAGGCTGCACCCCGGGACCCTCAACTATCTCCCCAGGGTGAAATTAGGGGCTTCCCTCTGAGCTGAGGCCAGGCTCCCGGTGAGGGTGCACATGAAACACAGGATGCCTGGTTAAATTTGAATGTTTTATAAATAACAAAGGATTTTTAGTCTAAATATGTCTTACCTATTATTTATCTGAAATGCAAATTTAATTTGGTCTGCTGTACCTTTTTTTGCTCAGTAGGGCAACACCACTGCCCAAGCTTTGGGCTGGCCAAGGCCTCCAGAGGCAAAAGACTTTCCATGTGAGCTGCGTAAAATGTCCCATTCCCACTGTCCTCTGTCCCCTGACCAAGGCACTGCCTCAGATGAGACCCAGACATCAGGCACCGGGGAGCAGGGATAAGGAGAAAATCTTCATGATTTATAGATTTACAGCACCTGTACCCATGCATACTCCAGCTGGTACTTAGACTAGTAATTCTTTCTTTAAACAGCCAGTTGCATTCCTCAGCAAGGCCAGAGCTGCCCTGCAGGGCCCTTCCCCGGGGAGCACAGAGAGACCTGGGTCTCTCCCCACCAGGCCCAGAGCCCCCGCCGAGCTCGTCCAGGCAGGGACAGGGGGCTGACCTCGCCAGGGGTTATGGCTCTGAGTTACCTTCCAGGCTGTGTGTGGGAGGCCTGGTCTCCCTGTGGGAGGGCTCCTGAGAGAGGGGCTGGTGCTATCTGTCTTCCCACCTCCACAAGGGGCCCAGCGTCGGGCAGCCGCGGAGCTGATGGCCTACCGACGCACCCCAAGCTCCTGATCCCTGAGCCCCCGCATCCTGGTGCCTGGCACAATGCCTGGTACACAAGAAGTCTATGACTTGCCACTCAGCTCTGCATGGATCAACGAGAAAAGCCTGTGGAGCTGCATCTGGGCCATCTCACGCCTTCCCTCACACCCCGCCCCCCGTCTGCACAATGTGAAGTTCCATCTTCAAGGCCCGGACAGACGGCTCACTCCGCTCTGTTCTGGGGTCTGATCCTCAAAGAAGACAAGGCAGGGAGGGAAGGCCAAGGGGAACACTCCACGTGCCTTGTTTCACCTGTAGACAGCGCCGGTCTCGGGCTTTGTGGAGGTCAAAGGGAGACGGAACAGGCCACCTACCATGGCGAGGCTGCCTGCGCTCCCGGCACGGTCCAGTCCTGACTGAATCCAGGGCTCAGTTTCCCTGGCCAGTGCTGACCTTTCGCAGCTTTATAACTCGTGGTAACAGCCCTCAGGAGTCAGAGTGCACGTGGCTGTTGGGGCCAGGAGCCTGAAAAATGGTGGCCTGGAGCCTTCCTCCTTGGGTCTGCAGAGAAGGCCAGCTGGCCTCATCCCCGAGGAATGCAGGATGTGAAGGCGGGAGCTGTGCCCGGAGGCAAACTCTCCCTCATCCATCAGGAAAGCGGCGTCAGGTGCTATGGGAAACTGGCCAGGTGGGTCAGGGCCGAGGCGGGGGACCCAGGTGCGGAGTCCTGGGAATGGCCCACGGAGCCCCTTGAGCTCATGTATCTTCCGAAGTCAGCGCTCCTGTCACCATTGTCCCAGAGGTTCCTGGACCAGGTGGGGGTCCAGGAGAGGGACTGAAAGGGCAGAAGGCAGAACCCTGAAGGCAAAGTGAACGGAGCTTCCTCAAGATGGATCTGATTAATCTTTCTCAAGACACCAGCTGTCCACCTGTTTTGTCAGGTAAACAGAAAAGGAGAAACTGTCCTGAGAACCACTGTCCCTTGGACAAGTACCAAGTGGCTTGGAACCGACCCCACGGAGGAGTGTCTGGGGTATGCATGCGGCTGTGTAACTCCCCTCACGGGTAGCCCACGCGCACACACACACACAGGTCTCCACACGGTGGACCGCACTCGGGGTGAGTTTGTCCTTCAGGGACATGTGGCAATAACTAGACATGTCTTTGGTCACCATGACTTAGGTGGCAAGGGAACGCTCCCAGCATCCAGTGAGTATCAACTCAGGGATGCACGGAAACAACCTGTGACACAGGACAGTCGCGCCTGCAAAGAATCCTCAGACCCAAAACGTCAGCTGTGCACAGGCTTAGAAATTCTGCTCTACAGGGTGCCTGGGTGGCTCAATGGGTTAAAGCCTCTGCTTTTGGCTCAGGTCATGATCCCAGTGTCCTGGGATCAAGCCCCACATCGGGATCTCTGCTCAGCAGGGAGCCTGCTTCCCTTCCTCTCTCTGCCTGCCTCTCTGCCTGCTTGTGATCTCTCTCTGTCAAATAAATAAATAAAATCTTAAAAAGAAAAGAAAAGAAAAGAAATCCTGCTCTAAAACAATGGTTCCCCTAGCTTTTAGTGCCAGAGAAGGACACCAAGCAGTTCTGTGCAAAGGGAAATATTCTGCCTCCTTAGCTGGCGGCCCTCTCCTCTGTGCACTGTCTGTGGGCCTAGGGAAAGGCCGAGATGCAGCGGCGATGATTTCCTTCACGGACGTGCGACACAGACTTTACAAATCATGAACGTGCATTTAATTGGGAGAAACCAGGAAGACACCGTCCATTCCTCCCCATTTCTGCAGGCTGGCGGGGTGGGTACGGCAGGGGACGGAGACACGGTGGGCCTGAGGTAGGCTGGTGGTGATGGGTTTCTGATGAAGGAGATGCACCACGAAGGAGCCGGAAACGGTCTCCGTTGTCTACTTTTCCGTTGCTGACAAGCTTGTCAGCTCCTCAAGCCAGCCGTGGAGAAGGGCTGAGGAAGTTGTCCTGTTGGAATGATGCAGCCCGCAGGTCCTCGGACGCTGTCTGTGGTCTCCCTTTTAAGGAAAGAAATGTCTCCTTCGCTGGACCTTTTTTCCTGGAGCACAGGCCCCACACGGGGGGCGTCTGAGGGGGGTGCTTTCGTGCCCTCTGTGCTGGCGAGTGACACCGCAGCCATCGGGGCGGGAAGAGCAGGACGGACCCAGACAGAGGACGGGACGGCCTCCGTTCGATGGGAAAAGTGCGCTCCAGTCCCCAGAGCTGAGCGTCCCGTGAGGCAGTTGTCTGGGTCTGTGTTGAGGAAAACGGAGGACTCAGGGGACCACCGGGGTTGTCAAAAGTTGACACCGTGTAAAACCCGTCCGCCCTGTTACACAGCGGGCAGGTGTGGGTCAGCTGGCCGCCTTCCGCCGACGCGGGTGCCCCCCCTTCACCCCCCCCCAGCCCCCCTCGCAGCACCGCAGTCTGGGCAGCAGCAGCTACTCTGGGTAGATTCTGCTCTTGTTTCAAAACATTTAAAACCCATTCCACAGGTTCTCAGCCCCAAAGTGTGCGTATCAATTTCACAACGCTGACCACCGGGCCTTGGTCTGGGAAAAAAAAAAAAAAAAAGCTGTCCCTGGGTTCTACTAGATGGTCTTATTAACATCCCATCTCAGCAAAACGATCTTGACTCAGGAGAGCGTGGAATTGTAAATGTTTGCTTCGTAGACCTTTCTCTTTGGAGAGCTTAACTATGATATTCTTAAACATAGATTAAAATGTTCTAAAAATGTCCCTCCTCTCTCCGTTGGTAATCGGAACGGTGGTGTATTTCCCGAAGATTAAAACAAGGAGTGGCATGAAATCAGTCGAACAAGAGGGACTATTTTCATTTCACTGTGTCCGCAGGAGAGGGCAGGCCGGGAATTATGTGAGCAGTCACCATCAAAAGTTTTGTTTTGTTTTGTTTGGGGGGGAGGGGGCTTCTAAAAACCACTTATGGGAGGGGAGAGGCAGGATAAGCTGAAGACCCAGGCTGAGTGGTTCTCCCGCATTGTGGAAGACACATGAAGAGTAATGAGAGAGGGCGGGCAGGTTCTCCTGTCGGGCTCATGTAAGGTGCCACGATGTGGCCTTTCACCGAGCGGCCAGATAAATCAAGCAGCGCAGGTCGATAAGGACATCGGAGGGGCTCCCTGGCTCTTCATCCTGAAGCCATTTGTCTGCCAACTGCTGATGTCTGTCAGGGTTTGGGGAGGTGTTCATAGAGCTGAAGCTGGGTTTGCTTTCTAAGACTTATTATAGAAATAAAACTTCATTCCCTGGAGGACTCAGCTGGAGCCTAGTTCCATAAGGCTTCGACGAATCGAGAATGGCACCCGTGGGTGAATGGGTCGCCGATGGTTTTCCTAGGCGGAGACCTCACCTGTTGCCAAATCAGCATCTCAACAATCAGGAAGCCGGCACCCAGGTCTACAGCACGAGGCTTCCTCAACTCCGCAAAGTGAACAAGGGGAAGGCAGGTGAGTTGCTCCAGAACGTAAAGCCAGGAAAGAATGCTGGAACCCTGGTAACCTCCTTCGGTCAGTATGGCCCCAGCAGCAGAGGGGGAAGCGGTCCCCCAGGAGCACCTGAGAACTGTTGAAAAGGATGCGTGTTCAGATCATACACCCAGGATTGGGACTCACGCCTTAGAGAGCAGATGAGCCCCCAACAAGGACTCTCCACAGGGAGGGTGGTCTGACTCTGGGCCAGCAGCTGGAATGCTCCCAAGCCCAGAGCCCGGGAGCCCATCTGGGGAGGAGTGATGATCAAGGGCAGTTCCTGGACATTTGGGGAATATGCTCGGCTCAGGCCATTGACCGCAAGTGAAAATTTTTCTTGGAAGGGGTCATGCGAGTTGCATTCCCCGTGAGCAGCCACGGACCACACACCTGGCTACACCTGGCTCTGAAGTTCTACCGACCCCGCGGCCGACTTCAGGCCACTCCCCTCTGAAGACAGGCGAGAAAAAGGAAAGAGCTTATTTCATTGTGTTTTGCCAAAGGCCCCGTTTGGACAAAGACCCTGGGGTGATGAAGCCAGTTTAGATCAATAGCCTTCGAGGCAAATGGGAGGTCACGGGGAGGGACCAAGGGCTGCAGGAGCCTGGGCGGTGGCTGCACGTGAACTGTGGGCACCCAAGTGAGCCATGAGCAGGGGTGGAGACGGACACGCAAGACATACATCCAAAGCTGGTTCGGGTCCCCTTCGGATTCACCCCATCTCCATCCCGCCCGTGCCTGTCATTGTGGCTCCTACAGAGAGGTCCCTGTAGAAAGCCTGGGGGCTTCTCCACTCCGCTGCTCCGTAGGGAGCCACGGGAGCTTGTACGTGCCACTTAACCTCTGCGGGCCTCAGTGTACTCATGTGGGGAATGGAGATCGTTTGAGCACATGTGTCACATTCATTGTAGGTGACGTCACACGTAAAACACTGAGGGTAGGGCTGGGACCTAGGAAGTGCTGTCTGATTGTCAATCATCATTATTTTAATTTGTTGGCGTCAACCAGATGAGAAAACGGCATTGCTGGAACTGGCCCTTAATTATATCCACGGAAAACATATGGGAGCCACAGAACTGACATGCCCAAGGTTCCAGGCCTGGCAGTCGGCAGATCCAACACCAGACTCAAGGCCCAGTCACAGTCCTGGGCCTTCCCAGCATGGCTCCTTCTCCATGCCGCAAACCCTATTCTGCTTGTTCTGTCCATAGGAAGGCTCCGTGGGGAGCCGGCAGCATCTCTGGGCAAATAGCACAGTGATTTTAGAACTATGCCTTCTCCATGGGTCAAGTCTCAGTCCGTCAACTACTCTTTTCCAGGTAGGGACCCATCGTTCCCTGGCATTCTGTGGACACCTGTTTCCATCTGCTGATTTCACTGCAGCTAACACCAGTGCTTTGGGGGTTGGGGCCTGATTGTAAATACCATCTCATCATCAAGGTGGTTCATCCCATGAGAATGAAAAAAGAGCCTGCAGGATCACCCTTGAGGGTCATGAAATACCCTCTCGCAGGAGCCAGGGTGGTAGCTCCATTGCATGGACCAGGCATCCAGGGCTCAGCTGAGAGATGTCCTCAGGAAGGCAGGGTTGGTGGTGCTGATGGGCTGGCTGGTCTGTGAGCAGGTGGGAAGGTACGACCTGCCCTCCTTGGGTCTCTGCGGTAGAGTCAGTGGTGAAAATCCTCCGTCTGAAGCTCTGGAGAGGTGATGGGCATCTCCTTTGAACGCGTGAAATGTCTTCCCAGGTCCAGGATAACAATGATGGCTGGAAGTCTATAAGCAGATGGGCCATCGTCCCTGGTGACCTTCAGAAATCCAGTGCCCCAGAAGAGCAAGTGTGCTAAATCTCCCATACTGTGCAACCTCGGGGTAAAGCCAGTCACAAGCAGAGTTTCCACCTCCAAACCCAGATGGCATGGGTGATTACACCCACGGATCCACAGACACACATACAAAATGGCAGGGGGTGCCCTGTGTCCAGCAACTACTGTCCCCAACAAGGGCTTCTCAAAGACCCCAGGGGCCCTAGCAAGGAACTATCCAACCAGATGCTAGCAGGGTTTGTAACCAGTCACGAGGGACCCGGCTCATCCACGGGGAGCCTTGGCTGAGTGCACTTGGCCTTGTGTCCGGTAGTCTCACTTGTGGAAAGACATCCCAAAGCAGGACAAACTTCCCTGTGTGCGGTGGTCCCCAGTCAGCTCAGTGGGGTGACCCCCTTCAGGGGATGGACGTGAATGGGGTGTGGCCATGTCGTGGGGAGCCCAGCAGAGACGTCCCTGAGGCACAGCAAAGTCTCCCCGTGACTTCTCTGTTCCCTGATGAAGAAAGAGAGGGTGTCCCACCTGGTGGACGTGAGAGAGACCTACCTGGGCAGGCCACCCGGAGCCTGGAGACCTACGAGAGAGAGCCCCCACCTGAGCACATGCTACAAGGCATTCTGCCAACTTAAGAGGTTGTTGGCTTTCTCCTTCTGCACCTTCTCCAGCGGTTCACCTCCAGTCCCGTTGGTGTATAGACCAGGAGACAGGATCTCAGGCACACACAGTCTTACGATTGCTCGGGACTAAACCAGGTCGTCGTCCTCCTCTGGGAAAGAGGACAGCCTGTGCTTGTGTTTGTTTGTCCACGACCAAGGCTCAGCACTAACCCTGGCTGGGGCTCTGAGGCACAGGTCAGAGCCTGGAATCAAGTCCCCGCTGGGGGCTGGTTTCCAGGCACCCAAGCCTCCTCCAGGAAAGGACAAAGCCCCATGTGCCTTTCACCTCTCTTGGGGCCTTCTGATCCCTGTTATCTTTTGCTTAAATGAAGGGGCGGCAGAGGAAGAGATTAGTGGGGCACTCAGTCCCTGTGGGTTTCTGTTGACAGGTAAACAAGGAGAGATTTCTATCCCGGCCTGTCATTCAACCACTGGGCACTCTGTTGGCCAGGTATTGAAACTGATCCGGGGAGATTTTCAGGCTTTATTTTTCCTGGGCAGTTAGATGGGGGGGGGGCGCCCAGCACCGGGAAGTTCCCGGGGTGGGGGCTGCAGGGCGCCTCCCACTCTCTCTGTCCCATTCAGGGCTGAAGTGCCCTGGGGCTGCTTCCTGGTAGCTTCACCCCAGAACCAGTCATAGGGAAGGAAGTCTGGTGATTTCTGGGCTCAACCCTCAGCTTGACCCCCTTTCATGCTCTGTGCTTTTCCGGCCCTATCTGGTCCCTCCCTTCTTTTCCTCTGTTGCCTGTCTCCAGATGCATGACTCCCCAAGCCTCAGCCAGACCCTTCTCCGGGCTCCTGGCTGCCGTAGCCAGTTGGCTCCTGGATAGAGTCCCTCCATGTCCCAAATGACCCTAAATGCTGCTGTCCTAAAGTGAGCTCTTCCCCACTGGCCTATACCTGCTTCTCCTTAGGAAACCCCTTCTAAGTGAAGGGCCCCCCGCACCCCTGTTCCCTCACGCCCAGAAACCACGATGTCCTGCCTCTGCCCTCCAACCCGCTCCAGAGCCCGTCAGTTCCATCTTCCTATCTTGCTGACTTACAGTCTCCCCTCCCCTCCCCTTCTACATCAGTCTGTGGCTCAACCGTCCCCCGCGGTCCAGAGACCACGGCTGCCACGGCCTCATGGTCTCCTGGCGACTGGCTGTGTTCACTCTGCCCCCCGATCCCCACTGACTGATGGCCACAGTGTCTGCGCAGACACCCAGATGGCCCATCGTGATGAGTCACTCTCACAGCCACCCCTCCCAGGCCGGATCCGCCCCCCTCACTGCCTCTGTCCTCTGAGTCCAGCCACCACCAGTCCCCACCACATGCACCCCCAGAATCCCCCCTTTCCTCGGGGCTCTGCTCCTGTGGCTCCTTCTACCTGAGTGTCCTTCCCTCCCTTCACTGCCTGACTGGCTCGACCAGCCTTCACATCCCCTCCTCCAAGAAGCCTTCTCTGATATGCCCCTCCATCCCATCCCACCCTCCTTGTCCCCCAGTGTGCTGCACGTTTGCCTTCTGTGCCCTAAAGTGTAGTAGACACCTTCCAACACTAAGTTAATCTAAGTGGGGGCTTACACACTAGGCCACAGTTCTGCTGGTCCTTGGTTTGGGGGTAAGGGAGCCCATCACCAAGGTTAATATCACTGCAGCTTAAAGGATAAGCATGTTTTTAAATTAAACATTTTAAACAAATCATGCATTTAAGAGCGTCGCTGTGACTGTGGTATAGGGTTTGTATATATGTGTGTGCTGTCTTATTTTCTCATGTTTACATACGAAGGATGGTTTATTATAGCACATCTTTATTATATATATTACCCAAATGCTTATATATAGTGTAAACTATATATACATACAAATAAAAATGCAAAACATGTATGTAATAAAGATGGGCTGCCAGGAGCTCTGGCTTTGAAAAACACAATTCTGTAGTTTTGTTCCTTTATCCTAAAATCTGAGTTCCTTTGTAGATCCCCTCCTCACAGTGGAACTTGGGGGGGTGGTCTGTGCCTGCAGATCTTCTTGAAATCCCACATACTCTTCTCAGACCCCAGTGTCAAGGGCACGGACAATTTTCATGCAGCAGTTATTGGATGATACTCTGCTCGGCAGGTGACGCTTCTCCTGTTTCCCTCGCTAATGATGTTTACTCCGGTCCCAGCTGGATGGGAAACTGGGAGGCATGTCCCTGCGGCAGGGTGGCCCAGGGCTCTGTGGCCCCTGGGAGCCACCAGAGGGCTGGAGCGACAGCGGCCCGGCGGGCAGATCCACAGGCTCCCCTGGAAGGGAGAAGACACAGCTCTGCTGGGAGTCCCTGGCTGTGTTCAGAAAGGAGGCCCAGCCCCTCTCCCCGCTGTTCGCCCACGGCACACAGACACGGCGGCCGCAGGACCCCCCCAAACATGTGCTGACTCAACAGCAGCTGACGGGGCCTCCTGCCTGTCCCCCACTCTACTGGGCACCAGGGACACAGAGATGAAGGAGACCCCAATCCTGTGCTCACGGAGGGCAGGGGGCCAACACTGATGACATCGTTGTGTGACATGGGTGCCCCGTGGTGAGCCAGGTGTCCTGGGAATCTGTGGAGAGCTGTCCCCTGGAGATGAGCCCTCACCCCTGTCGGGGCATCCGCCACCCCCCAGCAGACGGCAGGGACCCCAGTCATCTCTGGAGCAACTCACTAGCCCCCCGTCCCAGCCGGCAGGGCAGGGCTGAGATGCCGGAAGGTTCACCGGAGCATCAGGGGCTGCAGGGCCAACCTGAACCGGACCCCAAACCCGCTCCCCCCACCCCGTATCACAGGGCATCAGCTGTGAAGCCGGGTTGCAGCGGGGGCCTTCAGTCAGGTCTCCCCTCACGGAACTTTAGGATGGAAGGTGGAGACGGGGAGTCGGACAAATCCAAAAATGAAGAGCCAGGGACTTGGAATAGAGGGTTGGGGACACAGGGCAAGTCGGCAGGTTCTCTCAGCGAGGAGGAGAGAAGCAGGTGTGGGGGAGGAGGCGCGTGCCCAGAGACCCGACCCGGGGGAGGCCGTGGCCCGTGGGAGCAGGAGCGCACAGCCTCTGTGGGGGACGGTCCTTAGGTCTCTCCCAGGGCCAGCTCGGAGACCGCGGACAGTCACAGCACGTGGATTCCAGTAGGACACTGTCCCCCGGGTACCGGGAGACACGGGTGAAGCCCACGCCATGTCCACGCCCCGCGTCCAGGAAGGGTCTGCGAAGTGACGGCAGCGCTCGCTCTTTAGTGGACATGGTTTATGGAATTAACCCACCGTGTTACTTCAAGCAAATCAGAGGCCGACATGGAACACCCGACAGGAAGGCCAACAACAGGAACCTACCTTCTTCCTGGAGTTCTCTTTGAGAGAAAGATAATCTTCCTTAGCGACTGATACTGATACTGTCCAAGAGCAGCAAATTTATGGGAAATCCCTATTGAGAAAGAATGTAAATGGACTGTGAGAAATCATTTTTCAAGAAGAAGAAAAAGAAAGAAATGTTTCTCCCCCAGGCGGTGGGATGTTTCCGGACTGGCCCCGCCAAAGGCCATCGGTCAGAGCCCATTGTGAGAAACGGAGCCCCAGCAGCCCCAGTAATCCCATCAAAGGGGAGGAGGGTCGAAGGGGCCCTTGCGACGGCCGTCCCAGGGCGGGAAGGAAGTTTGCTCAAAACGCGAACAGGTCTCCGCTCTCGGAAGGGTTCAGCCCCCCCCCCCCCCGCTAGCCCGAAGGTCCCGTTCGGCAGCCCCCGCAGCCCTCACCTCCTCGGAGGCGGGCAGGGCCCTCGGCAGTGTTTCCCCCAGCTTCATGAGACTCTTCCTGATTACTTGCTTTTAAAAACAGGGCATTAATTATCAAGCAAGGAGCTGTGTGGCCTTCCCTGGTCAGCCCGCAAGCGGGGCCGGGACACAGATCCCAGCCGGCGACAATCACTACCACGTGAAAACTCGTTCTGAAAATAAATCAGAAAAGTCGGCCAGTGGTTGTTCTTCTTCTTTTAAGTCTAATAAAATAATTAATGTTTACATCTCAATTTCCACTGCCAGAGAGCTTGTTTCTTGAAGCAACGCTCGGGGTGGCGGGGAGCTCTGCAGGGGGTGGGGAGGGTGAGAACCACGAGGGGAGGCAGAGGCAGCCCCCGGCAGGGGTGTCAGGCACAGGGGCTCTGGGGCTTTGCTGCTGGGGAACGCGCTGCTCGAGAAGCCAGGGTCCAGCCACGGCCGCCGCTCTTCAAGGCAGTAAGAAAGGGGGTTTTGTTTTTTTGTGTTTTTAAAGATTTTATTTATTTTTTTATTTACCCAGTTCCAGGGGAAACAAATAATGTCACTGACGCATCCTTAATTGAACCCACTTAGTCTGTACAAGAAGGATCTGATGCCGGGACCCCCAGCCTGTCCTGGGGTAGGATGGGTGGGATGCCAGCGCCCAAGAAATGCAAAGAAAATGCTGGGGGTGAGCAGCAGAGGGCACTCTGGAGGGCTGCATGAAGGAGGTGGCCTGATCTCAGGGCCTAGAGCAGCACAAAGTGGGAGAAGTACGTAGCTTAGGTTGTCACGGGTGGTGGGTAAGATTGCGTGGAGGGGCGTTTCCCACACTCGGAATCTACAAGGATGTAATGGGCGTGGAGCGGAAAAGGATTTCAGCCAGAATCCGTGTGCTGACACTCGCTGGCGATGATGGGGACCCTCACTGCCTGAGTGACCTTCCGCATCACGGAGGAGCAAGGCTAATGTCGCAGCTCAGGGCTTGCGTTTCCTCCCGGCTACGTCCGCCCCGGGATCTCGTCCTGTAGCAGGGGACTGTGTTCTCAGGCTGGGGGGATGGAGAGGAGGACCCCACCACGGGGCCCCCCAGCCTCCAGTCCAGAAGCCAGTGGTCCAGCAGCGAGATTCTCCTACTCAGACGGAGAGGAAGAGCCAAGATCTGGGGCCTCTGCATTTCTTAAATAACTCTCCTTAAATAACTCCCAGTGACCCACAGTCTGCCCAGACACGGGGTCCAAGGGAGACCCCAGGGATCAGGAGAAGCAAACTTGCCCACAGGTGTGACAGGTACAGTCTCAGTGCACTTAGAATCCCTGAGCCCCCCAACCTGGGCACACACCCTTTCACCCCGAGTCTGCTCAGTCCTGTGGGGGAGAGGCAGGACTCGGCATGGGGAAACCAATCTCCTTACTGGCAAAGATGGCTTGAAAATGAACAAAATCCCACTTAAAAAGAAAAAAAAAAAGGACTAAGCCAGCATTTACCAAGGCCTGCTTCGTGGCCTAAATAATTGTTACACACACAGGCTCCCACAAAGAACCCGAAGGTCAAATAAGTTGGAGAAAGGGTCAGTTTAGCTGAATGCGCAGATTTCTTTGACGCCTGGAACCGGGAGTGCGCAGATGAGCGCCAGGGCGGCCGGAGCGAGCGCGGCCGCGGAGCCCTAGGCGAGGGAGCGGCTGCAGGACAGGTGCATCTCTCTGGGGTGGGGGTGCGGCTGCAGGACATCCAAGCGCGGGGGCGGGGGGCTGCGTCTCCCCTATATTTATCACAGGCTGGAACATCTCCGCACGGTTCGGACCCCGGCTCCGAGGCCCCTGCCTCCCGACGAGAGCTCAGGACCAGGCACCGGGGTTCTCTCCGCCCGCCCTGGGCGCCGCGTGGTCCGCGGGGCGCGGCGGGGGCTCCAGCCGCAGGCGCGGGCTCGTGCTGCCCTCTCGTGGTGGCGCCTGGAAACGGCCGCGCGGACGCAGAGGGGGCGTCTGACGCGTCCTGCCGTCCTGCCGTCCTGCCCGGGAGAAACCCTCTTCACTGCCTCCGGTGCCGTCCCCGAGACTGTCACCTGCTTGGGCCCCAGATCTCAAAGATAAATATGAAGACTCCACTCTCCGTGAAGTGCAACCGCCAGAAATAAAAAAGTCATTTTTTGAGTTTCTATTACTATTTGTTACCCATGGGGCCAGTGCACATGCGGGGGGGGGGGGCGTTATGTTCGTCCCAGGGGCGCGAGCTAGAGATTCAACCATTCTATACATGCTCAGTGCTCGCGGCGACCAGGGCACTCCGTCCCCGTCCGCGGTTCTCCCATCCCCCGCCCCCCGCAGTGTGTCCTGTAGAGCGGAGTCTGTCCCTGTCGCCCGCTCTTTCCCCCTTGCTCGTTTTTGTTCCTCCAGCTCCACGCGTGAGAGAAATCATGCGGTGTTTGTCCTGGTCGGGCTTCACTTAGCCTATATCCTCCAGTTCCATCCATATTGTTGCAAATGGCAAGATTGCATGTTTCTTTTTATTTTTTTTTGCAAGATTTCGTTTTTAATTTTTTTATTATTGACGTAAGGCTGGTCTGCAATGTTGCATTAGTTGCAGGTGCACAACCTAACGATTCGGCAGTTGTGTTTATGGAAGAGGCGACAAGGACGGTCTCATGGACTCACCAGGCTGCAATTTCCAAGTCGCCCACCAGGAGGCGGCGTTGCTCCTGTAGAAATGCGCTCCGCGGAGCAGGGGACCCGGGAAATGATGAACGGGTTTTGGGCCGCAGGCTCTCGGATAAGCTATTCCACCTGCGGGGTGCCCCACAGCAGCTAGAGACCCTGCGTAAAGCACGGGCATGGCTGGGTTCCAGGTAGTCCGGCTGGATTTGGGCACAGAACACCGCGGTTTGCTGAGCCTTGGCCTAGGGCTGCCCCTTCAGCTCACAGGTAAGCAAGCTGGGGTTGGGGAGGGCCGGGGGTGGCAGAGAGCGGCCCAGGCTAGGACGGGAGACCCTGACCCAGTGAGAGCAAAGCCAGGTGCCCTGACCCACCCACCCTGCGTGGCTCCTTGCTGAGTTCCCTTGCTGTCGCTCCTCAGCTGTGTGTGTGTGGGGGGGGTAGGGGGTGGGGAGAGGGGAGGGGTGGGGGGGTGCAGAGAGAAGACCCGTGGTCAGCTCCGACACTGCGGCTCCCTCCAGCCGCCCAAACACTCCCTCCCTCACTCATCCTCCGTGGATTCGTTCGAGTCACGGCTGAACGCCCGCCCGCCGCACCCCACAGCCGTCCCACCAGCCGCTGCGGCCCCGGGGAGCCTCCCCAGGGCAGGGCCAGTTGTCTCAGAAACGGAGCACGAAAAGCCATCTCGGCCTTCCTAGCGAGCCCCGCTGCGCGGCTCTGGGTCTCCTACTTGTCTCTCTGGCTCTCCAGGGGATCTGCTTCCTCCTCTATGTCCACAGGATGGGTCCTGTGAGGGGCACTGGGCACCAGGCCCAGAGGACAGAGCTCCGTGGGGCCAGGTACCTTCAGTCATACCCCCAGGGTCCCCTGGATCTCTGGCAGCTGCTTGTCCCTGGGCCTGGACACGACAGTTGCGCCTGGAGCTCTCGGCACCTGCTGCACCGGCCGGGCCAAGGAGAGCGAGGCCCCGGGTTCAGGGCAGGGAAGCTTCCTGCCAGATGGAGGCTCATCAAGGGCAGGACCTTCATCCTCAGAGGGGCCAGAGGCCCGAGGCTCCCCCAGCTGCCTGACTCCTCACCCTGTCCTCGGCTCAGAGGTCTGGACAAGCGCCGGCACCAGATTTCTGGAGAGAGAAGGCGGCAGGGGACAGGAAACATGGGGAGGTCCTGCAGGGACTGGGGCTGGCTGAGGCTGGGGGCTCCTTGGGGCCAGGGCACGGGCACCTTCCATGAGCCTCTTGGGTCCTAGACATAGCTGACCAGTGTCACAGGCCTGGGGGACTCTCCTGGACCTTCGACTCAGACCCTATGATTAGTCAGGAGGTTGACAGGACTCGATTCTGTGTCCTGTCCGTGACAGAGCATCTCGGAGAGAGACCGCAGAGGACAGTGGGGGCAGAAACCCAGGAGCCCATCTTGGGGGCTCTCTAAGGGGCCCTGGAGTGAATCCAGGCCAGGTTCGTGCAGACAGGGAGTGGTCCCAGGCTCAGGAGCAGAGGGAAGCCTAGAACAGCAAGGGCGGGCAAGACTCAGGTCCAGGACCCCCTGCTCCACAAAGAGAGGGGTACCCTCAGCTTTCTGTGGCCCCAGATGTCCCTCGGCTTTCGTCTTGTCACTCCAGGTCCTGCCTTGGTTCCACGTTCTCTCTTGTCCCAGCATCTGTGCCTTCATGGAGTTGTGGTCCAGATTTCTCTCTTCTAAGGACACCAGTCGTATTGGACTAAGGGCCCACCCTCCTCCAGTCTGACTTCCTATTAACAGATCGCATCTGTAATGATCCTATTTCCAAAGAAGGCCACACTCACAGGTGCCGGGGCTAGGGCTTCATATTATACTGGGGGACACAGTTCAACCCGTAACAACGAGGTTCTCACCTAGATTGCCCCGAGCAAAGCTGGGTTCTCTGGCCAGTAGCTCATCCACCAAACCCCATGGCCTGAGATGCACCCGTGAATTTGTGCGTCTCTATTCCCGGGGGTAAAGGGTGTCTAAAAAGCCCTGCCACGGTTCACTATTACGGGCCGGCTTTCAATAGGAAACAACTGGACAGCAGTTAATCTGTAACATCACCCGGGAGGCAAGAGCCAGACCTCGTTCGTCACTGTGTCTCCCATGACACTTCGCAGATACGGGGACCCAGATACGCTGGTGGGCTCCGCTGCTCGTCCCAGGGGCTCCGGGCTGGTTTCTTAAAGCAAGTGGTGGAAGTGGGGCGTCTGGGGTGTCGGCCTTCCAGAAAGTTTCCGTGTCGACTTCTCCCTTGTTTGGTAACTAGTTCATGGCTCTGAGAAGGTCCGTTTCCACCATGACGGGGTGTCTGGGATGCAAGGCATCTCTGCTCCGTGCTGTTTTTCATTCTTTGCCGACAAAAGCAGTGACATTTTCAAGACTCATAGGGAGATTTGTGACATTTGCAGGTCTGGGACGTGAGAGTTAGTTGAGTTCTGCTTAAGAAGTCTAGACCGTCTGCTCGAGCTGTTCGGAATAGCGATTTTTCACCTTTTAGACAAGGACTTATAAAATCCCCTGGGACTATAAATTGTTTCCTGGAAAATACCAGAGATGCTTTGGGATTTTTGCACACAACGTATTCACAGCTAATGTTATTTGCAACATTTTTTTCAGGGGCACAGATTGAGGGGGATCACTTGTGAGATTTGGCCAAAGACGCTTGCTGGGAAACTAGGGAATGGAAGTTGGGTTTGGAACACGGAGATGGACCGATAACATCGGCCCTGGCCACCCTGGCTCTGTGACCTTGGGTAGCTCAGGTGCGACCTCCTTCACACCAGTTTGCTCATCCGTCCAGTGGAGGTAGACGTGGCCCAGTCTCACGGAGCTCTCGTGGTGGTTAAGAAAGGGAAGCAAGGGGCATGGGGCACCTGACCAGTGAGCCCAAGAAGAGCGGAAGGGAATCCATGCTCACGGTTGCATCAGGATGAGGGCAGTGCAGCGGATTTCTACGTGTTTAGCAATATTTTGTTTCTTTTATGTGAAAACGTTGGAGGAGGATATTGCAGACTTTTCAGTAGCTTTGTTGGAGATAAAATTTACATACCGTTCAACCTATGAATGCGCTCAATTCAGTGATTTTAATTAATTTATTTATTTATTCATCCGATTTTATTTATTTATTTGAGAGCGAGAGAGAGAGCACAGGTGGGGTGGAGAGAGAAGCAGACTCCCCAGTGAGCAGGGAGCCCGATGCGGGACTCGATCCTAGGACCCTGGGATCATGACCTGAGCTGAAGGCAGACGCTGAACTGACTGAGCACCCCTGGGCACCCTCGTTCAGTGGTTTTTAGCCTGTTCCCAGAGAGGTGCAACCATCACCACGGTCGATTTTAGGGCACTCCCATGTCCTCAGCAAGAGCCCTGCCCCTCAGCAGTCGCTGCCCGGTTCTCCCGCTCCCCTTCCCCGCTCTAAGCAAGCCCTTTCTGTTGTTCCCGACTTCCCGATTCTGGACATCTCACAGGGGTGGAATCACAGCATCTGCGGGCTTTGGTGTCTGGCCTGTTTCTCCGAGCAGCGTGTTTTTACCGTCCATCCACGTCGTACGAGGCTTCGGAACTTCCTTCCGTTCTGTGGCTCTGGGCATGTTCCCTTGTGTGGCTGTTCGTCACCCGACGGACAGTTCGACGTTTCCACTGTCTGGCGACCACGAAGGATGCCGCACGGACACGCACATACGGGTCTCCACGTGGACGTGGGCTTTCAGTTCTCTGGGGTGGCTGTCCAGCCGGGCTTGCTGGCTTGTGTGTGACTCTCCTGCGTTGTCTGAGCAGCTGCCGGACTGCTTCTCGAAGTGGCTGCCCCGTTTTGCGTTCCCACCGGCAGCGCCTACAGATTCCGACCCTTCCGCATCCTCTCCAGCTCCCCCTGCTGTCGGGCCCTTGGATTCCAGCCCGACGAGGGGATGCGTGATGTCAAGCAAAGTCTTCTAACATCTTGAATTCGAAGTGGTGGGAGCAGGGGCATTGGGCACATTTATTGTCCGTATCGTCTGTGTGTCTGTGTGTCTGTGTTTCTGAAACTGGGTTGCTTACGCTCTGCTTTACAGAGGGCTTCTGCATTGCCTCGCCCAGAAAAGCGGAATGATGCACTGCCCGTGGAGAAGCTGGGGTGTGAGCCGGTTCCCCACACTTGCCCTGGTTCCTCCTCACGCGGGGAGGAAGCTCAGTGAGGGCCCTGCAGGGCCCAGGAGCACCTGCGGCTGCGTCTCTGCCCTGCTTCCCACCCCCCACCCCCGCCGGCCCCACGGCCTGCCCCAAACCACAGGCGCGGAGGGAGGGAGGACCCTCGGGAGGTTGGTCTTCAGCAATAAGGAGTCAGCGCTGTGGTTTTCCACCTTCCTCCATCGGCCCCTCTTTGGGCTCCCAACGGCCCTCAGAGCCCTGGCCCCACCTGGCCCTGCGTCCAGCCCTCTCCTTCCCTCCTTCCTTCCGACGGAGACCCATCTGGAAGTGAGTCAGCGGCGGGGAGGGCTGGAGCTGATTCACATGGGAGCCGCAGTGGTTTCTCAGGCCTGCGTACGCTGGTAACAATAGGCCTGCCGCGTCAGGGGCTGGCCATGGGCCAGGCCTCCCCGGGGACCGTCCCGTGGAGCCTTGTACAACGTGCCACGGTCTGAGGAGGGCCTGCTCTTAGCCCCTCTTCCCAGATGAAGAGATAGGGCCAGCCTGAGGGGACTCCGGGGCATCCCTTGGGGACCTCCCAGGGATGTGGCTGGGACACAGGCTCTCGAGGACAGAACCAGGCTCACCCTCAGGGCTGCAGAGCCCCGAATTCCAGATGGTCCGCACCCGACTCTCCTGCTCCCTGTGTGTGAGTGCCAAAGCTGGCAAAAACACTTAGAAAAACACCTCTTGTTTCTCTTCATTATGTTTATTTGTTTGTTCCAAAGAACACTCTTGGCCCCTTTGTCCGCCTTCAGCTGGACAACGGCCATCGCCTCCCACCTCAGCGGGGTGCCTCAGCGGGGACAGAGGACACAAAGACCCCCCGAGAGCCTGCCCAGCGCAGGGCCTGCTGTTCCAGCTGCCTGGGAGTGGGGCTTCCGTGGGCCCTGGGGTTCCGTCCGGGCACGTGCGGGAGGCAGAGTGAAGGCCGTCCCCGGGCACTCTCCCAATCATCTGGAGCTGATATGTTATCTCGGGGAGGTGCGGTGAGTGCTGGCCAGGCAGGTCCTACGAGGAGAGCGTTGGCCCACACTGCTACCTTCCCCCGAGTCCCCACACAGGAGGGACGCGTGGGCGCTGTGGGCCCCTTCCGTGAGGAGCCAGACGCCAGCTGTCACCACCAGGGACAGCCATGCTACAGCTGCTCCTCCAGCCCGGTCTCCTACTGACTCCGGTGGACGGGCATCAGAGCGTCAGACATCTGGGTGAAGTTAGGCCGATTGTGGTCGTCCCAAAGTACAGGTGACGGTACTTTGACAGTAAGTCTTAGGCAAGGAAGCAGGACTGTTCCTCGGAGCGGAAGTTCCCAGGGATGAGCAGCACATGGACCGACGGGCGTTCTGCGCACCTCTGGTCAGCACGTCGCTAAGCTGACTTGCAGTAGTCACGATGCATGGAAAATGCTTCCCCTGCCACCACCCTTGGTATCCTGGTCCTACAAAAATTGTGGCTCTCTCTCCTCATGTCGAGCTGGTCATGATCAAGATTCCAGTCTCCTTTGGAAGCTCTTGCTGGATTTCCTTTCTTCCCATGTTGGGCTCAGGCAGGCACAAGCCCTGTGCTCTGCCCTCCTCCCATGCTCCCAGCTCGAACAATGGTCTTTGAAAGGCTTTATCTCTCTTCTCCTGACCTGGGCACCAGCCGCCCTCCCTGAACCTGGGCTGAGTCATGGGGACCGATAATAGCAGCCAGGTGTCTTCTAAGTGACACAGGGGAGTACGTGCCAGGCTCCAGAGCTAGCATATGCTGCGGACCGTCTACCTGCACGGACTGTTCTTTTTCCTTCTTCGCTACAATCTGTCCTCACTTGGAGGATACGCGCCTGGGGTTAGCTCCTTGCCTCTACCCTCCACCCCAGTCAAGGGTCACAGGCAAGTTCAGTGCTTTCCTGGACCTGCTGCTACTTACCTATCGCTGCTGATGGAAGATAGTTACCTCTGAGCCTGCCTTCTGCTCAAGTTCCCCGTGGCTCCTTCGGTGAGCGGTGACCACAGCCCCCGAGGTCAGCTAGGGTTGCTGCCACCAAGTGCTCGGGGGCTGGAAGAGCAGACACTGGCTTCGCACAGCTGGAGGCTGAGATGTCCAAGTTCAAGGGGCCGAAAGACTCCGAACCCAGCCCAGATTCATTAAAAATATTTTCTGCCTTTTGAGGAGTCCCTAAAACGATCCTTTCTTTGTTTTCTTCATTTCCTGCATTTAAAGATAGAAATAAAGGAGATTATGGATTACCTTGACCTAAAACGAAGCTTACAGAAGCCAGAGGCTTCAGGCAACATTCTGGAGGAAGATTTCCCTCAAGTTCCAAATGAAAATCCCAGGCTAGAAGGTCTTTGGTGAACCTCCCAGAGGAATCATCCGCGCCAACAGAAACTGGCTTGTGATTTTAAAGCCTAAAATCAGGTTCCACATGTGAAGCACGGCTGATTTCTACATCACTACATCACTCTGTACGCTTCCCATTAATTCCAGGCAGGTTCTTTAAGACAAAGGAGTGTTGACTGTAAATACTTTGCAACAATATGAATTTTTGTAAAAACATCCCAAAGCCCTCAAAAAGAAAGTTAATTCTACTTTACAGAGCAGAGCCTTGGGGTGGTAAACACACAGGGACTGACAATGTCGTGGAGCGAACCCACCCGATGGCAGCCAGGCCCCACAGACTAGACGCCCCCAGACCAATTGGAGATGTTGACTTCACGTTTCTGTGTTGAAGTAATGAGCTGGTTTTCTCTAAATCAATGGGCAACTCTTCAACGCTTTTGGAGATCTAATCTCCAGGTCATCAGACTAACTTGGATTCTTGACTGGTCTCCATGGACCACCTTTTAGGGAAGGGGCATTTGCCCAAAGGCTCAAAGACACTTACTTACCCACTGGGATGTGAATAGCAACAAACTAGATAGAAGATTGTCTTCAAGATCCAGAACACTTTCAACTCTCAGATCAGTCTCACACTGAAACCTAATCAATGGAAGACCAAAATCAGGTGTGGGACATGTATCTAATAAGTTTTAGTCAACTCGCTTGTTATCGAATGGCAGAGCATTGATGGGGAATATCTACAGAGGCAGTTCTCGAAGAGTGGTCCCAGACTCCTGGGGGTTCCTGAGATTCCCGCATGGGGTCTATGAAGTCAGAACCATTTTTGTGATAATATTAAGACATTATTCGCCATTTTTTTTTTTTAAACTGGGTTGATACTCGAGCTGATGGTAGAGAAGCAGTGGTGGGTCAAATTGCTTACACCTCAGCCCAAATCAAGGTGTGTGCATCCAGCTGCACTAGAATTTCTGTGTGCCTTGTGTGATTTGTTGAATTGCGAGCTCTGCTGCCTTTTCCATGCAACTCCATTTTTGTTTGGATGAACGACTAATAAACTATGGTTATTCAGCATTGCGTACTTGGCAACATTTTCTCCAAAATGAATAAAGGGAGTCTGTCACTTCAAGGAAAACAACTGACAGTATTTGTTGCCAATGATAAAATTTGAGCTTTCAAGTAAGGATGGGAATTTTAGAAAACTCGTAATATCTGCCAAGCTGAACTCACTAACTCCCCAATACTTACAGATTTTTCTGATGAAATTGGCGGCAGCATTTATAAAAGTGAATTTTCCATGTTTATAATGAATTTATCAACTTTTGGAAGATCCACATAATTCAGTGAACTGGTATTTTTTAAGTGATCATTATTTGGTGTTAAAAAGTCATGCATGGCTGAGCGGTCCTTTCACAGCACAAGAGACCAATGTTTGCATGTAACAGAGAAGGAAAAATTTGCTCATGTGGTTTCAGATTTTACATCACAACTGACTTTTAAGCAATGACCCTTTGTCGAGTTTTGGTGTAGAATCAAAAAAGGGTATCTGTGATTTTCTAAAAAGACCATTAAAATACTCCTCCCTTCTCTGACTATATCTCTATGTGTGCTCGGGTTCAAAATAACTCGTCATGACAGATGGAAGAAAGAGCAGACATTAGAATCTAGCTGTCTTCTTCTGATTAAGCCAAATACTGATGAAATTCATACTTTTTGTTTTAAAATTTTTCACATTTTTCATTAAAATATATTAGCATATAATGTGTTTATTGATTCTATTTTTATCCTTCTAAAGATTTTATTTATTTGAGAGAAAGAGTGAGAGGGAGAGAGTATAAGTGGAGGGAAGGAGAGGGAGAAGCTGACTTCCTGCTGAGCAGGGGACCCGGCATTGAACTGGATCCCAGGACTCCAGGATCATGACCCGATCTGAAGGCAGATGCTTAACCAACTGAACCACCCAGGCATCCCTGTTTATTGATTTTTAAATAAATAAATATTTTTGTGAGTACTTATAATAATTTTAATTTCTAATGTAAATATTGGCAGAATCAACCCAAGCAAACAAAGGCTTTTCAGGATCTTCAATGCCACCAACCTATACAACCCTCTCCAGAGATGATGCTTCACCTAACTTGCTGCCAAAACTCTGTGCAAGTTTCTATTTGATTGGACGAGTCTATGATGGACACATTTTCGTGGAGGCATTAAGCTGGATACTTGACATTGGGTGACACTGGACTTGGCTGTTTCTAAGTTGGTGTGGCATTAATTGACTTGGTCAGAGAGGAGCTATGAAGGTCTTGCCAAGAAGCTGCATTTCGAGCTGGCCGTGAGATGTCCGTGGGTTGGGATGCTCAGTAAAAAGCCAGGGAGCTCCCAGAGGGATGACCCTGGGGTTTCTCAACAGCACATTACCACTAGCTCTTGGTGTCTAAGCAAAAGTGAAAAATGAAGGAAGAGTCTGGAAAACAAACTCTGTTTTTGTTG
Organism: Neogale vison; assembly: GCF_020171115.1. Lineage (NCBI taxonomy): Eukaryota > Metazoa > Chordata > Mammalia > Carnivora > Mustelidae > Neogale > Neogale vison. Next base: position 235,878,883 of record NC_058092.1, read on the forward strand.
TTGTTGTTGTTCAAAGATCCCCTCCTCTGGAGCATAAAATGAGCTTTTCACATCCTGTCAATTGTTGTTCATTCATTCATTCATCGTTTTTGTTAGGCAAAAGCTGAAGATGACAAGCACACTGTGAAGGAAAGTAAGGTCCCCACCGCGTGGGCTCATTATGTCCCTTGTGGAATGAGAGCATTAGTGAAACTAAAATTTTACAGGAACATTCTCTGGAGCACACCTGTTCCAGGTGTCCTCCATATTTGAAAACTTGACCCAACCACATTTGGTGTTTTCATAAATGTTTGTTTAAAAAATCAACTCCATGAAATAAAAAGGAAAAAAAATTTAAAGGTTCCTAAATCTTTTTCTACCCATGTTATTTTTATTTTTCCAGTGAGGAAGCAGAGACAAAGTGGTGCCTTAGCTCACCATGTTCCAGCTTCCCCAACTCCTCCATGGGACTGGCAGCTTGGGTTAGATCCCTTCTAAAGTCTGTTGCTGTCCTTGCTCAAGGTCACAGAGTGTGGAGAGGAGCGAAGGCCATGACTTTCTCAGGGAAGCCTTCTGGTCTCCATCGGGATGCTCGCACAGCACTCAGAGCTTTTGCTTCGGAAGCCACCTTGTGATGGCAGACTTGTCCATCTGTCCAGTAGCACTGAAGCTCCAAACCCATTGTGCCTTGCAGGGTCCTGAGCTCCTGCTCCATGTCTCACGTCAACAAAGCCTTCAGTAAATAGCTGTGCGCTGTGTCTTCACTAAAACCTCCGTCTGTTAACACAGAAGCATGTTCTGTACTATCCTGCCCGCCTTCAACGGAATCCTTAAACCTTGCTCACAACTGTGATGGGGCCATCAGCGAGAGGTGAGTCTTACCGTAAGTACATCAAGGTTACACGCAGTGTGTAGTGAAAATGGTTAAATTTTTTATCAAAAGGCGAATGATTACCCAATTAAACACTTGGAGAATCCAGCAGACTCGGTCACCCTAAATGCCACATGTCTAGGGGACGCGCAGTGGAGGCCAAGCTCTAATGGTTGGAGGTGCACTTGAGACTTCTTGCAGCCCTTCCCTGCGCAGGCACCGCACCCTGTAAGATGACTGGTCAGCCACGTGCACCTCTCAGGAGACCTGGGCTGAGGCTCCAGGATGCAATTTCTGCCCGGCCTCTCCCAGTTGTCTAAAAAATGGGATTAATTATAAACCAACCCATGCGTCTGCTGTGAGGATCCAGTGGAGCCTTGTGGAGAGCCTTTGGGGGAGGGCACACTGGGACATAGTCACGTTGACGGTCATGTTTGCTGCGGCTGCTGCTCCCGCAGACCCCGGAGGCCCCCGACCCAGTCGTCCCTGAGCTCCACCCTGCTGTGTGCAACTAGAGAGTCTGCACCTCCCGCCCCCTTCTGCAAGAGTGACTTGCCGGTTGAACACTTTGTTGAAGTAGCATGCTGCCGCGTAACCCGACCAGCAGAGCATTTCACAGAGGGTCAAGGTTAAACTTTAAAGTCTAACCCTCTTGCTGAGGAGCGAGATGGGCAGGAGGAGGAGGCTTCCTTTTCACGCAGCGTCTTTAAAACTCTGAGTCATAAAAGGAAATGCACTTCTACCTGAATTTTTTTTTCTGACGAAACAATGAAAGCTTTTGAAAAGCGGACCCGAAGGCCGGCGCAATCATGGGTGCCTTGTGGCCCTAGTAGGAAGCTGTCGGACATTCTGCCTGCATAATTCATTTTCAGTCACTGGGCTGGGTGAGAACACGCCGCGGGAAGAGCATGGGGAACAGGAACAGAATGTGGGCGTTCTTGGGGCTTCCCGCTCCGGGCATGCAATGTGTCAGGCTTCCTACGTCTCAGTTCCTCCTTGAGCACAGCTGTAGGAGTCAGTGACCCTGGTCATCATGAGTCAACTGAACCTCTTTCTATTTTTAGAAACACAAAGTCCCTTGGCTGCAGGATGTGCTGGCTTCTCCGGGCGTGTCCTGTCCCCCCACAGCCCACTCTCCCCAGCTTGGGTTAGCGCCCAGCCCTGCGGAAGGTTAGCGCCCTGTGCTGGAGCCAACCAGCCACTCCTTTGGGTTCTGAGCCAATCAGACCCACCGTGGGACTCACACATGCAAAGAAACGTGCTGGGCACACCCAGGAGGCCCGTTTCTGTGGGAACCACGCTGTTTCCCACTGTTGTCCCTGTGGGCACCCCCCCAACACCCGCCACCCTGCACGCCTGGGCCACCAGCCTGATGCGAACAATGCTCGTGGAACTAAGTCAAACACAGGCAAAAAAGAAGAGGTGTCTGGGGCCTGCTTTGACCTCTGCTTTGCCATCTGCCGGCCTCGGATGCTTTGTCAAGTTTCTTAACTTCCCTGGGTCTATGTTGTTTGTTGCTTCCTCATTGACAGAGTAAGAGAGTCGTGGGGCCTGCAGTAGCTCAGGGAGGCAGCGTGAGCTCCCTTCAGACGTGATGGTGGCACTTATGTACTGAAGGGTCCGTGACGGAGGAGGACGGCCGTGAGGTCTCAGGCCCCGGGAGCCCTTTGCATACCTTGTCAGATCCCTTCCCTCAACCTGAGAGCCAATCCTGCTTTTGTCAGCCCCTCTCACGGATGATTAGGATGACGCTCTCGGACGTTAAGTACCTTCCCCACCACCGGCAGCCGGCCTCCAGCATTCCCTCTCCCTCCTACTCCGAAGGTCATTTCTATTACTTGTGTTTTATTTTTTAGTCATGAGAAAACAAACAGAAGTTCAGAAGGGGCCGCGACGGGGCTCGCCCTGGAGGATGGGGAACAGGGCTGCTCCTGGCCGAAGGATTTATCTGCCCGCTGCTCCCCCGGCAGGGTGGGGGGGTGCTGGGTGCCAGGGTCAGGAAGGCAAAGTGTGGGGCTCAGGGACCAAGGTCTCTCCGGGCTGCAATTTCAGAAATCAGAAAGGCTCCTGTCCGTCCTCACACGCGACGTGTCCACGTCCTTATTCAGGCTGTTTTCAGAAAGACGTTGGACCAGGCAGCTAAGAACCCAGCTCCCAGTCTGCACTCGGTGGCGGGTTTCACTGAAGGAGGACGATGGTCCCCGGGCGGACAAGGTACAGGCAGGAGGACCTGCTCCGGAGTGTTGGGCTTGCAGGACTTCCAAGAGCACGAGCAGCCCCCGGGGGCAGAAGGCCGCTGATAGGTCTGCCTCGATGGCCCTGGGTCACTCACGGGAGTACCACGACTGTACAGCCGTGTGGGGCCGGCTGCTGAATCGCCATGGAGACCCCGAAAAATGTCACATCCGAGGAGACAACGCTTCCTGCCCTGCTTCATCCACAGGGTATTTTGAGGTGACCAAATAAAGTGACCACAGTGGCAGCAGAGCTTACCTGGAGGGTATCTCTGTTTCCCATCGGGCTTTGCCAACATCAGCTCATGGGGGTGGGGCATTAACCACATGGACATTAATGTAGAGAATGACTTTCTCTAGAATTATCATCATAGACCCTGTGTTCTTGCAAAATCTTAGAGCACAATATTCTATAAGGTTTATTTATTTTGCAAATGTGGGTGAACCTTGTCATCCAGCTCATCGCAGTGGGGCCACACGGGTTGATTAGTGGGTCATATCATGACTGCTAGAACACTCTAATTCCACAGAATAGTTCGGACTTTGAAAATGGTGTTTTACGTGGTTCCACTACAGCAAATGTAATGTACTTCTATGAAGTCACGTCTGCATCTCTGAGTAGTCTGCAAACTTTGTTCTTCCTTAACAGAATTTCTAAGGAACGCACACACACAGTTTCATGACCTTCTACCTTCAGACACAGTAAGAGAGAGTTAGGCTCGTCATCCCCAGAACTGTGACACGTACTTCCCTGTAGCTGTTCTGAGTGGTTTCTTAAAGGTCATTGTGGTATAAGGATTGAGACAGTTTGTGCCCTAAAGAAACCGAGGGCCGCTCAGACTCTGAGACGAGTAAACGTGTTTTCTGTATCTTGTAGTGTCCTTTGCACTAACCCGGGGTGTGAGCCCTGGCCTCAGCGATCATTTGCACGGATTGTCACCCCTACCCCTTTCCTCTTCTATTACCTTCCCACACTATCAAAATCTGATCCAAAATGCAAACTTCAAAGAACATAAATGTTTTTAGCCTCAAAGGATTTAGAACTATTTTCACTGTTGAGAATCATAATTTTAATAGGTTCCAAGTTTCACAACAAGTTAATTTGTTAGCGTGACCTTGACTTTGGGGGTGGGCGGTTATAGAGGACTGACCTTTCAGAGGATGGGCGCAGTCTGGTGACTAAGTCCCTGTTTGATGTGGAATTTAACAGCGGCTCTTGGAATGCCTGTCTTGACTTCTCCACAGTAAGCCCGGCCGCATTAGCGCACGGCTAATCACATCAGATGCATTCGGTGGGCATTTCTTGAGTGAAGAATATTAATTCTAAGACAGATTGTTAAAAAATAGTAGATAAGAAGTTGTGAATCCGAAATAGCTTCATAAAGATCTTTCCGTCCAAAGAGCAGCTGCTTTGTAAGTTACACTGAGTGTAAATTACACTAAATTTCTGCTCCGTTTGACTTTGGTTCAATCAAGACATGACGGGTCATGATTTCAGAATCCTGTCAGTGTTCAACCGGGCTGACTTGTGGGAGAGTCAATCACAAAAGACCCTCAAAGGGACTATCTGGAAGTATATCCTACTGGCCAAGTAGGTCTAATCCATTCTAGAGGTCTTCAGAATCTTCCTGGTGGCCCCCTGAGTTCTTCTGAGTCTGCAAACCAGTCTGACTCACCCGTTCTTAGAGGGCAGCCAGCATCTGTGGCTCTGTGTCCTCCATCTGCCCAGCCTTCACTGCAAACCCGGTGCTCTCGACCTCTGGCCGGACGGGCATTCGCTGATGGCTGATCGACTCCGGCCAGCCCTACCATGTGCACAGCAAAGGCTTATTCCTACAACTCATTGCAACGTTACATTTCCCTTTTGACTGTCTCACCATAAAGCTTTTAAACTAAAAATACATTTAGCCTCCCTCGTGTGAAGCCTATAGGCTTATAATTTTTATCTTAAATCTTCTCACTTCCTCCTCTCTTCCATACCAAAATCTCTCCTTGGAACCTCAAAAATAGGTTTGAAGGTCATATGTCAGCACTTCTACCCACCACTGGGTTTGGATTATGTCAGGAACCAGGGGTCCAAAGGACCAGGGTGTTTATTCCAGACTTTTGCCCACCTTTTGCCTCCAACACCTTGTCCTGGATAGATGAGTTCTGAGTCTCTCTGTACCTGAAGTCTTCATTCATACAGTGGAATAAAAGTACCTGGTCCCTCCTGAGGAGAAAGAGGTGCTAGGGGCTCACGTGCTCTGAGCTACTTAAAGGAAAGGTCTAAGCCACAAACCTTTATTGTCTTAGAGAGTGGGACCAGGTCGGGGGGTTCCATAGCCTTGGGGTCATTCTACCGCGCTGAATGCTGCGTGGACTGCAGAGATTTCCCCTTCATCTTCCCTACCCCAGTGGGAAGAACCCTTGCAGGGTGACATCATTTATGGGGTGTCATGAGATACAAAACGATCACGAAGTGGCAGTCAACCAGGGCCGCACTTAACCTTGCTGATTGTGCCCACAAGCGAGCCAGTCACTGCTCCAGAGCTGACGTACGATAGAATAGACCTAATCGCTAAACAACAAAACGTCAAATTCAGAATAAAATCCCATCTCTTGGAGCACATTCCATGGGCTTTCTCTGCTCCTGCTTTCGCTGGTATCTGGCTTTCTGGTAGAAAACAACGATGACCACGGAGTCAATACTTAGAAGAATGACAGGCAGCGTGAGCCAGAACGAGTACCCGTAGCTGTGGGTCGTTCCTCCGTAGGCGGCCGCCGGATACAAGGGGTACAGCGTCCGGGCCAGGTCTTCCGAGAGATGGTTGGATTGTGTGTTCCCCACGAACAGTATCATGGCCACGAAAACGAAGAAAGCTGGAAAGAAGATTCAGTCTCATAAATTATATGGTGATATCTTTTTTAATGTCACTTTCTTTCTTAAAGAAACCTGTGGGCACATTCTAAAGGAACCTGTGCTCTGTGGGCACGCATGGAATCTCGACACGGGGGTTACGGTTGTCTCGGTATTGGAATACAAAGCAAGTGCAAGACCAGAGCTAGATTCTAGGCACGAACCGCTAAAGACCGAGGGCAGCGTCCGGCCAAGAACAGACATATGGCTCAAGTCCTTACGGCAGGGGATGTGTGAAATGAACTTGAGAATGAGAAGACAGGAGAATCAAGCTTTCTAGAGAGGACTGGATGGATGACAAGGACTCGAAGGACAGAGCACTGCAAACAGAAGAGGCAGCCCATGCAAGACAGCCGGAGTGGGGTGGGCTGTGAACTCAGAGCCCCTGGGACCCTGTGAGACAGGACCTGGCCCCTGGGGAGCCCCTCTGAGGGTCCTGAGCACTGACTACAGAGGAGGGGACCACCCTGGAGAGCCTCAGACCTGACTCAGAGCCTGGACATTCATTCTGCTCACAGTGGAGTGTGGCGTCTCACCAGGAAGGGTCTCTTTGCTAAACTTGTGTGAGAAGAGAACCTACTAATTGTCTAATTGTCTTCTCTTCCTTTTGTTTATTCTTCATAATGTCCTCCCCCGGAGAGTGTGTCTTGGTAGTGACTTTGGACAATCCCCTTGGCCCAGCTGGAGAACACAGTTCTGGAGTCAGAGAGAGCCGGGTTCCGCGGATCCAGCCCCACGGCCCCCGGGGGCTTCTCTGCACCGTATCCCTCCCCTTCCAAAGGGGATCAGCCTAACCAAGGCAAAGGGCAGATTGGCGGCTGGTTGGAATGGTGCTGGGCTGGCAGTGGAGAGGCGGCGGTGGTCAGAGGGCACGGGGTGTTCTCTGAGCTAATGGAATGTTCTGAGACTGATGGAGGGGACGGTTGCGCATCTCTGAGAATATTTACCCACAACTGGAGAGGTATGCTGGGGTCAACGTGCGGCCATCGCCCGCACCCGGAGACTTTTCCCAATCCTCCAAAGGCCCTGACGTGAGGGCTTTTGTGTGAGGAGAACGCTCGAACTGTCCTTGATGACAGATCCTCGTGTTCAGGGTGATGGTTTTACTTCTCAATAATTTGGACGTACAAATTCCCTTCCTCTGATGCTTTATGCATCTCATCCTCCTTAATTATCCTTCATTATGCTCTTGTGAAATTTCTCATAAAAAGGTTAGTCACAAAGGGTGAACACAGGATTACACACTTTTCTCTGCAGTGGGACGGGCTTGACTTTGATCTGAGTTGGAGGGTCCGCCGCTGACACTTGACCTGAGCCCCTGCGGGAAGCGGCTGCCTCTCCCTGTGGCTTCCCTGGCTCTCTGGGACGGGGGATTTACAGAGGGATAAAGGGGGCTCTCTGGTAGGAGGGGGAGCTCCCGAAGCCTCAGGACACTGTCACCTCTGCTTAAACCCAGAGAGACCACTGGGAAAAATCAAGAGACAAGCACCAAAGGGAATCAGAGTGCTGATTGCGTGGGCCAAGATCCAGCCGTACCTGAAGCTGCTGCTTTCTTTAGCTGCTTAATTATATGAGCAAAAATTAAAATAATCCATTTTTAACCCTGGCAGAGTGCCAAGGAGTCTTGCCTTGGGTTTGACTGAGGGGAGCTATGATCCTAGAAATAGTCTGGGGAGAGGACCTGGTCTTCGGGCGAGGATGTCTGAGTTCGTAACCAAGTCAGTCATCCTGACCCGGGTGCGTCTGGGCGGTCAGCGTGCCCCACAGCACTGCTGTGACTGGCCCACCGCGGGTCCCCAGTGCACGGGGGGCAGGGGCGGGTTGTTTGTTTTTTCCACCGGGTCATAAAACCACAGGAAGAAAGGAAAGCGCAAGTCGTGTATGGATGCGGCTACTCCAGCCCGATACCCCCTCCTCGGGCCTAGGAGCCCCGTGCCATGTGGCCAGACCTGCGGTCCCAGGTCCCACTGCTCGCCTGCATGAATGGTGATGAATTGCACCCCTAAAAGTATCCCCCTTTGAGGAGTGAGTGGCACAGACTTCTCTTGATCCCTGCCACCTGGGACTGGCTCTCGAATCTTCTCCACCGTTAGCTTCCAGAAGGCCAAGTGCTACTGGCTGGGTGCCCCTCCCCCAGGAGCCAGATGTTTCTGCAGGACCGCACTGCGGACGGCTGCAGCACAGAGACTGGGGATCTCTTCCCACCACCTGCCCTGGGCTTGTGCAAGGATGGCCTCTCACAGAAGGACAAGCTTCCCAGAGTCCTGGAGGCTTCCTGACGCCTTAATGTCCAGACCACCTTTCCTGTGCTTGAAAGTTCCTGGCCTCTTTAAAATGCTCTCCCTGGCCCGGACACGAAGCCACCTCCAGAGGCATTCCATAGGTGGGACAGGCTTCTTCACGTCCTTTCTCAAGACCAGGTTTTCATGGTGGAGAGCAGGAGAGAGCAGAAGACCTCTGGCCGCCTGGCAAGGGCAGAGGCCCCCCCGACTTGGCCACACCTCTGGGCACTCACGGTCGCTGCTGAGCCTCGCGACGCCCCAGGGAGAGCCACACATACTGTGACCGAAGCTGGGGGCTGCTTCCCACCTGAGCTGCACCCCCACCCCAACCTTGACCAGTGCATGAATAGAGTAAGCTAGCCACACCCCACAGAGTCACCCGGAGCTCACAGGTCACCCACAAGAAGGGTGTTGCCCCGGTTTCTCTAAATGACCTTCTTTGTGGCCCTCTGAGGGACAGTCACAGAGATGTGTCATGTTTGGATTTTAACCCACACTGACTGTTATTTGGCGGTGAGGAGAGTAATTATGTGTGCGTGCGTGCGTGTGTGTGCGTGTGTGTGTGGGTGCATGTGCGCCTGGGTATATGTGTGCGTGTGTGTGCACACGTGTATGTGTGTGTGCGTGGACTTCCACATGCTACATGCACCTTGTTCTGGCGTTAAGAACACAGCAGGAGTTGCCAACAGTGAATGTCTCGTGCAGTTAGGGACATTGCATTTAACTCCTTACAGTTCCACACTCAACAGCAAGAGCGGTTGTAATTGTGTATTTTAACACTTAACACCCAGCCCGCATGTCACTGCCCGCCTCTCCACCAGGGCAGTTAAAACCATTTGATCTCTAAGATGCTTCATAAATGCTGTTGGTTTGCAGACATAAATCCCGGGCCCTGGCACACAACTTGGCAAGTACGAGGTCTGCATAATCTCCATCCATGGCTCCCCCGGGATCATGTGCGTTCCCATGTGGGACCGAGCAGCAGAGGGACAGAGACCCAGAGGCCGTGCCTGTCAGCAGTGGTGTCCCCGGGGGATACTCACCACCAAGTCCACTCCCGGTGTACACGCCCACAGGCCCCAAGAACGTCTGATAGGGGTTGCTGATGCTGTTGTAGAAGGTGAGCCCGGAGCTGAGCAGCAGCGAGCACAGGCTGAGGACCAGGACCAGGATAACCACCAAATGCAGCGTTCTTTGGGAAGAACTGTTCAGTTTCTCTAGAACTAAAGCAGCGTGTGGTAAGCATGCAGCACAAAGAGCAGACACCAGTGCTAGACCCGAGGGCAATACCATGCCACCCTGGAGTCCCCTGCACTCTCTCTGCCTGGACACTGGGGGTAGGAATTGCAGGAGGCACCTCGCAGGTGTGCGGCGGAACGGGAAGGGGTGGGAACTTGAGGTACTCATTCCTCCTTGAATGTGTGTAACCACAGGACTTCGGGTAACTGACTCTCCACCCCAGTTTTAATTTCCCCGAGAAAAGAGGGTACCCTTCCTGATAAGCTGCGGCAGGGCTGGGCCCCCTCCTCTGCGCATTCCGGCCTCAGAAGTCTGCCAGCGGACACCACCAGTCTTCCCCATGGGTGGTGTTCCTTTGCTCGGAGCACTGCTGGGCTTCCACTCCGGGACACTTACTGAAAACCTGCGATCAAGAGGATCTGGTACACCCGGAGATTTGGGAGGTGAGCCCATTACACAGAAGGCCAGGAGGGAAGGGAAACAAAGACAGCCTTGGGGACAGGCAGATGACCGCTGTGTACGCCCCTGGGCTGTCGGCCACTCTTCCTTCGTCACTTCCCTGGAATCAGAGGACCTAGTGCCCATGTGGCTCAAAGGCAGAAGGTGACCCGATCAGAATTCTTCCCAAGCTTAATTCCTCTGAGCTCAAACAGCATTTTATAAAATGTGCCTATTTCTTAAGTGCAAAGGGGCCCCAGGCATGGATACGCACTTGTTCCAGACAGAACACAGATGCCCTGGGCTGGTAGCCGTGAGTTCCAGCGTTTGCCGTTGTCCTGTTTCTAACCACAACCCCCCGCCGTCCCTACGCATCAGCTTCCTCTGCTCGCTCCTGTGTTTACGACACAAGATGACCACACGGCAGAGGCACGCTGTCCCCACCCTTACCTGTAACCCCAGCCACGCACTTACAAAACATCCCCAAAGGCCGCCGTGTTTTAGGGCAGTAGGCGATTGCCACCACATTAAGTAAACCGTTTACCGCAACGATATACAGCAGAAGTAATCAGGGGGAAAGATTTCAGACTTCACAGTAAGGGCAACAAAGTCATGGGGAACTGTGAGACCCAAGAGCCGCGACGGGCGGGGGAGGACGGTAGGAGAAAGTAAAAGCCTTCTTCTTTCCATTCCTGTTTCCCAGGCCTCTGGGAGAGAGTGAGGAGCCTCTCCCAGCCTCACCGCAGCGACGCTTTAAAGAACAGAAACCAGAAAGGCCAGGGAAGATGGCTTGTTCCAGGGCTTGGGGCTCCTTATCTCTCTCTCACTCTGAACCCGAGTGCTCCACAAAACAGGGTCCCTGGGACCTGGAGGGGACCCCGGGACGTGGTGTGCACCAGGGGAGGACCCGCCAAGCTTGTGCCTGACGCGTGTCCTGGCAGCCGGGGGCCCTCTCTTTGCGAGGGTGGTCCTTTTCATGCCGTGTTGCCTTCGTCACGTAAAAGCTCTTCGCTGGTGTCCTATGGACATCATGAGTCACTGAGCTCGACTCCAGAAACCAGCATTTCCCTGTATGCTAGATAACTAAAACTTAAACAGAAAATAAATACATAAATAAATAAAATAAAAAACAGCCCTGCCCACACAAATAAATAAACGAATAAATAAACAAATGCAAGCTCTTCACTGTGCTGGACCCAAACGTGCACGTCTCCCATCTGCCCGGCGTCCTGCCGCTCGTCGGGAGGAGTTCAGTGTCCCCTCGCGCGGCTCAGCCGCAGCCTCTCTTGTCACCGCAGGGAGGCCTGAACCCCAGCGCCATGAGCAGCCCGCATCTCCAGAAGGCGCTTTGCGAGGCACGATTCCAAAGCTCTGCCCACCTGTCCCCGGCTCCGTACACACTGGACTCTGACTCCCAGCCCCAAAACCCGCGGGCCAGAGCGGCACAGCTCCCCCGCTCGGAGCACATGCTCCCTGCACCGGGTCGCTCCCCTCTCCAGGCCTGAGCATCGAGATCGTTCATTCTGATTTTTATTTTTAATCGGCAGTACTCTAGAAGGGGGGCAGATTTCCTGCCATCGGAGAGGGGACAGCGGGAGGCCACAGAGAGGGAACTGGTGGCAAGAGGAGAGGGCACGGAGACCTGCAGCCGCCCCTGCAGGCGTGGCCGCGCCTCCCTGTGAACCGCCTGGGACAACACAGAGGCCAGAAGAGGGGAGCGACCAGCCCAGCAACGTGGGCCCACTGACGTCACTGCCCTTGGCCCGAGAGAACACTTTGCTCCTCCGCGAGAGTCACTCCTGGGAGCAAAGTTCGGCTCACGGGGACCCACGGTGACTGGGCTGTTCACAACGTCTGCTAATGACCCACAGGCTGGCTGGGCCAAGTCCTCAGCACAGCCCTGTGGGATGCAGCCCAAGGAAGACCCCTGAGCACAGAGTTCGACTAAAACTGTGCCCATGCCTGCCACTACCTACGGCCTGGGCGAGAAAGGCTGGGGTCCGGTGGGCCACCTGTCCTCTGGGAACCGCGTGGGCTGGGCTGTTCAGAAGGCCCTGAGCTCAGGCTAAGGCTCTTGCTCTTCGGCTGACCATGCGGCTGCCAGGGCGAGGCAGTTCTCTAACGCAGCACACCTGTCTTGACACGAGCGGATCTTGACCCCCGAGGAGCAGGGAAAAGCCGGAAGCGGGACGCACCTGTCTGACGGTTTCCAACCCTCACCGTGAGGAAGGACCACTTCCCATGCCACCCATCCTGTTCCTTCCAGGACACCCACAGGGAAAGCTGAAGCTCTAATCAGAAATTTTCTGGGGACCAAATACATTCTGGGTTTAGCCAATAAGAAATAATTTGGATATTTAACTAGAAAATAGACATTTGGTGTGGGGAAAATGTCATCTCTGGCGTGCCCAGGAGAATATTTCTGCTCTGTACACTTACTAAAAGCTATAAATGGATGTTTGTTTGCAAAAGGTGAACATTCCACTTTTTCAGAGTAGACCAGAAAGTGACAATTAGGTTAGGCTTTGATTTTGACTGTTGGTAAGACCTAACAGGCACGATTTTTCAAAAGGGCGCCCATTTGGAGCCTACTGACTCATACTTTTCTTTGTATTAATGCAACAGTTTATCTTAATTTTAACAGCCGTCTTTTAACATTCTTTTTCAGCATCTGAATCTCCTGCCACACAGTATGACAGCCCCTCCCAGCTCAGAACTCAGACAATGCAAGCTGGAAATTCAGGGCAAGTTAGCAAGAATGAAACAGAATAAAGCCGCCCTAGCATCTGACAGCTGCTCTCTGCCTACAAAATTAGCAAATACATTCCGTTCTTTCCCCCTTCCTTTTCAGGGCCAAGCGTTGGAATCAGGAAAACCACCTCACAATTGGAACTAATTGCCTGGCTTCTAGCAACCTCAGGAAAGAGGCCATGTCTCCCACAGCTGGGAGGCAGAAGATGTGCTGGGTGCGGTGCTTAGCGTACGGAAATGGGTCATCTGGACATCGGGCTTTCTGTGCCTGGAGAGTTAACCCTTCAGGAGCCACTTGCCTCAGGGTCTTCCTAGCTCTGGTTTTCCATCAGTCCTCAGACCTAGAGGGAGAGCCGGTGGCTTTGCCGGTGGGTGAGAACTGCCTTCCCCTTCTCAAGCATCTGGTCATCAGGGAGCCTGACCTGGTGGAACCCTCCCCCTGTGGACCCCAGTACGCCCCCGAGAAGCTGAGCATTTGAGGTCTTCCAAGAAGTGCCAGGTGGCATGCCCAGCCTCTGGGAAATTTATCTGGGTTCTGTCACAGAGAAGGAGCGCATTTTCTGCCCATTAAACACCATCACCCAGCGTGGTCATGTCTCTGGGGACAGATAATAAGGTGCTCATCCTCGGAAAAGTATAACGCATATGGGGGGGGGTGAGTAGGAATACCGAGGAAGAAATAAGTCTCTTTGTCTCCTTGCAATTAATTGATTTTTGCAACAGATTTACTATTCTAATTATTGTTATTATTATTTTTTACCTTGGTCAATAGTGCAATTGTGAGTCCCCTGAGAACAAACAGGGTAGGCGGAGAAAAGAGACTGTGGGTGGGGTGGGCAGGCAGACGGGGCGAAGCCCCTCCCTGCTGTCATAGCGACCTCCACTGTCTGATTTAACTGAGGGGGGGCCTTTCTCTAGATTATGGTGATTTACATAATGTAATAAAATTATTATTTTTTTTTTTTTAAAGGAAGCTATGGTGAATTCACCAAGCCCAGGAGCCACGGGCAGTTCCTCCTCGTAGTGTCCCAGCCCCTCCCTCATGGAGCAGCTGCTCCGGGGAAATGTTTTGGACCGAAATTCAATATCCAGAACTTTCGGAGTAGCAAAAGCAAAGTGTTTCCTGGTGGACAAAAGGGCTGTAACTTTTTATCTGCATATTAGACAAACCGAGAGGCCACCAGATGAAGCTAGTAGATCTCCTGGTCAGGCTGAGCTGGCCACATAGCTTGGTCACATATGGGAGAGTTTCCTTGCCAGGTCTGACGGATTATCTTCCCCACCGGTGGACCTACTGGCGGCTGGATTCTCTTGGCGTGTTGAAATCAACCTCGGTCACTTGGTACTGTGCTGTCATCTCAAAATCTCTAGCCAAAATCGGCACAATGTCCTAAGTCTTATTCAGAAATAGAGGAGAACTTTGCGATATTCACGCCTCTTTAGAGATTTTCATTGTGACCTCATCCTGGGCAAGAAGCTGGTATGTTAACGTCTTAAATGGAAACCTGGATGCATCTTGCTGGGGAAGGAAATGGCATGTATACAGATTTTATTTTGCTGCCAACAATCGGTTTCTGGTCGGAGGTGAGCCCCGTGCGGTCCCGAGAAACCAGCAGGGCAGCAGCTGGACCTCAGCCTCTGGTTCTGCAGCAGCCGAACCCAGGGCACACCCGGCTCTAGCTCTGACTTTCCCCTATCCTAGAGAACAGTTAACAAATGTCCCTCATCCAGTGACTGCTAAAACCCTCAGCAGTGAACATCCCCTCGGCTCTGCGGAGCCCTGAGCGGACATCAGCCAAAGCAAGTTGGGGTGCACCCTGTCTGATGCGGGGCGCAGCTTATGTTCTGGACGCTGGGCAGTGACTTCAGAGAGCTGACTGTTGCTCTGCGGTGACGGAGAATAAAAGTAGGGAGCCAGGCAAAGCAAATGCAAATAGTGTGCCTCATTCCTGCTGCCGTATGGCGCCGTGGGGCCCACTTGGCCCTGCGCCCCCAGGGTTGTTCTAGGCTACGCCTTTCCCTGCGATCTCCACGCCATCCCACCCCCCCCCCCCAGGGCTTGAGAGCCAGGCTCAGACCTTCCCCGGCCTCCCCAAGCTTTGCTGATACAGGTCACCAGGGCTGTCCCTGAAGCCACGTAGCTCAGATGGGAACAAACTGGTTCCAACCAGACAGCATGAAAATCAGAAACTTCACCGGCTGTTATCTCATAGTTAAATTTTTTTTTTTCAGTGTGCCTGGAGGCTCAGGAACTAGTACACATTCTGGTTTTGCAAATGCTCTTCCCATACTGAATGTGCGACTGCGTGTTTGCAAGTCTCCGTTTCGGGTTGCTGCAGGGGGAGTCCGCCTCGGATTCCCCGGGAGCCGCGGCACGGCCTGGAGGAGGCGCGTGCCGTGACTGCGCGTGACTGGGCGGCTGGAGGAGCTGCTGCTTTTGCTGATGTCCAGGAGACAATGTTCATAACTTGGACGTACACCTATGTTGCTCAGGGTTTAAGGCTCAAACTCAACCTGAATACGACATCTTATATGCGGTAGGAAATGATGCACAATTACAAGACAGCAGGAAATGGCTGAGTCACGGCTGATAATTCCTGTCTCTCCGTATGCAGTGCTGCTCCGTGCAGTCTATCCCAGGGGCTAAATAATAGACAGATGTTGCTTTTAGGGGCACCTGGGGCGCTCAGTCAGTTAAGCATCTGTCTTTGGCTCAGGTCACGGTCCCTGACCTGGGATCAAGCCCCGAGTCAGGCTCCCTGTTTGGTGGGGACATCTGGTTCTCCCTCTGCCCCTCACCTGGCTCGTGCGGTCTCTCTCTCTCTCACACACATAAATAAATAAAATCTTAAAAAAATAAATAAAAAACTGCAGTCAGTACACCTAAAAATACTGTTCCTACTCTACTCCTATGTTGGATACCATATTCCTGCTAATTATTTTCTTGTCAGTAAACTTGGGAATGCTGCTTCAACAGAGCATCTGCCAGAATTATCTAGACTGCGGTGCTAACAGACACAACCAGAACCGAGGAAGCGAAAAGAATAATGTGGGTGAATTTTCAAAAATTAAAATATATGTTCGTATTAATTAAATCAGTTAAAGTGTATGTTCCTATCTGTACGCCATCTCAGAGCTTACGTGGACGTCATTGATTGGAGGAGCTGCTATTGGGCCCAGACAGAGGTTGACATGAGTCTTACCCCGTTCACGCACTCTCGCTGGACCCCCGCACATTAAGTTCTCATTTACCTCCAAAGCCCTTCTTTGACTCCTCAAGTCCATGACTGAATTCCTGACGACTGTTCCCACGAAAGAGTCCATAGACGACAACGAGAGTACCGTTGGAGGACGAGTCGCTGACGGCGATTCTGCTGCGGACCCACTCTTGGGTCCCAAGCATGGCGCACACTACGATGAACGCCCCGAAGCTTGTGAGAAAGCTCGATAAGAACGTCAGGGTCTTCTTCGCGGTAGGCATCTTCTCAGGAAAGGAGGGGTCCTCTGGTAAACCAAGAAAGCAACAATCTTTTTGTATTATGTTTGGACCTTATCATTTGGAGTCCAGTATTTAGAAAGGAAGTCGAACGGAGTGAACGCTTCTTGTAAAATATAAAAGCTTGCTCTTCAGGGGACAAAGTGCCCCAAGGAACATTGGACCATGAATACGGTCATAAAGATTTACAGTGGCTGAACTTTGGTCTGGAGCTAGGGGTTGCTGTGGTGACAGCCAACCAGCAGAAGCAAGGGGCAGGCGCGGTATTCCTAGGGACTTCCTCGATCACACAATTAATTTATAACTCTATGTCACGTGCCTGCGAAGCATACTCAGCCTTCCATGTCAGGACTAGAATCCCTAAAACATGAAGGAGGTCCTCTCCTCTGACCATCGCAGATGTTGTGGATTCTAGCGGATTCTAGTGGATTCTAGCAGCCAACCACCTAGACTAGCTTTACCTGTTAAAGACGCGACCCTAACAACAGTTCAGAAAGGAATGCTCAGAAGATCAAGACTTTGCTGAAAACGCTGTGAAATGAAATGAGTAAACTTGACTTTACTTTTAGACCTTATTAGAGAGGTCCACCTTTCCAATTCCCTCCTCCAAACCAGATTATATTGGCACATTTGATTTGATTTGATTTTTTTGAAGATTTTATTTATTCATTTGACAGAGAGAGACCACAAGTAGGCAGAGAGGCAGGCAGGGAGAGAGGAGGAAGGAGGCTCCCAGCCGAGCAGAGATCCCGATGCGGGGCTCAATCCCAGGACCCCGAGACCATGACCCGAGCCAATATTTGCACATTTTCGATGATAACTTGGGAGGTACATCTTTATTTGTCCTTAGGGCTCTGATGGACATGGTTCTGAGCATTCTTGCTTTAGGTCTTCATACTGCCTCTCCTTCCTCCCTGTTGAGTGGCTAATGGTTTATAAGTGGTTCTTTCTGTCTCTCAGAGACACTCCTCCATTCGGCAAGCAGGTCACTTCTCAAGATAGTAAATAGATGTTCACAACTCTTTTGCATTCTTTTTTAAAATTTCATTCTTTGATTATAAAGTAATAGCGTGTATGCACATTTGTGTCCCGTGGTTTCCCTGAATAACATCTACCTTATGTGGGGTGCAATGAGCCCACCGTCAGACGTCCCCCTCAGAGGAACTGGACTATGGGCTTCAGGAGGTGCGCCATGTTTGTTTTGCTGAATGGTAGACCCCAGGGTCTGTCCAAGAGCAGACACCCAGAGAGTACTTATTAAATGAATTATTGGAGACATACAGACCAGTGTTTCAATGTCATGGACAGGTGTGCTGTTTCGATTTTTAAATTCACAATTATAAAAACACATACAAATATCCTTCTATATAACCCTTGTCCCTATCTCTGGGTGTTTTCTGCCTCGGACTTCTGGAAGTGGGTCAACGCATGTGAACCTTCACTGACGCGGTTGCTACGTCTTGCTCATCCGCTCTTTAGAAAAATTCGTACCAATTTGACCGCCCACCTTCATGCAGTCGAATGGGCACGCTTTACTCTTTTTTCACAACATTGCATATTATTGGGAAAACTGATTTGTTTTTTTTCCCCAAGCAAGTCTTTATTCTGACTACGTTTTTAAGTAGTAATTTCAGTAGTTTCAGGAGTTCTTTCCTTGGAGTCCATTTTTTTTTTCTTTTTCTTTCTTTCTTTTTTTTTTTTTTTAAGATTTTATTTAGTTATTTGTCAGAGAGAGAGAGAGAGAGCGCACAAGCAGGGGTAGCGGCAGGCAGAGGGAGAAGCGGGCTCGCCTCTGAGCAGGGAGCCCACTGTGGGCTCTGTGTTTGTGCAAATGTAGAGATGCTTGTTCCTGTATGATTATACAGTCAGGAGAGTGACCTGTGTCATCTCCACGTCAGCCTCATTTTGTGGTTTGTATTTCACATATTGGTGGGGGTTTTGTGTGTTTTTTGTTTTTTGGGTTTTTTTACATCTCGATAGATGCTTTGCTGCCTACCGTTAAAAAGGTCTATGTAGTCAGTCAAATACTTTAGTCTTACACTTGTGATTCCTGGATTCGGTACCTCAACTCCAAAGCCAGAAGTCTGTCTACACATTCAAACCAGCTCAAGCTTGCTTACAAACATAAAAGCGATGTACTTTAAGGGTACTCAGTTATTTCACAGGTCCTGAGGGGAGGGTGACATGAGGACTCTTGGAATCCCCCAGACTAGCGATTTTCCATTTTCTCTGCTCCTTTCTACACATATTCCATTCTTCTGGGTTTATTTTTTTTAAACATTAAAAGTCATTCTTGTCAGTATTGAATTTCTGTCCTTACATTTAATTTGCTTTCTCTTTCTAAATTTTCTGAAGGTAAATGTTTTATTTCCTTAATTTTTTTTTTTGCTGTTGGATTAATAATGAAAGTATTTAAAACTGAATTTTCCTCTCAATATAGGATGTTGGCCAAGTCCTACAGGTTTTATGCAGAATCTTTTGTAAACTGATTTGTAGTATTTTTTTTCTTCCTTATTGAAGCATAAGTTTGTAAAATAATTGAATGATAGGATTGTTTCTATTTTTCATTATTTATTTTTACTTTTCTATAATTTTATATTTTACTTTTCTGTAATTTTGATAAGAGGTTGTAGTTCTCATGATGTTTACCCTTCGATTTTATTGATATTGTCTGTGCAGGCCCATTTAGAAGCCACTTTTATAAAGGCTTGTAACATTTCATGTCACTTGATGCTAGCCCATTTTGTGGATTTACTCTCGTTCATTTAACAATGTCCTGTTTTGGACATTTGGAGTATTACTATTTTTTTTCTTTTGCCCATATAAACTTGTTAGATTACAGATTGTTAATTATAGCCTCAGGATAAGTTTCTGGAGAAGAACTGCTGGTTCAGATAGCCATTTCTGGATTTTTTCATACCAAATGTAAATAGGCTTTTTGAGTGGTCTCCAGTTCATAATCCTACCAGCAACATTTGAGAAAGCTCTCTTGTCTGTGGTGCTAGAAAAGGCTAGCTATTAAGGTTTTAAATTTTGGTCTTTCTTTTAGGAAATCTTGCATCACCTATACATTTTACCTATGCAACAATACTATGATCCACTTTCCTGGGTCACTACAGTTTTGCCTTTTCTAGAATTTTATAGAAATTATATACTACAGTATGCAATCTTTGGTGTCTGCCTTGCTTTGAGCGTCATCTGAATATTCACAAATTTGTTAATCCATTCAGCCATTGGTGGGCATTTAGATGGAGTCAAGTTATCAACGAATAATGCTATTATGAAAATGTGTTACAAGTCTTTGGACAGTCATTTTCTTTCCTTTCTCTTGGATAAATACAAGGAATGAAATTGCTGGGGCCTATGACAAATACATTTAACTTTAGAAGAAGCTGATGGAACGTTTTCCAAAGGGGTGGTGCTAACGTGCATTCCCACGAGCCTTGAGCAGGGGGTCCCAGTTGCTCCATATCCCCTCCAACAACTGCTGTTATTGGTCCCTTATAACTGGGCGTTCTAATGAGTGCTTAGTAGTGTCTCACTATGGTTTTGATTTGGATTTTGTTAATATGAATAACTGAGCATCTTTTTATGTGCTTATTTGCCACCTGCACGCTTTCTTCGGTGAGATACCCATCTACATCTTGTGCCCATTCTCTTAACTTGATTTGTCTTCTTATCGAGTTCTAGGAGTTCTTCCCTTTGTGTTTTCTGCATGTTAGTCCGTTATTAGATCCATGCTTTGCGGGGCGCCTGGGTGGTTCGGTGGGTTAAGCCGCTGCCTTCGGCTCAGGTCGTGATCTCAGGGTCCTGGGATCGAGTCCCGCATCGGGCTCTCTGCTCAGAAGGGAGCCTGCTTCCCTCTCTCTCTCTCTGCCTGCCTCTCCGTCTACTTGTGATTTCTCTCTGTCAAATAAAAATAAATAAAAACATCTAAAAAATAAAAAAAAATAGATCCATGCTTTGCAAGAGTTTCCACCCCAGTCTCTGGCTTATCTTCCCATTTTTTTAACATTATTTTTGGAAGAGAAAAAATTTTTAATTTTGGTGAAGTTATATTTACCAGTTTTTCTATTTTATGAATTGTGATTCAAATAGGATACTTTGAAAATATTTTTCTAACCCAGGATTGCAAAGATTCTTTTCTGCTATGTCTTCTTCTAGAAGTTTCATCAATTTGGCTCTTACATTTATGATTATTGCATATTTTAAGTTATTTTTGTATATACTATAGAACAAGATCAAAAGCTCCTCCTTACACATGTAGATATGCAACTCCTCAAGGCTGATGTCATGAGAAGCTTATTTCCTAGTGAATTGCCTTGGCATTTTTGTGGAAAATCAGATGACCGCATTTGCGTGGGTCTCCTTCTGGATTCTCTGTAACGAGGCCCTTCTTCCCAGCTCTGCATAAGCTTCAGGAAGGCTGGTCACCTGTTTTTCAGTGGATCTTTTGCTGGCCCCGGTAGCTTCCTCTCACAGGTGCGGATCAGCACTCCACCCAAGATTCCAGGGACCCCTGTCTCCACGAGGACTGTACTACCAGTTCTAGCCACTTTCGCCTGCCCACTTTCTCACTTCCCTCTCTTTGGTCCCTTTATGGCTTCCCCTCTTTCCTTGGAAACCACCTGGGGCAGTGGTCAGTCTCCTCTCATTTGTTTTTCTCTCAAGAATCACAGTCTATTCTGCCTCATGTCTCGTGTCTAGAGACCTTTCCTTTGTGTATCATTTTCTGTTCTATTGATTTCTTTTTATTTCACTCTATCTTATTTTATATATTTATTTGAGGAAGAGAGAGACCGGGAGGAGGGGTAGAGGGAGAGGGAGCTGCAGACTCCCCCCCCCCAAACAGGGAGCCTTACACGGGATTCGATCCCAAGACCCGGGGATTACAACCTCAGCTGAAGGAGATGCTTAACCCAATGAGCCACCCAGGGCCCCTGTTCTAGTGATTTCTTAAGTCCGGAGGGCCATTCTGATCCCCGTTACTCCATCATGGTCAAAGAAGGCTTTATTTTTGAATGATGACATGCCTGCCACATTGTCTTCACCTAAGACTTTTGTACGTGTTTGTTGTCTTTTGACGTTGAACAGCAGTTGTGGGAGAGCCGGAAGTCAGCCTTCCTTCTTGCTTCTGCCTGGGACTTCCTTGTCCCAACAGCACAGCTCCGGAAGTCTGCATTTGTGAGATCTAGACAGCTGGTAACCTGGGTAAGTTTTGTATAGATCCTTCTGTATAATTCTTCTTCTTTTTCTTTTTATTCATGGGTTCTCTTTTCACTCTACTCACGCAGTTCATTGTAAAGATACGTTTCTGTGCTATTTCTCTGAGTCTTGAGCTGCCGCTGCTGAAATCTTACCATAGGCTCCCTGGTTATTCTTGAGTTAGGTGATCTTTGACTCCCCTTTCTCTCTGATTGCTCAGTTGCCCGTCTTTTTCTCTGAATGCCCTGAATTTCCCTCCATAATGAGAACTTGTCTTTTAGCCAAGCCTTTTTCTAGTTTATGTGAAAATATGAAATATGTAAATCTGAAATTCGGTGGTTTGGAGTTCTAATTTGTTTTCTTTGCTCTGAAATTTCCTTTTCATCTCATCTCAGTTGTTTTATTATCTATTACTCCCTTATTTTATTAAATTCCTCTTATCATCCTTGTCGAGCACTTCTGTCAGCTTCAAAGTTATTGCAAAACAAAACAAAGCAAAGCAAGCAAACAAACAAAAAACCCCAGAACAAGGAGCAGCATCCCCCTCATATCTCTACTCTGGAAATCTGTTGGCATTTTATTAGCTTGAATGTTGTCAGACACCTGCAGGTCTGGAGTTCTGGGGAGGAGGTCTTGTTAGTGGAATTGCATTTGACTCATTTTGAGTTTGACGAGGCAGAAACTGGGACCTTGCTTCAAATCCAGCACCTTTACCAAAACAAAGACTTTTGGGAACCCCACCCCCACCCCCGGGGTGTGATGTGTACATGATCTCACCTTTTTTTAGGGAACAAGGAGGCCTGGCACTCCTTCTGGAAAGGGGTAGGGAGGTAACTTAAAGGCAGGCCAAGCCCGGGCGAGGGGACAGGCAGAGGAGGCCAGTGCACATGGAACACAGTCTGCAGCACGAAGCCCTCACGGGTGGGGCAGCGCCAGACCCAAACCCAAGATGGCGGTCGGAGCAGCGCCAGACCTAAACCCAAGATGGCGGTCGGAGCAGCGCCAGACCTAAACCCAAGATGGCGGTCGGAGCAGCGCCAGACCTAAACCCAAGATGGCGGTCGGAGCAGCGCCAGACCTAAACCCAAGATGGCGGTCGGACATCGGCCGGCAGGTGGCTCTGGGCTGGTCATTCCCGCCGCAACTTGTGACCTTTCACACTAGCATCTCTATATCCTTAACGTTTCTATCTACATGAAATGTGTCTAAATTAATCAGCGGTGACACATGACTGTGACACATCGACTGTGATACATGAGCATAGTCCTAGCAAAATCTCAAGCGGTATTGCCAGTAACCGTTTTCTAATACCTGAAAACAAATACACAGCTTACATATGAAATAAAATTTCTCACGTCCTCCCCATACGGGATTTTACTTTGGGAAATGCTAGTCCAGATGATTCCAAGAAGGAAATGCCCTCTGGGTGGCCACAAGGCACCAGGACAAGCTGTTATCTTTTTTCCTTTTACCTCAAATTTGAAGCTGCGGATTCCTTTCTCTGTTGGTCATGGGGTCACGGAATGTGAGTGTTGTTGTTGTTGTTGTTGTTGTTTTAATCACAAATATGCACCTCGTGGCACACAAAGTTCTAGAGCATGTGATAGGATTCATTTTACTTTTTAATTAATTCATGTCCATGTTGCTTCTCTTACAGAATGTGTGCAGTTCACACGTACTTTCGGGATATTTCCGTAGAAAGACTGTCTTGATATGATCTGAATGTTCCACTGAAGAGCCAATCATTTTTTATGCATAAAAGCCTTTCTTACCATTGCAATGCTTCAAGGAATCAAATATTTAAAATTTTTTTATCTTGCTTCAACCACTGATAAGAAATTGCTACCATATCCTATTTGCCAAGAGTGTCTCCCTAGGACCTCAGTGCCGCAGTATGTCTGATCCCCAACTTTTCCCTCAATTCCCAGAGCAAAGTGAAAATACACACAAGGCAAAAACTAGAGGGATAATAAACCATTTCCTAAGTGGTAATGTTCTGCGGATTTCACGGTGAAAATGAAGCAATGAAATCATTTCCTTTTGTTAAAAATCTTCTTGCAGGTCTCTCGGATTTTCAGAGGTTGAGGGAAGAAATACACTTTTGCCAGAATATAAACATTTCTGTGAGGAATGGAAGGGTACGCCATGCGGTATGAAAGTATGAAATTATTTGAAGCGTATCACAGAACTTTTGTGTGGGATTGTGTTATTTTTTGGCCTCCCAATGGTATCAAGCACGATTTTTAGACATCAGTTTACTTAAGGGACTGAATCAAAGGTTCCAAATGATGTAGGAAGTAAAGTAATTAATGGTATTTGTTACTGGGAATGGAACCCTAACCTGCCCTCATACTTACATATGTGAAAACTTGTTTCCAGAAGAATCACACATGTGTGTGCGCGCGCGCGCACACACACACACACACACACACATACGATGTATTAATCATCTCTTTAAAAAATCACAACTTGTATTCTCTATTCACACATACTCTCCTATGCAGGGAATGACACAGGGACAAGAAGATTCCTCACAGAATCTTCATGTTAGAAAACAGTTGTGAATCCCCTACGTGACTTATAACAGAAACGTATTCGAATAAATGTTGGTGCATCTGCATATTGACATCAGTGAATAAAATGGGCATGAGTATGAAAAATATCGATGGAGTACAATTTAGGTGGCAGAAAATTCATATGTATATAGGTTTGTAAGTGCCTAGGATTTTTCTGGAAGGCTAGAGAAGAAAGTGGCTACTGACCTTGTCTCAGGAGAGGCGAACTGGTTGTCTGGGGAGCAAGGAAGTAGGCAAGACTTACGTTTTTTCACTTTCACTTTTAAAAAATTCTGTATTTTGAGCTGTGTCTACGTATTTCCTATTTTTTAAGCATAACATTAACTTCCATTTAAATGACATAACACATAACTTCACTGTATATACTAATTGCAAATCTGAACAGCACGTAACACAGAACTAGAATAGTTACATACATGTTTAATGTACATAATAGTACATTTAAATTATTTAAAATTTACATGATTTAAAATCTTTCGTTTGGTGCCATTTAAGGTGCTTGCCAAGTGTTAAAGATGCAAAACTGAGGGGGACTCAGCCTCTGGGGAAGTGATCCATGTCAACAACCACAGACCAATGTCGTAAGTGCTTGAAATAAAGGTGGCATGGGGCGCCTGGGTGGCTCAGTGGGTTAAACGTCTGCCTTCGGTTAGGGTCATGATCCCAGAGTCCTGGGATCGAGCCCCGCGTCGGGCGGGCTCCCTGCTCAGTGGGGAGCCTGCTTCTCGCTCTATCCCTTCCCCTGCTCGTGCTCTGTCTCTCTCCCTCTCTCAAATAAATAAAAAAAATCTTAAAATAAAGGTGGCAAATACAGTTACAACCATGATAACATGATAGGTACCAAATGTATCCTCCTACCATTAAAAAGTATAAAGCAGGAGAAAAAGTATCCAGTAAAGGGTTTTTGGGTTGATGGACTGCTGTGATCCTTGAGAGGAACAGAACAGGCAGATGAGCACATTAACCCCTTCGCGCTGCCAGGGACGGTCTCTGAACAGGGCATAGAGAGGTAAACTCATCCAGGGAGCTGCTGTGTTTCTGGGCCGAAGACAGAAATCCAAGTTTGCAGCCAGGAAGACTGGCCTGTGGGAGGCAGGTACAGAAGCAGAATGAAGCTGTGCAGAAACAGAAGGTCCAGTGTTCTGCACAAGCCCCTAAAGTCTTCCATCTCGTAAGAAGCAGCACGTTCCTAGGATGAAGGAGCGCGTCATCAAGGGTTTAAGGTGGGCTGAGAGGTTGGGGGATTCTAGGAGTTCCAATCAGAGAGTGGAAAGACCTTGCCAATGCCTCGTACATTCAGCTCAGACCTCAAAAAGGCCATGCCCTCGGGCCACCCTAGCTCTGGAGAGGGGGTTTCTATTGGCATATCCCTATAGAAGCCCAAACCAATCTAGACTCTCAAGAATGTTGCATCCAGCAGACAATTAAAAAATTGGACGTGTACAGAAACAGGAAAATAGTCAAGATGCACAGATGACACCGATGCGAAAATTAGCAAAGAGCTTGGAAGTGCTATTAGAAGTACATTCTTGGGGCACTTGCCTGGCTCAGTTGGTTAAGCTTCTGCCTTAAGGCTCAGGTCATGATCCCAGGGTCCTGCTTCTCTGTCTCTCTCTGACTGCTGTTTCCCCTGCTTGTTCTCTCTCTGTGTCAACTAAATAAAATCTTAAAAAGAAGAAGTTTATTCAAAGATTTAAAGGAAAAGATGAATGAACGTGGAGAATCTTGACAGAGAAATAAAAATTACTTTAACACTAACCAAATACAAATTCTCTGACCTAAAAAAATACAATATCTGAAATGAAAAGTTCACTGAATGGACCGAACAGAGGATAGAACAGTGTGAAAGGAAAGATCAGGAAAACTCAAGATCCAGCAGTAGAAACTATCCCGACTGAAACCCAGAGAGGAGGAAGGCCTTAAATGTTTTAAAACCTTGATGACCTACGGACCGTATCCGGAGGTATCATGTACCTCTTATTGGAACTGCAGAAATGGGAGGAGGTGAAAAACTTTTTTAAAAAATAATGTCTGAAAATAAATAAATTGAAAAAAAAAATAATGGCTGAAAAATGTCCAAATCTGACAAAAAAACATACACTTAAGAACAAAGCAACACAGTCCCAAGTATGATAGATACAAAGAAAACCACAGGAAGACACATTTTAATCACATTTCTTTTTAAATAAATATTTATTTATTTATCTTAGAGGGGAGGGGTGGAAGGAGAGAGAGAGAGAGAGAGAGAATCTTCAAGCAGACACCCTGCTGAGAGTGGAGCCCAATGTGGGGCGTGCTTTTATGACCCCGAGAGCATGACCTAAGTGGAAACCAAGAGTTGGACGCTTAACCGACTGTACGCCCAGGCGCCCCTTAAATTGCATTTCTAAAAAACAATAAGGAGAATGTCTTAAAAGGAACTAGAGAAACCAGATACAATACCTGAACGACTGGTAGAGTTAATAAAGCATGAATGCCCCCCAATTTTGCTACACGAAAGAAATTAAAAGTAAAAGATTCCTGCAAAAAAAAAATAAAGGATAACAATCATGAAAATTTATGATTCCATTTATATGAAGATCTAGATCAGCTGAAATTACCTAAGGTAATAAACGTCAGAGCAGGGGCTGGTTTGGTGTGGGTGGGGGATTTTCTGGGGAGGAATGGGGGGCTACATTCTAGAGTGTTGGAAATGTTCACTGTCTGTGTGGGATACGCATATTTCACTTTTTAATGTATTTGTCTTTATTCATTAAACTGTACGCATAGGATCTGTATAATACATGTATATTATTCATCGTGAAAAGTAATCCAAGGGAAAAATAGTTAAAATTCTCTGAGCACCTGAAGGAGGGGACAACTATCCTCGTTTTGGGGGATAGCAGAGAAATCCCCTCGCACAAGTCCCAATCTCTTGATTTCACTGCTTAATAACTCTTATTACTTGGGCATACCTTGAAAGGATATTTGGGTAATGTGACAATAGGAGGATTTGTACCCAGCGGAGTTGTTCATTCTGGAACATTCTAGAGATCAGAATAGCCATCCTGCATTTTCTCATTTTGTGCATAGGTCCTAAAGTTAGTTTTCCTCGCTTTCCCTGCGCTGTAGCCCATCAATCATAAAAACCTTCTGATTTTATCACCTAAAGTCATGTGAGTTTATGCTAATGTCTCTGTATGATATTTATAGGCAAGCTCTGATGTGATTTCAACATACCAATTCTGCCTTTCTTGTTTGTCTTCCGGGAGAGCATTTCTGGCCTGAGTGTTTTTAATTTTCACTGACATCTACCTGGCCCTTAATGTGCCAAGAGCACAATCTGGGTTACCCGACCTTGAGCCCAAAGCCTCAGTCCTGAAATAGAAGACATGGCATAGACATGAAATAGAAGACAATTGCATTGCACTATGGTTCATAGCAGCAGTCTCAGGAACGCCCCAGCCTCCTGCGGGGTGTGGTGGAGAGGAGGGGCAGGGAGGGCCAGCGGGAGCATGTTCCAGTGGGGAGCAAACAGGAATGCAGAAGGGGGATCGTTTAGCAAGGGTCGTGTCCTGGGGTGCTAGAAGAGGAGGATGGCTCGGGGGTGAGAGGTCCTTGAAGCCTAGGATGACAGTCGGGGAACTGACTCAGGGGTCAATAGGGGCCTTGAGCTGGAGAGAAGCAGAAGGAAGGGAAGCAGAAAGGAAAGGGTTAAGAAGGATCAAGGGGCTTCCGTGGAGGGATCAGCCCTTCCCTGGCATCCATGCCTCTGACAACATGCTTTGGTGTGACAGTGATGAATGTAGACGGGAAGAAGAAGTTAAGGGATTTTGCTTAATTTCTGGAAGAATCCAACAGAGAGGATGTTACCAGGAGAGAGGAGCAGTCTGGCCCTCCTCATGTTACCAGGGCTGTTGACTTTCCAGTAGCAGATGTCTCACAAAGGCAACTTGTTTCTCTCTCCTTGCATTACAGACTGTCCCCGCAGTCCCGCAGCGTTAACAAGCACAACTGTGCTCGCCCGAGCGCTGGAAGCCTGGCCTTCGTGGGCACAAGCCTGGCTCCCTAGGCCCCCACAGCAGGCCAGTTGAGAGCTGGGGGAGGTCCCCGGCCTACCTGGGGCCTACCCCGCCCTCCCTTCCTTGAACAGCCACAACCTGGGCTGCTCCCTGCAGGCACTGGTGAGGTGGGAGCTGGGGAGCTCCCTCCCCTGCTGGGTTCTCAAGACAAGGTTGCCTGGCGCTGGGTGTGCCCCCCCCCACCGATCTGTCAGCCCACATGCTTTTATGGACACCTCCTGGCTAGCCGGGTCGTGTTAGGAGCGGGAGATGGAGAAGCGATGTAGTCCAGCATGGTTGGACCGTCTTGGAGCTCAAAGCCCTAGTGGGGCTGGCGGGCCAGAATGACTACCGGGAACAAATGAATACCCGTCAGCGAGAGTAGCAGAGGACGGGAGTGGGGGCGGTCTTGCAGGGTCAGTCAGTCAGAAGGTGCAAGCCAGGTGAAAAGGGGGCAGAGTCCAGGTGGGGAAGCGCTGGGCTCCTGCACAGAAGTCACGCTGAGGGATGGGGCACAGCACACAGGGGTGAGGGCTCAGAGCAGCTGAGTTGTCACAAGGCAAAGCTTCCTGAGAGTCTGGTTTTATTCTGAATGGAGGCTCTTGGGCAGGGGACTGGCATGACTTGGTCCCCCTGGATGGCAGGTAAAGAACGGAGTGTCTGGGGATGAGTCTGAGTTGGGGACCATTGTGGTCACTGGAGAGATGAAGACAGTGGAGAGAAAAGAAGGGGTCAGAGTCAAGAGGTATTTCAGAGCTGAGCAGGGGGTGGGCTTGGGGTGAATCAGAGGTGGGGGGAGAGGGAGAGACAGGGATGCTCGGGGAGAGGCTGGGTAAGAGCAAGGCTGGTCTGAGATGGCGGGAGAAGGGACAGAACTTGCGAGGGAGCTGTGCTTTATTTGAGTTCCCTGCATATGGCTGGTGTATGAAGCCTGGAAGTGAGATGGGGTCCCCCAGAGACAGTGTGGGCAGCGCAGGGAAGGAAAGATGAGTTCAAGATCTCCACTGGTTTCACGGGTCTTTACCGCCTGTGGAAGGGAAGTTGCACTCTGGACAGGCTGACTGTGGACAGTTTCAGCCAGTAGATGCCCGTCACTCCCCAGTCTTTTGGGGTCTACAGCTCTGCTTGGAGCAGACCCTACGGCCCTAGGAGCTGCTTGCTGCCTTCTGATGCCAGGCGGGCTACCTTGACCCTACCTTCTTCTCATCTGCATTCACAGATGAATGAGGTCCCCACAGCAGGGAAACCGGATCCCTGGGGGAGGCCACGTCTGGGACCAGCCCAGAGGGCAGGCGCAGCACACAGGGTCAGAACCAAAGGGGTGAACATGCATGTATCTGCTCTTCTGACAGAACCTTCTTTACCTGACACCTCCCTACACAGCTTCCAGGAGGTCACCTGGAAAGCGGTCCTGGGAGAGCAGCAGGTTCAGACCCTTCCTAGGAGTGACTCTTCCTGCCATGTGTAGATGCGGTTAGCCTTTGCAGCCTTCAGGGCAACTGAGCCCTTCAACACCCGCGGGGTCACCCCATCCCCTCTTTACGGAGGAGGACACCGGCTCAGGAGGGTTCACGGCTCTCTATACATCGTGGAGCCAGAAGTGGTGCAGGGCGCCCCGCGCTCCCCTGTACCGACTGCAGGAGCCGAGGCTCGTCCCCAGCCAGGCCACTTCCTGGTGCCCGGGGCCAAGGCGGGAGTAGGAAGGGCCTCTCCCTCCTTAGGAGCGCGCGTCGCACCTGCCACCCTCGGCTCGCGCTCGCGTCCGGGCAGTGGGGGCCCGGCCAGGGCCTCCCCGGAAGGGGCACTGGCCTGGGCAAACGGACGTGCAGGGCCGCGGGGGTCTTCCCGGTGGGGCGGGCGCCGGGCTGCGCTCCCCGCGCCGGACACCAGGCGTCGCCCCCGCTCCTCGCTGCGCCGGCCCCCGCCCCCGCCGCGGAGCCCGAGCCGGAGCCCGAGCCGGAGCCCGAGCCGGAGCGGAGGCGGCGGCGGGACCCGGCCGGACAAATTTCCTGCTCGGCTGCGGGCGGCAGGAGGCGGCGCCAGCGGCGCCCGGACCCCGCGGCCTCCGCGCGTCCCCACCACCGTCCTTCGCGCCGGCGGGGACCGAGGGGCGCCCCGGAGGGCGGCGGGCGGGCGCCCGGGAGATGCGGAGCCGCCGCGGCGGCGCGATCGGCGCGACCGGACCGGCCCCCCCGAGGTGAGCGCGCGCGGGGTGCGGGCGGGGGCCGTGCGCCCCTCGGGTGGCCGTGCGCCCCGGGCGGCCGGAACAGGCCGGGGACGCCGCCTCGGCCGCCGCGGCGGGAGGGAGGGGCCGCGCCGGGTGCGGGCTCCCGGAGCCGGGTCCCTGGCGGCCCCGCGGCGCGCCGGGTGCCGGAGGCTGGGGACCGCGCGACCCTGGCCTCGGCGCCCGGGACCCGCCGCCGGACTTGGCCGCCGCCTCGGCAGCTCCCGCGCTCCCCCTCGGGAAACGGCACACAGAGAGCGTGTCTGCGGGTGGCGACGGGCTAGGGGTTGGTGACAGGGACGTAGGTGGAAGCGGGCGAGAGCGCGAGGGGGTCCCGCAGGGTGTGCTGGAGGGCGACACGGTGCAGAGGTGGAGACAGGAGCCTTCTGAGAAAGTGACTCGGAGTTGAGCCAAGTCTGGGAGGGGCGGGGGCCGCAGTTCCGATGCTGCCCCGAGGGTCCCGCGCCCTTGCCTCGCAAGGAGGGGAGCGTGGAGTCCGGGAGGGGTCTCCGACGGTGGCGAGCGCGCCGCCTGGCCCAGACAGGAGCGCCAGGATCTGCAGTGTCAGTGGTGTGGTTGACCTGTCAGAGCTCCTGGACCAGAGGTCAGCCCGGTGCCACGCCTGCCGGCTCCTGGGGACCAAATGGGGAAGGCTGGAAGAGCCATCCGGTAGAGAGGCAGAGCCAAACCCTGCCAGACCCTCCTGGACCTAACCTAAATTCCTTCCTGGCGGGCAAACCTTTCTAGAAAGGTTCGCGTTCCCATTGCAGAATTGTACTGATCTGTCTGGAGTCAGGACCACTCTCCATCTGAGTTTCAATGCGGGAAACTCAAGCAAAGAACAAGGCTCTGTGCTTGTGTTTAGAGCGAGTTGAATGGTGACCCGCCAAGGCTGGTGGCGTGTTTTAGAAATCAGCGGGTCTGTGTTCGCTCAGCTCTTGACCCCAGGTGCCCCTTGACCGGGAGTGCCTGGAGGTCTTTGTGTCCCCACGATGGGTGAAATTCTGTGTCTGTGAAGTAAAGACTCCTTCCCGTTTCAACGGTGAACAGAGGGAGACGTGTACAGGGTGTCTCCCAAACCCATGCACTAAGCCAAAGGAGGGGATGCCACGGGCATGACGTGGTGGGGGGCACGCGATGGCTAAGGCTGGTTCCTGATGGCCATGGTCATCACCCTGATATGGGACAGAGATTTGTGTGCAAATAGCGCTGGGGTGTGTGCTTTCTGAGCCCAGGCTCTGGGCCTTCAGGGAGGAAAACGCTGCTGCTGACATAGGAACAGGCCCGAGAGAGGGGCCCACGCTATCAGAGGACACCTGGTCCTTCCCAGACATGGCTCTGCCTCTGACGGTGACCTCAGGGACAGAGGTCTTTTGATACTTATACCTGTGGATCAGTGCCCCCTTCGAGGGAAAAAAAACAAAAACAAAAGACCTAGACTCCCAGTATGCGGACATGAGCTGGGGGCTGCAGTGGTGCCTGGAGAAGGCCAGGTCACTGCGTGAATGAATCCATGCTTTTGATTTGAAAACATACCAAAGCCCATCACATCAACCCCCTGCACCAAATCAGTTGGGAGATGGGGATGAGGGAATGACTGTCACCGTGACCCTTCTGGGACCCCTGGGAGGTCCAGAGTGAGCATGGGGCACTGTAGCCTCGTTCCCATGCTCTGCACAGAGGCCACTTCTCACACGTGTGTGCAAATCAATAACCCCTGATCGGGGCTGCAGCAACTGTGGGAGGGGGCGTGGGGGCCGAAGGTGTATGAGGGGCACAGGGAAGGCGGATGCCCTGGAAACCCACAGCAGTTGCTGGGTGGTTAGTAATGAAGCCGGAGTGAGTTTCAATTGGTCAAAACCTATGGTTCCTTCACACTACGCCCCACTGATCCTCTTGGCTTTGTCTCTACGACTGTCATCCTTGTCCAAGGTACCTCCTTTTATCAAAGCTCCCTCCTTACAGGTCAGAGGTGAGTTTCCAGTCCAGACTACTCCTCGGTAATTCCCAGACCCAGCTGCCCCCTTGACCCTTCTTCTGGAATATCCCCTGCCCCCACTCAACAGTTCGCAAAGTCAAACCCCAGCCCCCACCAGCCCAACACGTTCCCACCGTTTCCCCACGTTACTCCTCTGACCATACCAGCCTCCCCAGTGCTTTGGAAAGACGGACTGGATCGGAGTTTCCCCGAGGACAATACTGTACCCTCAGTACCCAGCCGAGCACCCCCCCAGTAGGCTCTTCGTAACGGTCATTGGGCAGATGAACAAATGGCCAAGTGGAACATTCTAGGAGTTCATCTCTGAAGTGGATGAATTTTACTGGATGTCCGCGTGGTTGGTAGGCAGACGCACACTTCTGCTGGTGCGGATCGGACTGGGTCATGGAGAGATGAGAGAGGTCCATCTCGGACTTTGTGGCCAGCTCTTCTGGTGATACCGAGCACATGCCAAAATGACTGAGCTGGACCAGGCAGGCTGCAGATGACCTCTTGGAGGCAGGTTTGGAGGCAGGTTTGGAAGCAGGGAGGGAACGCCGTGGAAGCCTCCCCCCAAGCTACACTTGCAGAGCTTCTGCGATCAAAATAGGAACAAATGTATCCATTAGGATACAGACGGGCCTGCTTAATATTTGATTACTGGTAAGAAAAGAACTGTCCATTTCAAGAGCATCTCCAGTTCTCTTGGTGGGCTCTGTCCTAGTGAACCAATAGCTCACTGCTCCCCAAATGCACTCCCCCTTCATCCCTGCTTTCCAGATCCTCAGACGTAGGCTGCTCTGAATCTCCTTCCCCTTTTTTTCCATCTTAGAAACTCCTATTCACACCTCACAGCCCACTTCAAATGCCTCAGGCTCCTCCAAGCCTTCCAGACCCCTCGACCTAAGAAAATCTCTCTTCCCTTGAGTTCCGTAGAAACTTAACTCTACCCGTCCTAGAGCACGTATCAGACTCAATTTTGTGTCCGCCTGACTTCTTCAAATAGTTTCTCTCTTCCACCAGCTGGTCAATGCTCTTAGGGTAGAAGGTGTGTCTTTGAGAGCTTGGATTTGAACTTGAGGTATGTGTTGACATGAATCCTGGCTCCGGTGTGACCTTCCCTAAGCTCTCCGAATTTGCTGCCGCAGTGTTCTCTGTAGAATGGGAGTGAGACTCTGTACCGCACGTGGCTATTCTGAGAGTGACAGGCGATCCGTGTAAAGTATAAGGCAGATGATTGGCCCTCGGGATACCGTGTCAGGCTAAAACCCTAAAGTTGTGCCCTGCGTGCGTTAGGAACCGATTTGAACGAATAAATTAACCGAGTCAGTACTCATATTAATAGATAGGCTTTTTTTTTTTTAAGATTTTACTTATTTATTTGACAGACAGAGATCACAGGTAGGCAGAGAGGCAGGCAGAGAAAGAGAGGAGGAAGCAGGCTCCCTGCGGAGGAGAGAGCCCGATGTGGGGCTCGATCCCAGGACCCTAGGATCAAGCCGAGCCAAAGGCAGAGGCTTTAACCCACTGAGCCACCCAGGCGCCCCTAATAGATAGGTTTTGCTTGTCGTCCAAAGCTTTAGGTCAAATCAGTAAGGTCTGACGTGCTAGCTAACTTTATTTTTTACATGATAATTGGAATACTTATGTAAATTTCGTGCGATGAAGGGTTTTAATCTCATAATGCCACCACTTACCTGCGCTTCAAGACCAAGTCTGTCCTTTAACACGCACCATTGACTCTTCGGGGTTAGAATGGTTTATGGGGCCGGAATGCACTTTTTTATGCACATTATGACCCTGTGCTCGTGGACTCAATGAAACCAGTCTGTGGAAAAGACAACACAAAAGGGAGCTAAACCAGAGCCCAGCAGCAGGGTGGGCTAGCACCCGGGTGTAGACCCAGGCTCCGAAGAACAACTTCTAAAGGGAGCGTTCAGCCGCAGGAGCTGAGGACCACCCCGACACCTTCCCGGGCTGTGGAACACCTGGTGGTGGGAAGTGCGGCCCGGGGCCCCCTCCAAGCCCCTCAAGGCTCCCGCGGCTCCCGCGCACTGACAAACCTCACCCTCATCGTGGCTGCTGCAGGAGTCTGTGCTGACGCGGCGGGGCTCAGTCCGTGGCTGGGGCCTCCTCCCACACCCAGCTCATCCCTTCAGCCACAGCGCTCTCCACTCTGGGTCCCGGAGCTACCGAAAGGAACGTGTGGCTCATGGGAACATTGCGCATGCTTACGTTTAGAATACTGACTGACCCTACAGCTACGCAAACTTTATTCTGGAGGGGGAGCTTCACATTCGTTTGTCACCTGTATTTTTCCCCAGAGCAGAGTGCTGGATGATATTCTAGCAGGTGGGGGTTTTGGACCAGCTTCCTCTGAGCTAATCGGGGTTTCGCTGAATGTTACTAATCCTCGAGCAGACGCAGGTGCAGGGTGATGGGGGTTTCTGCCAGATAGAGGCTGGGAGATCCCTAGTTTGGGGATTACCAAGCCAGCTTCCTTTTCTCCTCTTGGTCTGGCTGCT
Source organism: Neogale vison (assembly GCF_020171115.1). Lineage (NCBI taxonomy): Eukaryota > Metazoa > Chordata > Mammalia > Carnivora > Mustelidae > Neogale > Neogale vison. Next base: position 235,913,620 of record NC_058092.1, read on the forward strand.
GTTCCCCAAATGTCATTTGTCAAGGTCCGCCCCATCCAGGTGTTTTACTCGGGGAGTTTTGATGTGGTTCACAGCCTCTTTGAACTTGAACAGCACCCGGCTCAAAGCCAGAAATGTGGGCATTATGCCTTTCTTTCAACTTTAAACTCCACAAATACTTCAAAAGGGCTGATGACGCTTATGAAATAGAAAAAAGTTAACACTGTGTTTCAGGCAAACAACTTTTCTATTTTCCCCATGAAATGGGAAGCAAATAAATATTTTTAAAAGGATGCTTATTTTAAAAGATCTTTCCAATACAAATCAAGACTTTCTGGGGCACCTGGGTGGCTCAGTGGGTTAAAGCCTCTGCCTTCGGCTCAGGTCATGATCCCAGGGTCCTGGGATCGGGCTCTCTGCTCCGTGGGGAGCCTGCTTCCTCCTCTCTCTCTCTCTGCCTGCCTCTCTGCCTACTTGTGATCTCTGTCTGTCAAATAAGTAAATAAAATCTTTAAAAAATTAAAAAAATAAATAAAAAAACAAATCAAGACTTTCTGATTCATATGGCCCATGAGTGTATATTGTATGAGATAATCAAAAGGATGAAAAAAAGTCTTCTTTTGCCCGGAAACAAATATGAACTCCATCAGGAGGTGAGGAAAAGTTTGCGAGGGGCAGGGCGGCGGGAGATCCTTGATTATGTGCTAAAAGCCTGATGTGTTTCTTTGGACAGGCGTTTTGATGGCAATGGTCCTTGGGTGGAGAATGACGACTTGATAGGAAAATTGTAGGCTAGACCCCAGGCGGGGCTTCTGACCAGCAGGTCAGAATTCGATCCAGCAGGTGGCTCATGCTGGAGTGGGAGCTCAGCGTTCAGACGTGCTCCCGAGGCTGTGTGGTCTTTTCCGGGGTGGGGGGGTGGGCTGTGTGATGCCTGGGACTCCCTGGCATCCAGCCCCTTGATGTGACGTGTGGACGGTGGCGATGGAAGAGACAGACCGGGAGCCATGCTGAGGGCACTGGAGGTTGCTCGCAGAGGGCTGTCCCCCTGAGGATTTTACTTTGTCTGAGCACCGGCAACCCATGTAGCCAATGGGATTTTGCTTTTCAGTACCAAGTTCTCGATCCCAGGCTCGGAGCGCAGAGCATCAGGATGGGGGCTGGGGTCCAACTGAGGCTACGGCACGGAGGCTTTGGACAAGTGACTGACCCTTTCTCAGTGAGCTTTCTAATCTCTCTAACGGGGGCAGTGACACTTCCCAGACAGGGTTTTCGTGTCACTGGATTGAGGTCATGTGTAGGGAGCCCAGCCTACGGCTCGCTGGTCAGCCGGCGGCCGGCTGCCGTATCCAGAGGACGGCCGGCCTGCAGTCAGGGGATGGGCAGAATCCGGGCTCGTAGGCCTCCTTTGCCACGTTTGCTTTGTCCTCGGGGCAAGTCACTTAATCCCCATTCTATAAACGCAGACATAATTTTTGGTTATTAATGTCCGTAGATCTATTGGGACATTTCCAGCTGAACATTAGTCACAGATTTTTGTACCGGGGAGCAAATTAGTTCCATTTTTCTCCTCACTCAAGATTTTAGAATGTCCGATCACATGGCCGCTTGATTACAATGTATTATTCAAAGTGACCTTTGTACGAAGCCTTTTTATTTTGTTTCTCACTCCAAAAAGACTTTGGATTTTTCAGGCTGTTTCTCTGTAGTAGGACTTCCGTGGGCCTGTTCCCTGGCTTTCGGCAGACTTGGCCCGGACTCCTTTGCCAACACACTCGAGTGCCCGTAGAAGGTGGGGGCGTAGCCCCTGGCACAGAGCCCGGGGAAGTGGGAGCTCCTGTTCTGGCAGGTTCCTCGTTAAACTGCGGGCACTCTGGTCTTCCTTTCTTCTCCAGTTCAAAAGGCCAGCCTCAAAGGTGGACACCCACTTGCCTGATTTGATGTCATGGCCCTGAGGCCAACCCCCACCTCACCACCCCCCTCCCCGTCTGCTTGTCTGGATTCTTGTCATGGGATAAATCTTTTATTCTGTTGTGTAAAATATGGCATAGGTGGAAGTCCCGCCATGAGAAAGGCTATGACTTCGGAGTGGGCTCATGTTGGAGGTCTGGTGCTCACTTACTTCCCGTTTGGGGGCTCAGGGTGAAGGGCTGAAGGAGACAGAGGAGGAGAAGGCAGTGAAAGGCAGGGCTCTTTTTGAGGTAGGATGGGATGGGTCTTTGGCTGTCCCATGTTTTCTCCCGGAGATGAAGTAGATCCTTCCTACAGAATACTCTGCTCATTTTCTAGATTCCAGAAACAGGTGCTAATGAATTAAGCTAAGAGCTCCGTATTCAGCAGAACCGTTCCTACAGATGTCTGTGTTTCTCCCCAGAGCTTTCCCGTCTAGAGCGCACTTCTCCACTGTTGTACATACAGAAGAGAAAGTAAGAGAGGAGAGAGAGACAGCAACAGAGACAAAGAGAGACGCACAGAGAGACACAGAGGAAGAGATAAAGACAGATTCAGCAGGAGAGACACAGAGAGGCTCACAGAGACACAAGATACCGAGGTTTCTTTTTTTGATATTTGTCATCTGCGGCTACCTCCAAAATCCCGTTCAACCCGGAGTGGGAGCTGGCGAGCCTAGACTTGTGTGGTCAAGAGTTAACGGGCCGGGGCAGTTTCAGAGGGCGAAGGGGTGCCATGCTTGGTGCATTAGCTCACAGAGCTAATAATCGGAGCCAAACACGGAGTCTCTGAAGCCGAAGCTTGCCCGTAGTAACAGGACAAAATTGGTATGAATGGACAAAAGCCAGAAAATTGGGGTCTTTTTATTACATTCAGGGATTTACAGGATCTCTATCTGGGCTAACAAAATGTTGCCTTAGGGCACCTGCTTTAATGACTAGAAACCATGCAAATGCTCTTCCAAAGAGATTAGAGTTTTCCAGCTTCTTAAACAGGTAAAGATTCCACCCCCGCCCCCGCCCTGTGCGATCTTGTCTGCCTCACAACGTTTGCTAATCAAACAGAAACTGGCCTTTGCTGCCACATTAATTCAAGTCATCCTCAACCCTGCCTTGTTACTAGTAAAAGTATTCCTTATAATTAGTGCTTTTTTTTTTTTTCCCAGGATGTGGTTTTCCTGGCTCTGGGAATAGCTTTGGTTTCATAAACAGCTGAACGTTTTACTCGACGTAAAAATCCTTTGAAACAGGAACCCAACCCTGTCCTTAATTTCAGAGTGAGGCTGACTCAGCGGTCCATCTCCCTAAGCTGGTGGCAGCAGTTACAAAGCCCATAAGTAATTCAATAAATTACTTTTTGTTAATGTTGCGAACATCAGCTAAAGTTCAGCCTTCCATTGGAGATGTTATCCGTCTGCCCATTTAGATTCCGTCTGCCCATTTAGATTCCGTAGAGCAAAGGCCTGATGTTGGCCCAATGTCACATAAGAATGCAAGAGCCAGACATTTAATGATTTTGTACTGCTTCGTGCCAAGCAAGGCCCGCTCTGGGCGAGCCAACAATATTCTTTCAAAGGATATTTCTTGGTTTTCACCAAATGTGTGTAGTATTTACAAGAGCCTGTAAGGTCACTTAGAAGGGACAGTTAGAGAGGTTAAACGTGTGATGAGTACCTACCGTGTACATGCTCTGTGTTTAGCAGTGAAGTTGCAAAACCAAATCACAATGCTACCCTATGGTTGTTCCCACGGACACGGGAGGCTTGCAAGAACTCATCACCTCCATGGTGTGTTAAACGCAATGCTGCTTGCAGAGGTGGGCATGCGGAGGGGATCCAGAGGGGGTTCACCAGGTAGAATAGGCTTGGTTCCCAAGGATATTTTCTTGGCTGCCAACAGGGCTAGAACATTCAAGACAGAGGGGCTCCTAGGCACTTGTCCAGAAGTGAGGAGTGACATGTACTGTCTGGGGAGCAGCAGGTGTCTGGGGGCAAATATGGAGCCTGGGGAGGGAGGGGATGAGAGAAGAGGACTGGGAAAGTCTGTGACTTTCCAAACCCTCTTCGGCCATGGAGGAAGGTGGGTCTGCTTGATGCACTAGTAGTTTCTACGTGTTGGACATCATGGCCGCCATGGAGACTCTGAGGAATACTGCAGATTCATTCTGTAGGAGAATGCATGTGTGTACACAGGCTTTCTGGTTCGCTTTGGTTGGGTTTTGTTTTTCTGGTGTCGAGAAAGTCTTGCCTGACCAAAGCCCACCAGTTTTCAGCTAAGGAAGACTGCATACATCTGGACCAGACCCAGATTTAAGAGATGGTGGCCTCAGATTTGGGGCTGAGTTTGAGGTGCCTTAGGGAGGCAGATACACTTCTCGAATACAGGCAGTTGGCTCTACTAGGGACTCTTCACACTGGGAGGGATGATGTCCGGGCTTCACTGTGTTAACCGTTGTTGTTTTTCTTACTAAAACTTTGGTTACCGTGTACATTCGTGGGTACTGGACGGTGTTCCCAACACGGTAACATGGAAGAAGTCATTCAATTATGGCAGTTGTCATCGGAAGGGCCAGGAAGTGGGGTGAGAGTCAGCTCCACGGGTGGGCCACGTTGGCCTCTGCAGATCCAAACTCATTTCTAGTCATTGCAGAATATCCTTGCTCGTAAGTAACTGAAAATATCTCTTCTGTACCAGCCTTTCAGCTCCTCCAAACCCAAAGTTGGTTCTCCCTTTTCACCTTACATGGCATCTCTGAGGTTTGGTGGACAATTGGACATCCCTGTGTAGAGTCTGGGTGTGTCACCAGCTGTGACGAGGCGCCTGAGACCTGCCCAGGTCACATTCTCCGGTGCAGGCACCACGGTCCCGACCCAGACGCGCCTCTTTTCCCGTTCTCACTGCCTTGGTGGACCGACCCTTCATCCTCCCTCCTGTGTCCGACACACTGTGTGTGGTGGATGCGGGGGGGTGGGGGTCGGTTCTCAGGACATGGAGGCCCCACTTCTGCTTCCAGGAGATGAAAGCCCATCTTAGCTGTCTGTCTGGGTGGAAGGGCGTCTAACCTGGAGCAGGACCCAAAGGCTCACTAGCTCACTGCTGTGTGTCTATCTCTGTGGTTTCTGCCTGGCAAAGTGCTTCCAAGGGGTATCTTAGGAGGCCGTTGCATGTGTGTCTCCTGTCTGGCATGCTTTGGTTCAGCCAGTGATTTATTATTTGTTGCATGGAAAGGCACATCCTGAGTGGATGGCCAGTGGCCATGGGAATCGATGACGTCGACTCTGGTGATTCTCCTTTGTAATGGAATCCATTGTTACATGCGCAGCAGGGATCTATAAACATTTTGAAGAGGTGATGCTTTCCTTCGTGGCTTGGCATCTGGCAGGTGGCACAGCCTGAGACCCAGCTGGGGCCGAGGCTGGGGTGCAGGTCTCGGGAGCAGACGGTGTGAATGCCACATGGCCTGCAGCCGGGCTCCCCCACCCCCACCCTGCTTCTGTCTGTGCAGTTACGGCACTGGGCAGACAGCATGAGCATCCCTGACCCCTTTGCTGGGACCTAACATCATTTTTAAAATTCAGACCTGAGAACCACCAAGTCTGGAGACACAAAGCCCAGAGTAGAGCCGGCAGCAGCCCCTTCTCCAGGTCTGATATTCAGTGAGAGGGGTGGGGAGTGGTCATGGCCGTAAATAAAGCAGCAGATGTGACGACACTAGTAGCTGCTGTATTAGCACTTGCTCTGGACGGTCCTATTCTGAGGCCTTTCGTACGTGAACTTGCTGCACGCACAGCACCACACAAGGCCAGAGGAGCACTAGGCTTGCTTTGGAAAAGAGGAAATGCAGACCCAGAGGGGGTGGGGCAGGGTGGGGACTAAATCCATGGAGGCACCCAGTGGTCCCCAAGGTAGAGGAAGGGTGTAGGGGCCACTGGGGCCTGCAGGGAGGTGGACCCCAGCTTTGCTCAGGGAGCACAGTGATGGGGGGTCACCCAGCCTGCCTGGGAAAGGTCTCCACCTAGGGAGGGCCCAGGCCCCATCCTGGGGCTGGGGGAAGCCATGGAGAGCTCTGAGGAGGGAGGGGCTGTCACGCAGGTTGGATGGGGATGGGCTGGGAGGGGAGAGCGGGGCCACGACAGGCTCTCTGGGGCTCTCCTCTGCTGGGAGGTCCCAGTGTGTATGTGCAGTGAGGTTGGGGAGTTGCGTGTCTTCCAAAGCACCCCTTGGGAATCCCAACACCAGGGAGAACAGTGGGGCTTTCACAGGGGCCCAGGAATGAGGTCAGGACTTTCCGCCACGGCGGTGGGCAGAAGCGAGGCATGGACGCCTCGCAGGACTGACTGACACGCTGGATGGTGCCAACCGTTCTCGGGACCCAAGTGGGGCCATCGGGAAGGGACCAGCTGAGCGTCTCCATCGAAAGAGGCTTCCATCCTGGCAAGTCTCCTGATGCTCTCTGCTCTCCCATAAGCTTCCTCTGGCCCCTTCTGTCCCGGCAGAGAGCTGCGACGGATTACATGCCACGTGGTGTTAGTGACTTCACCAGGGCCTGTTCAAAGGGTTGCTTTCATTTTAATATAAAGAGTTTATTTATTTATTTATTTGAGAGAGAGAGAGAGCACGCGCATGTGCAAGTCGTGGGGGTGGGGCAAGGGGGAGAAGCAGACACCGCCCCCCACCCCCCCTGTGAGCAGAGAGCCAGAGCTCCATCCTCGGACCCCAGGATCATGACCTGAGCCAAAGGCAGATGCTAAACGGACTGAGCCCCCCAGGCGCCCCCGAAAGGTGGCTTTTAGAAGGAGGACAGCTTGGGGCAGACGAGGCCTGAACCAAAGAAGCAGAGAGCTGAGGCGGGAGTTTTGCGCCTCTTGCTCCCGGCAGGCTCCTAGCCTCGGGGGCGGCCAGCGTGGTCACCGACGTGACGCCTTCCATGCGTTCTGTCACTCAGCAGATCCAGTGGGAGACCTGCCGGGTGTGGGAAACAAAATCCCCAAGACCCGCTCGGCCTCCTTCCCCTGGGGCCTGGCCTTCGTGTCTGTCCAAGCATCTGCCCCTGGGATTCCCCCGGAAGGCTGGTTGTGGAGATGGTGTGTGGCGAGTGGGCCCGGGGCACTCATCGTGGGCGGCCCTGAGGCCCTTGGGTCATGGGGGGGGGCCAAGAATGGCTTTGGTGCTGGGACCCCATCCCTGTCCTCTGCTGTGCAGACCCTGACCAGTGTGTGCTCCCTGGGGGCCCTCTTGCCACTGAGGTGTTCACGACCGAGTGGCCGCCCTTGGAGCCAGCCCCATAGATGAAACCTGAGTGCGGGGCCCCTGACCAGCCTTTCTCTTAAAGCCCGCCATCGTCGGTCTTGCAGTCAGCGCGCTCCTGGGACTCTGTTCCTGACCTTAGCGTACAAGGAAGACCAAGGCCAAGGTGGAAGGGGGCGGCAGCATTAGAGAGACAGGGTGGCTTGGGGCCGTGGTCGGGGCCTGGCCTCTCCCTGGCTCCCCTCCCTCCTTCCCATTCCCCTCCCCCCCCGGTCTGGTTTTCCCCATTCACAGCCTCACGTCTAGGGCGTCTTCTTCCAGAACCCCAGAGCCTGCCGGGCTCCCGCCCCTGCAGACGGGACACTAGAATTGATGGGGTGACTGCAGCGACCCCAGACGTAGGCTCTCGTGGCTGCGGCCGTGGGTCTGCCAGTGGCTGCGGCCACCTTGGGCCTCCGGCAGCTTTCCCACCCTGCACTCCGGCCCGGGCCCGAGGCCTCGGGAGCGGGTCCCTCACCCATCAGAGCCGCCGGCGTGCCATGAGTAATAGGAAAGCTAGTCCGAGAAATAGCCAGTGTTTTCTCCCTGCTGTTGCCCAGTCTCAAGGAGATAACCCAGTTGCCTCATCGCGTGCCGAGTCCAGGGGACGGGGAGTCCGCGTCCCCCACCCCTCGTGCCCGGGGCCAGTGCTACAGGTCTGTGAGGAATAGCACAATGGGATGATTTGCCCTTTTGTTTCTGATTGAAAATCATTTGGAATCCTTTTGAAGGGCTCTGTAGAGAGTTTCTGTTTGAGAAAAGTTCTCCCAGGACCCCGCCGACTCTAGTGGAGTGACAGTCTTTCTTCCAGGTCGTGTCCAAGCCACGTGCATTTTACTCCTGGGTATCTCCTTTTTAAAAATTTTTTTTTATTGATCCGTTTTCTTTATTTTATCGATTATTGATGGTTTGCGTATAATACCCAGTGCTCCGAGCGATCTGTGTCGTTCTTAATACCCATCACCGGGCTCACGCACCCCCCCACGCCCCTCCCCTCTGAAACTCTCAGTGTGTTTCTCCGGAGTCCACGGTCTCATGTGGTTCGTCTCCCCTGATCTCTGGCAGGAGCTGGATGGAGCTGGGGGGCAGGGGATGGACCCTCCGGCAGTTCTGCCTACTTCCAGGCGCTCCTTCCCCCCGCCTGATTTCTGCTGGGTGGACGCTGAGTGCCTTGAGGTGGTAGAGCAGCTCCCGGGAACTCTGTGTGAACACTGCCTTGTCTGGCCGCAGGGGGATGAGTTCCCCGCGGGAGGGCTTCAGCGCATTTTGGGGGGAAGTTTAAACACTTCATCGAGATGCATGAAAATCACATTAAGCACCGTGCACCAGGCAGAAAAGTCTCTGGGAACCTGGCTGTCGGAACAAATGTGAGAACGAACTGTGAAGGGTTTTTATTGAGGAAGAGTTGGTGCCTTAAATGGGGTTGAATTCCAGGGGCACAGACAGGGCTTCTCTTGTCAGAAAGGCCAAGGGAAGGTGGGCCACATAGTTTTAAGACACAAGGTCACATAGCCGGGGGACAGGTCAGGCGGATTTCGCCATCGGCCCGCAGTCCTTATGGCTCCCTCTGCCCACCTCCCCTGGCCGTACTCGCGGCGGGCTTAATAACCCGAGCCACGAGAACTGCGGGGTTAACCGGGGCAGCCTGGGCGACTGTTCATAGGGTCCCACTGGGTAACAGACCATGGAAGACAAGCCACAACCCTCTTAACTTGGTGCTTTCACCGTTCCTAAAAACCTCTTGGTTAATATATACCTTTTAAATCGAGAAGTTAGGGGTCATTGTTGCAACCGTAGCCGAGCTTGCTACAGAGGAGCTGTTGTGAAGAATCACCAGCCAGAAAACCCCACCTGACAGGTGGGCTAATGAGGTTTTCCAGCCTCTAGAATGGAGCTGGCCGTCTTGCCCCAACCCCCCCGTCAAAGCCTTCCCACCTGAGGGCCCACTTCCGTGACCGGCAAGCTGAGGTTGGCTGTGGGCAGGGGACTCCGTCTCTGCCCCTGCCTCCCGCGGATCCACCCGTAGAACTGCCTGAGCCTCCTCGTGACCCGGCCGCCGGCCTCCCCCAGAGAGAGACATCCCAGGGGAAGCCAGGCAGAAGCCAGGACATCTTTTAGGACCTCATGTCAGGAGTCCTGGTGTCTTTCCTGCAGTGTTCTACTGGTCACGCAGGTAGGTCGTGTTCACGCGGGGAGGAATGAGCAGCCCTTCCCAGAGAGCACGTGGTGGTAAGGGGCCCTCTGTAAGGGTCTGTGAGCTGTGGCTTTTAGCTGGACAGCACCGAATCTGACTCCGGTTAACTTGATGAGAGCAGGAACTGGACAGAAGGTGACTGGGCAGTTCAGCATCAACCGGAAGTCTGGAGAACACGGCTCAGGAAAGGGACAGGAGCCCGGGAGGCTCTGACCACAATTAAGGCGCGGCCAGCGGAAGCTTTCGGTAAGGATGTGGCCTGTGGTCTGTGGCACTGATGCTGCTGGGCATGGCCGGCGGCAGACTCTCGGGGCTGTGGCTTCCGTGAACGCTTCTGAAACATCCTTGGATCTGTGACTCACCCTGAAGAGCCGAAGCCTTGGGTAGGACTGATGGTCGGACCCCCTAGCACGTCCCTGCCACAGTCGGGCTCCAGGTACGTGGAGGGCGGGGCGGGCAGGTGGGATCCTGCCCCCGCAGGTGTAAGGGACACTAGGAAGTAGGAAGAGAGTGTAGACAGTGAGGACAGCCCCCAAACAGCGGACGTTCACTCTGCCTGCTTTGTACTGCGCTCAAGGGTTATTTTTCATCTCAATACCGTACGCAGTATTACAACATTAATATATTCCTAAAAGTTACATTGATTTGATTTGTGGCTTATAGACACTGGCTAAGCTTAATACCTTTTAGAAGTCTGCAGATAATCCTTTCGTAAAGCAGTTAATCCTTTTAGAGAGCAAATAATCACTTCTTAACCCTTTTATTTTTGAAGATCAAGACTCTCTATATTGGGTTTTCTCAAGGCAGAGTAGCCAACACTTAAGCTTCCTCTTCTGCTCACATTGAGGAAGTGTTTCAGGTTTCTAGATAACTGCTTGCGATCTCGCATGCTGTGTGAAACACACACATACACACACACACACGGAGGGTTTTTTTGTTTTTGTTTTTTCCCTTCTCCACTGTAATTGATTCTTGTCTGGAAGGAAGTACAGGCTATTACAATTTTTGAAGAGTTTCTATTTATTTTCTCTTACTTGCAAGGCTGTTTAAAGAGCCAGTTTAAGAAGTAAGACCTCGGAGCATTTGCATGGGTAAAGATGCAGGCATTGTTATACCTGGGAAGTCACATTTGGAAGCGTCACCTTGCCCATTTTTTTTTCCTTCTGTAAGAAGCTTTCACATTACAACAGAAATATTTTTTTCCATTTTCCATTTTTCCCTTTCCCCGAGCTGCTTCCTGGAAAACAGAGAGGGACCCCCAGGTGACAGCGGGGCTGGAGCCTGGATGGGGTGGGCGTGGCAAACCAGGCTGGAACTAGATGGTCCGATCCAAGCTGGTGACAGGTTCTGCGAGTCCGGAACGATCCTGATGGCACTGGGAGCACAGAGAACCTGCAGATGAGGAACTAGAAGCAGGCAGGGAGACCAGTGGGGGAGCTGCTCTCAAAATGTAATAAAGACATGAGAGAGAGTGTCTGATAATGGCCGCCATTCAGGTGCCTCCCTGGGTCAGGTGCATTCAGAGTTCTTGTCGCTTTTTGCCCAGTAACAGCCAGGTGGAGTGGACTGGCCTTCCCCCTGGTAGGTTCTCACACATGAGACTAATTCGACTCCTTTTTTCTCCAGCCTTAGAACCTACAGGGGTTAGTGGTTGATAGAAATGAAGTGCTGGCTTCTATTTTCAGGGGCTGTGTTACTAAAGTACACAGACCTTTAGCTGCTAGAATCATACTCATTGTGGTGAGATGTCCCCTATGAGAGGGTGCGGGAGGAGACTGTGGGCTCACTCAGTGGGACTGAGTTGTCTTCAGTCTCAGGGTTGCATGAGTGTGAGGTATCAGCCCATTTTAAAGTTCGTAAACTGAGACTTGGATGAGTGAAATGAGTTGTTTGAGGCCATGTAACTCGAAGGCAGCAGGGCTAAGACTCCAGCCTGGGGTCGTCTGCTTGCCAAGCGGGGCATGTGGCCAGACCTGGATGCTGGGTTTCCCCGAGGAGAAACAACGTGGAGGGGCGCTGCCTGGGGGTCTGGGCAGCATGTGTGCGCCTCCTTCTGCCCTTCCAGACCACGCTTCTGAAATGGTCATGTCTCGGCCTAACGTATATAGTTAAAGAAAACACAAGTAACGTTTTTGAGTGAGGTGTTTTAGTCATTTGTATCAGAACACAGATGATTCTGATTCCGTGGTGGGGCATAAAGTGAATCACCTTCCTGATTTAATTTTATTATTAAAGGAGAATGGTAATTCCTATATACCTGGTGCATTTTAATGTACTTTGTATTATTACACTTGATCTTGGCCGAAAGGCCGAGAAGCAATGTACTCTGTATTATTATTGTATTACCATTATTATTGGAAGCATTATGGCTTTTTTCCCTTTAGGTGGCTTTCCCCATATTTTAGATGGTATTTAGCCATAAAACACAGAAAGCACCATCATTTTTTAGCTAAGAAAATTGATGCACTCCACGGAAACTATTAGAGAGAATATTGATTTCCTACATACGGTAATCCAGAATTGCTTTTTTTCCTCAAGATTCATATTATTGCATTAGTGGTAACCTTCAGATTTATGAGTAAAACAGAACTTCAGTGAAGATTTATTTGGGAGATTTGCTGGCTTTCACTTATTTTCAACCTGTTACAAAAGCACCTGTACAAAGTTTAAACTTCCCTTAACCGAATGAAGAAACCGCGTGTTGGCTCTTGTTTTGTGGGTCTGGGTGTCTTGCCAGCGCCGGCTTCCCGGCCTGCTCCTCTTTCAGCAAATTGCGTCTGTTACTATCGACAGGACGCTGGGTACTTCCTTAGAGCTTGGACTTTGTGAGCAGGAAGGAAATAGTCAAAAACTTGGTGCAGATAGGGCAGGTCTTGAGCTGTTTGGAAATGCACACATTATCATTGCCTCCAATCGATTCCATCCATCCTTCCGGCGGAGGTTTTCCCTGCGCCGATCCGTTTCCTTTTTTCATGTTTTTAATGGTCTTTCGCAGTGCACTGAGAACCATTTCTTCTGGGCGTGTGACAGATTTGCTGCGCTGGGTTAGATTAGCATGCTTGTCTGATCCCGAGTCCATCTGCACTGACTGCCTGATGAAAAGGGAAAAATAGTAAACATCCTGTCCTGGATACAGACTTGGAGGTGTGTGCTGGGAATGAGAGTCTCCCTTCGAAATAACATTTTGGAAAGCCCAGTGTTTGGTAGATAAGGGCGGCACTCATCATGTCCCATCAGAGAACAATTGTAGCATTTAGTTCCATATCGTCCTGCTTTCAGCCCGACTTTCATAGCTGAACAAAACACTGAGTGCTGTGGGAGAGGTCAAGGTCAGCACAAGTCAGCTTTCACCCTGGGAAACGAAAATGAGCTGAATAGCCTTGCAAAGTGGCATGTTTATTAAATACAGCGATTGTTGTGAGTAGATTTATGCGTTCAATTTGTTTGCAGTTGTCAAAACCTCATTAATTGTAAGCCTGATGACATTGTTTGCTGTTTCAAATCAGTTTTAAATTACACATGTACTGCTTAATCTTGAAAGCAAAATTAAACCTTGGATTGGTATACATTTCAGGTGACAACACTAAGCCATTCTATTTGGGGGATGGAGTTTAATACTCTTTGTAGAATGAAATCAGGAGGTCCTTTGCATCCACAGTGGCTGGTGTAATTAGGTTCTGTCAACTATAAATTTTCAGGTTAATTTCTTCCACAATGAATGCTGTATAATAATAAAGCCATAAATCCCTTTATACATTAAAATTATTATATAAATCCTTAGTATTCATGCAATAAAGTTTTTAAAGCAAATTTCTTGGAAGTATGGGTTGTATGGCAAATAAGTAAAATTATGTGTTTTTAGAAGTCAGTGAAGATTGGTATTTTATTTCTCTAACAAATACGGGGATTTATCAAGTCTCTAGGCCAGGTGCTAGGGACGCAAAGGTCATATGGTCACTGTCCCCAAGAACCTGCTAATGTAGCATGACCTTTTCTAACTGTTTCCTGGGACAAGCCTGCCCTAAGGCTTTCTGCTGGGCATGGTCAGATGGGGTGAGAGCTGTGGCCTGAAGTGGGGAACCCCTGAAGGTACAGGGAACACCAGCCGCTTTGGCCTCAGGTCTCGATTCCCCATTTGTCGGTCTGGGCTCTGGAATTCTAAACCTGGGGTCTCTTGAGAGTTTGTGAATCGAATTCAGCAGGACTGTAAATTTCGATGGTGAAAAAATTTACCTCTTCCTTTCCATGTAATTAGATTCTTTGCCATCTTATATCCCTTGGACCCAAGCCCAGCCCTAACCCGTGGTGACCACTGGTCTGTTCTCTATCCCTCTAATTTTGCCTTGTCAAGAATGTCATGTTCTTGGACTCACACAGTACAAAGCCTATTGAGTCTGGCTTCCTTCCCACGGTGTCTGGATCTCAGAATGTTCTTGCCATGATGAGTATCGATAGTTCATCCCATTTATTTTACTGAGTAGTGTTCTGTTGTACGGAAGGACCTCCGCGCCTTTCATCTTCCCCCCAGCTGGAGGTCATGTGGGTAGGTTCCAGTTTGGGGCACGTATGAGTAAAAATGTCTAGAAGTGTGCATGTAAGTTTCTGTGTGAACCTAGGTTTTCAGTTCATTTGGATAAGTCAGTAGGATGGGTTTGCTGGATTGAATGTCATGCGTGTTTAATTTGGTAGGAAACTTCCAAACTGTTTTCTGTAGCTGGTGTACCCTTTGCTTTCCTACCAGCAGAGGCGTGAATGTTCCCATTGCTTTGCACCCTTGCCAGCATTTGATATTGTCAGTTTTTTTTGTTGTTTTGTTTTGTTTTTTTGTTTTTTTTTTTTTTTTTTGGTTTGTTTTTGTTTTTCTCTTTTTTTAGTTTCTGCCTTTGGTACCGGTGAGTAGTGGGGGGGGGTCCTCGAGGCAGCGGTAATTTGCATATCATTTGCATATTCCTAATGACTGCCCCTGTTGAACATCCTTTCCCGTGCTTGTTCCTTCAGTGCCTATCTTTGGTCGTGTCTGTTCAAATCTTTTGCCCATTTTGAAAATTGTGTTGTTACTCCTCTGTATTTTATTTTAGGTCATTACAAGGAGTATTCTGAGAAGGAGCTTCACTAGCCGGCCCAGGGGATCCATGCCACCAAAAAGGTTAAGAGCCCTTGAAAAACACACTACCCTTAAAATATCTTTATTCTATACATTTTTGCACTTGGCCCATGTTCTTGTTCAGAGTCTGTCACACACCATCTCCAGGGTAGCAGCCTGCCTGGAATAGACCTTCCTTCCCCATCATTCTTTCTGCTCCGTGTACATGAAATGGGATTTCAAAACATCACCCTCACGTGTGGGCGGGTTTCCTTACGCCTCCTCCTCTTCAGTGAGCCGGGAGGCATTTCCTCTGTTTTTATTTATGAAGTTCTTTGGCCCTCTTGGAAGGGCCAATGGAAGGAATCTTAATTTGCAGGAAAAATGTGAACCAATATATTCCAGGAAAATGGTTTTATTCCAGCGTTTGGATTAGGAGCTCTTCATGAAGGACCCGAGCATGAGTCTGTGCTTGTCTCTGCAACCCCGGGCACGGACAATTTTCTGCCTCATCCCTGTGTTTCTGTCACAACTCCTCAGCAGACCTCAGGTCCCAGCAAAATGCTGTGTATCTGCTTGAGATAATTTTTAAAAGTCTCTTGTGGACTCTTGAGTGGACAGCGAAAGTGTGACTTCGTCATTACTGAATCTGTGACTCAATTTCAATATCGTCCTCCATGACTAATACGTGTAGGAACCATAAGCTTATTTAACAACAACACATTTGTTTTGTTTTGTGCTTCTTCTGTGAAGGAGCATAAGGTACAGAAATGGTGTGTTCTATTATTCTATTTTAATTTAATGAAAGGACTGATGGAGGAGTCTCTTCTTCCCCCATCAGAAAGAAAAAAAGAAATTGAATGAGAAAATTAAATGTAGTGTGTATGTTGAGAATTCATGTTTGGCATAGACGTAAAAATATGCCGCGGTGGGGAACTCTGCCATGTGTTAATTATTGCTTTAGAAGGAGCACTCGTGATCAATTGACACTCTGAATTTTATATCTGGCACACACTCAGCCTATGCAAACGCATGTTAAGTGCTTACGATTTGGGGAGTAAGAGATAGCAAAACGCTTCTCACCTTCCGCCTGTGTGCGGTCCCTCTGTGCCAGTGAAGCTCTCCGTGGGCACAAAGCCTGGGACAGTTCTAAGGAAAGAGGCGCCCCGGGAGTCCATCGCAAGTCCTCTGAACTCAGTAGGCGCTTTCCGTTTTGGTGTCACTTCTATGGTTTTTCTGTAGCCTGCAGAGACAGGAGGGTGGAGAAGGCATCTTGCTCCTTTGCACAGGCGTGAGCTCCAGCCACTCCCCCACTCAGCCATCTCAGGTTCCTGTTGCTGCTGTGACAACTTTGCACACGGGCAGTAGCTTGCAGTGATACCAGTGGCTGGTTCCGGAGGTCAGAGTCCAGCCCGGCGTCTGTCTGCATCTTGCTGGCTCACTGCTCAGAGGCTCATAGGATGAATTTGGGGCTGCTGGCAGGGCCCTGCTTCTTACGGGAGGCTCGGGGATGAATCATTTCCAAGGTCAGTTGGTGGGGTCCGCGTTCTCATGCAGACTGTCGGCTGGGTGACCCTCCGGTCTAGGAACCCCCTCTCTGTGGCTCCTGGTCCCCGTCCTCCAGCGTCGGGCCAGCACGTCGGGGAGTCCCCTTCCTGCTTGGGTATCCGTGCGCTCCCCGCTGCCACGTCTCTCTCACTGGTGCCCGTGAGGGGCCCATAGGGCCCACTCCATAATCCAGGATGCTCTCCTGGGTTAAGGTCAGCTGATCGGGAACCCTAATTCCATCTGCACGGTCCCTTCCCAGCTGCACCGAAGTTAGTGTTGGATGAAGAAAGCCGAGGGCTGGGGATCTTCGGGGATGCTCTCCGAATTCTGCATCCCAGCGGCCCACCCCTGCACTTTAATAGCAAAATCACAAAACTCAAGGTTCTCCTGAGTGACTGTTTGCAGCTGAGGGATTTGTTTCCATTTCTGAGACAATATGTGCTGAGATAATTCTGTGATATTTACACATTTGGTGTTTACGCCTCATGGACTCCATTATACATATCTTTTGGAATTCTCTTTACATAAATTAAGATGATTTTTCTCCTTCCTGAAAACATGGCAACATGCTTCACATTCTGGATGAAAATGAGGAATTGTTTACACCATGAGCCAAATTAAACTCAGGGAGGATTCTGATGCACAAGAGAAGAAACTGCTCAAATGTACGGCATAATTTAGGTTTCCTAGGGATTTCTTTGCAAGCATCAGCACAAATTAATATTAAGAGGTGATTTGATTATAACATCAAGACTATGTTTGAGGTTCCCTGGCATTTATCAGAGAAAGTAATTTTAAACACACATCATTGTTTTTCTCCACAGGGCTGCCCAGGACACCCTCTGCCACCTGGGAAAAATGGTCTGCCCCATGTGTGGAGTACAGGAGCTCAGGCTTAGAGCTCAGGCTCTGTCCTCTCTCCCTGCTCCCCACTCTTCCAAGCTGGGCCATTTTGGGCAAGTTCTATGGTTTCAAGTGTCACTGTTCCTGCTATGGGGATGGTAATCTTGCCTAGGATTTAATGACGTGATGTCTACGAACGTAATCTGAAGAGCACCTGGGTGGCTCATTTGTTAGGCACCTGCCTTCGGCTCGGGTCATGATTCCGGGGTCCTGGGATAGAGCCCCATATCAGGCTCCCTGCTTGGCGAGAAGACTGCTTCTCCCTCTCCCACACCCTTGCTTGTGTTCCCCTTCTCACCATCTCTCTGTCAGATAAATAAATAAATTTTTTTAAAAAAAGAACATAATCTGTAGCTTGCGGACAGCTCGGCACTTGCTGTTTGGACAACCCAGTATGCACGCGCACATGCGCATGGAGGGGTGAGGGGGAGACTAGTGATTGCGACTTAGTTTTCTCACACTTGTTCTGAGAAATTCACTCTAGAGAAATGAGGTTTTTGCAATAAAGGTTCTTTGCAGGGGATAATCTTGTAATTGAAAGAAAAAAAAAATGAGGCTCTCCTTCCCCTTTCTCTTAGCGCTATTAGCAGCTTCCTGGAGCCGCCGGGCGCCCGCCCAGTCTGCAGACGGGGACGTAGCTCACAGGGCCTGTCGTATTGCTTCCCCATCGCCAGCCCAAGTGTGAACACTGCTGTGTTAACATGATGGTCCTGTCCTTCAAGGTGCTGGAATATTAATTTGCTTTGGAGACAAGGTCACACACATTGGCCCTTTGGGACGTGTCTGTCAAATCCACCCACAAGGGGTAAGATGCTCTCTGTCCGCGTAACTTGGCCATGTCATCCAACGGGAAAACCTAATCATGGCTGACTCGGTGGTGGTTCGAGGTTCCTGGGATGCTGCGTTCCTCCCCAAGCAGAAGCATGTTTTTAGGATGTGACGGATGCTGGACTTGGTCACTTCCTCAGCTTACCCTGACTCTGCCCAGCTTACATGGGACATGTGCAGTGTGCCCTGTCCTTTTGCATGGGGAAGGAGGAGAAGCTGGTCACCACCCCACGGTCCAGCGAGATTTGGCAGCATAGTGACACAGTGGCTGCCAGGGCTGGGGGTGGTGGCCCGTCCATAAGACACAGCTCCAGGAGGCAGCCAGGTGTGTCCGAGGCATGGGGGCAACACCCCCTGGGAGGCCTCCTTCTTTAGGTCTAGAACCACTGTGTCACTGGCAGCGCTGAGCATGGGGCTGATGTTTGTGCCCCGCCCCCGGGATTTCCTGCTGACCCCGCGTCCCACTGGTTCTGCCCTCCTCACTATCACTGCCTCCACGAGCCGTGGCAGTGCTTGCGAACCCTCCTGTTAGTGGGGGCGCCATCTGTGTCTGTCCTTCTCTCCTCCAGTTTCCATGGAGAGGCTGGCAGCGGGGACATAGGACTGGCAGTGTCATCTCCTGGCTCACCAGCAGCCCTTCCGGCCGCTGTCGGGGGAAGGGGCTCCCCTCCTCCTTCTCTGCCCAGGAGGCTGAGCTTTCTGGCCCACATGGTTCAAAGGTGGCCCTGGCCGCAGAGGCGTTGCTGTTTGGCCATGAGTGAGGCAGAGATTTTGTGATGAAGATTCACCCCGGGGCTTCTCGGGCTTTGGGTGTGAGATCACCCCAGGCCTGCTCACTTCTGAGACTCACACCCCTGGGCCAGGGCAGCCCTGCCCTCCTCGTCCTTCCTGATGGCAGGTGCTCACTGTGTCCAGACGCAACTGGCAGGTCTGCGCGCCCTTCAGCATGGAGCCGCGTCTGGGCCCTTCTCCTTCATCCGTGTGGCCTAGTTTGGCCCCAGGTGGGGGTTTCCTTCTTTGGTCAAGGCCATCTCCACCCAAGGGCACCTTCTCTGACCTATTTTGCAAAACACTCTCGGCTTGGAGCTGATCCCCGCACCCCACAGGGTCATGCTGGAGTCGCTGAGGGCTACAGTCTCCCACCAGTGCCCAAGAGAGGGTCTGCTAAGAACCCAGGCAGTCATAGCCCCTTCCCTAGGGTCCTCACCAGGGTAGGAACCTCTGGAAAAATCTCCCGGTGTCAGTCATTTAGACTAAGCCTCAAAACCGTGTGATTCCTTTCTGAGACCGTGAGGCAAATACATAGAGATTTTGCTGATTATTGTTGTGACCTTCTTCCCTCTGCTCTTCCTCATCTTCCTCCTAGACATGCACATGGCCTCTGAGTCCCAGCATTGTCGCTTCTAGGACCCATTCCCCTCACATGACCAGAAGTTTGCTCACGGGGCGAACAACCCTTTCTCTGCAGCCCCCGCCCCCACAGCCTAGCCCCACGCACTCTGCTGAACACAATACGCCTTCCAGTTTTTACTTAAATTTGAAAATTACTCTCTATTTATAAAACCTCCCAGGGGGCTGATGTGTACCTTATACTTAAAAGCAAAAATGGGAGCTACAGGCTTTCAGTTACGGAATGAAGGAGCCATGGGGTTAAAAAGCACAGCAAAGGAAGAGAGTCCGTGGTCCTGTCCAAGTGTCAGCTACGCTTGTGAGCATAGCGACACATAGAGAGAAGTTGAATCACTGTCTTATACCCCTGAACCTGATGTCCCATTGGGTGCCAACTACAATTACAATTTAAAAAAAATAAACATACGTGTACCAACCTCACTGATCGTGGCCCAGCAGAGGCAATTCCATGGTCAAGTTTGTTTCAAGACTGTTTTGTAACTTGACATTACTTGAAACTTGACATTATTTGAACTCTTTATTCAGTGCTATGGTATTTAATTAATGGTGGCTAGTTTATATATATGTATCTACGTCTGGGCTTTCCTGGAGCCATCACCTTATGGAAGCACTGATTCTGAAACCCAGCCCAATGGGTGTTGCAGTTCCCCAGCTCACGGAATGTTTGCACTGTTCCCCCTGCTGGTATTCTCATGGCTAATTAGCTAAGTGTTTCTAATTCCAATTCTGTTTAAAGATTTATTTATTTATTTGAAAGAGAGAACGTGAGCATGGTGGGGGAGGGGTAGAGGGAAAGAGAGAACTCCAAGCAGACCCCATGCTGAGCGCTGAGCCTGATGCAGGGGTTGGTCTCATCGGCCCTGAGATCAGGACCTGTGCTGAAGTCAAGAGATGGATGCTTAACTGACCGAGCCACCCAGGAGTCCCCAGTTCAGTTTAAAGATGACCACGTGTTTGTTGTTGCTGTCCTTTAAAAGATGTAATAATGATTCTTGGCGCAGTGCAGGCAGGCTTAGTTCTCTATCTAAGAACCGATAGACGTAGGAGGAGATCTGGACTCCAAACGCCTGCATGCCCGTGCCCTTCCCTCCAGAGACAATTGCATTCTCCAGCAAGCAGAATGCTGATGTTTTTATTCCTGAAAATACTTGAAAAACAAACAAAATGCAGAATCACGTGAAGGTATTGATTCCAGTGACCGGGCTCCAAAATTTTTATTAATCGGAATCAAGGTTTGAAATACTTGACTTAAGCTGTATTTCACATGACGATGCCTTTTTAAAAATCTGCATTTTCCCCCACCTCAGGAAGAAATAAAAGACACCTCCTCATGAATCATTTGATTAAAATTCCTCTGCAGCACCCATACTGCTCACTCATTGTGGAATTGTTGAAAATCGGGCGATTTGCAACCCTACACTTGTCCAATGAAACCAGGAGTGTGATTGATCATTAGAATCCTGGACTCTGTGAACTGAAAGCAGTTGCCCAAACCAGGAATGGCATTTTGCAGACAGGGAAACAGAGGTCCTGGGGCTGTTTTTCATCCAGGTAGAATCAATATCTCAGGAGGGAGAAAGGGAAGAATTCCCGACTTGTGCTTTATGTTTTGTTTTTGTTTTTGTTTTTGTTTTGAATAAACTACTTAGAAGTGTGCATGTGCTTGTGAGTTAACCCTATGATTCTTCTCTGGATGTATTAATAAAGGTGTATGAATCATATTCAAGTATGTAATATGACCTCACATATATATATATATTTTTAAGCTTTCCTTCCCCTGGGTGTCCAAAAAGCATCCTTGTTGGATGCTGGCTTCAAGTCAGGAGACCAGCCCTCTCCCCATGTCCGCCGTCACTGGTGTGCAAAATCACTCTCCTGCTGGGAACTCAGTTTCTTTACTGTTAAGGAAATTGACCATATGAGGTCATTGCTGTGCACGAGCCAGCACAGCAGCCCCTTCATTAGAGGCCTGTGCCGGTGAGCTGCACAGCTTCGGCTCGTCGGGGAGTCCCGCTGCGTCATTTGTTGCTTAAATAGACATTTTGTAAAGAGTAATTTTGTATTTTCTTCAGCCTATGATATTTTTAGAATGTATGTTACTTTTTATTGTATCTGTTTGAGGAGTACAACTTGAGGGTTTGATACACATATAATGAAACGATCACAGTCAAGCTGATAAGCATGGCCATCGCCTCCCATCCTTACCTGGATGGGCGTGTGGTGAGAATACTTACATCTGCTCCCTTAGCAGCTTTCGAGAACATGGTTCAGTAGTACAGACTGTAGTGGCCATGCTGTGCAGTCGTCCCCAGAACCCATTTGTCTTGTGGCTGGAGGTCTGTCCCCTCTGAACAGCACCTTCCGCTCCCTCCACCAGAGCCCCCAGCAGCCTGTACTCTACCCTTCGCTTCTGTGAGGTTGACTTTTTAGAAATTCCATATGTAAGTCAGATCATGCAGTATTTGTCTTTCTGCGTCGGGCTTATTTCACTCAGCATAATGTCCTCCCGGCCCATTCAGAAGTGGTAGGGTTTCCTTCCTTTTAAAGCCTAAATAATATTCCATTATATATAATGTATATACGTGTACTGCATTATGCACACATAATGCATATGGGTATATAAGATAATTGTAATATATTACATGCATGTAGTGTATTATATATAATGTACATATAACAGAGACACGTATGTGTATAATATATAATGTCATTTGTCTGTCTGTCTGTCTCACATTGTCTCTACCTATTCATCCATCAACAGACACTTGGGTTTTTCCTGCATCTTAGCTATCATGAATAAAGCTGCGGTGAACGGCAATGACATTGGGGGTACAGCTGTCTCTGCTAGATAGCAATTTCATTTCCTTTGGCCATATACCCCAAAGTGGGATTTTTGGATCAATAGTACGTCTTTTTAACTTTTTTTTTTTTTTTTAAGTTTTAAGATAGAGTCACATGATGTTACCTCTTTATATTCTTTTTTTGCTACTGGAAGAAAGTGTGTGAGTTAGTACAATTTCTACTGTAACTATTTGGAATTGAAAGAACAGGAACAGAGCCAGAAGACAGTGATCTCCAGCCTCAGGCCCCCAGATCTCTCCTCCCCGGCCCTGTCCGAACCTGAAGATCCCAGGGTGCTCCGCACTGGGGTGAATTAAGACACCGTGTTTCAGATCTTCTGCAGAGCTGGAGGAGCCCGGTGCGCACTAACTGCCTGAAGCCGAGAATTGCCTCCCTCTCTGCGGACCCAAGTTCATGAATGCCTTTCTGAACAAAGGCTATGAACTAATCCCCATCATTCATGATCTTTAAATAGTCTAACATTCCAGTGAAATGCTTTTCCAGATGTTTCAGCAAGTGAAATCATTTGTTTGTGGTTCACATTATAGCTTTTTCAGCGAAGTATGACTTGAGGACTTTTCCCTCACGCTCCCAATCCCTCTGTCAGTTACAGAGTTCCTGGGACGACCCTTTCTGGATTCCTTCACTGTTCTTTATTTTTCAACTTCATACTTTCCTAGAGCAAACATCCAACGCATGTTAAGTTTTATCTTTGGAAGATGAATGCGTTTTGCAGTCTCTAAACAGGATTCTCACATTTTAGGTCTAGTGATTCCAGAAAGAAAAGCAAGCCAGAGGCCCAAACACAGGATTCTTTGTTATCAGGAGCAGTTGTAGCACACATTTTGGAAAGGTCAGCTGGGTGCAGACCACTGTAGGTCCCTGTGGGGTGGTGGCAGGGGGATACGGGGAGAGAGGAAATATGGCCCAGTCCTCCCTGGGATCCCAGGACAGATGGGGGGGCCGTTCAGACACACGGGAAGGGGAAGAGCAACCCAAGGAGACGTATTGCATATGCCAGGGCTGGGGCCAGGGCCCAGATGAGTGGAGGGAAGAGATGGGTCCCAAAGGAGAAGCTGTTGGAGGTGGGCCATGTGGAGTGGCTGACAGTCCAGCGCATCTGGGGTTCCAGTCTATTCTATACCCCCATCCCCAGGACATCTTTCTATCGACTCTGCCCTGACTTGGATGCCTCCTTGATTCAGTGCCCTAGAAGCTCCTTGGTGTCTTCATCCATTCGCTCAGCCTAGAGAACAGGCCGTACCAGATCCTAGCCAGCCTCACACCTCCCGTCCTGCTGTCCCCCAGCTGTGCTCTGGTTCACACCCCTCCCAATGAACTGAACTGGCTCACTGTGCTGTCCATGCAGCCTGGGAAGGCCCCATGTTGTGCAGCCCTTATCCAAGTCTTGGCTCACATAGCACCTTGTTCCTTCCTCCAAGAAGCCCTCAGGGACTTCTTCCCTCACCCATGGAACAGGGCTTCTCCTGCTGCCCATGCCCCCAGGACATTCCCTCCTTCACCGAGTCTTGCTGTAGCTCCTGCTGTGAGCCAGTCATGGTACTAGGAGCTGGTGCCCCAGAAGGACTCATCTAGTGCTGGAAGACAATAAAGAAGTGTACAGATCTGCTCTCTGTCATCGTTCCTGTTCTGCATCGTATGACCCCGAGTGTGCTTCTCTGTGCCCCCCAGAGACTGGGCCCTCTGCCCTGTACTCCCAGGCCTGGCAGCCCCTGGCACTCAGAAGGTCCCCAGTGTATGCTTGGATGTGAACTCATGAAGGGCTTCCCACCTGATCCCGTGCAGAACAGAACGTGGAGCCAGGAGGAGGCCCTGAGCTGGCAAAGTCAGGGTAGAATAAAAAAGAGGAGCAGGGTGGATGGAAAGAGGAGGCCCCACGCTGTTTGAGAAGTCAGGGTCAGTGCCACTGAAAAGGCAGGGCTTGCACTAGGCTGTGGACGGTGCTCTGGATTTGATTGGTTCCGAAGGTTAAACATAACTTCACATTCAACTTTCCTTCCAACCAGAACTCAGGCTCCTCTGTTTCCATCCCAGGATTCTTAGGCGGCTGCCATTCAGCGATTGTGGGAACAACACATATTTATGGAGTGGCCATCCACTTCCCGGCACTGGCACAGTAGCCCTGGCGGGGTCACAAACAGATGCCAGGCAAGCAGGTGTGGTCTGTGACCCAGGAGAGCCAGGCTGGCCTGAGCTGGGAGAAGCAGCACTTGCCGTGGCCACAGGGGCGCTGCTGCTCAGGTTCCCCCCCCCCCACTCTGCTCCCGTGCACAGACGCAGCCCCAGGGGTCCATCTGGTTGTTCATGTGAAGTTGTGCATCTAGATGTGTTTGGGAAATGCTACAATTTAAAAATGTGGGGCAACTAAATAAATTTTTCTGACACCAGATGAGCTAAAGAGGATATGTTTCCTGCTGCTTGGTCTCTGGGCAGTTAAATTTCCACTCCAGCGGATGCATTCTTGGTTCACTTCTTTACTTCCAGAAGATACCTATTTCCATTTCGTCCACCTCCCCAGAACTACGTGAGCCAAGTCCCCTTCGGCACACCTGAGGGCTCTGTCTTTATGTCCAGGCTCCTTGGTTTGCGGACACCAGCCCTGGAGCCCTCACCTATGGCCAGCTGATTTGCAGAGCAGGGAAGAGATAAGGCAGTGGGACAGCTCGTCCTCCCTCCTGGCCATGGGCAGAGCCATGGCAAAAGTGTGGATACATGTGGATCTCATCAGTGCACCCCGGATTGTGTCACCAGTGGGGAAGAATGCAAAGAAAACAGGCAAAATGTCGGTGCTTCTCTCCAAAGCTGAGTGTCTTTTTATAATATCTCACAGGGGAAAAAATAGGTCAGCATCACCCCAAATGCAGGCCAATTTTCCTGCGGCCCAATCAAGAGTGTGGAGATATGCTGCTTGACGTGCCAGAAAGCTTGAGATCACCATGTCAGAAGTAATGAGGATGGGTGGGAATGGAAAGAGAGCCTTGAATCCCAGGAAGTTATTTTAAGCGAAAAGGACCAAGGAACCCTGCTCCATCTGCTAGCAGTCCGAGGCTATAAAAATCATTAGCAATGAAAGAATCCTGAGGAAACGAAGAAGTCAGGGGTTAGGGTACTGTGTGCCTGCCTATCTAAAATGAGATTTTAGGAAATGAAAATTTTTCTTTACATTGTACAATATCCTTGATTTAGAAAAGTGCATCAGCTAACAAGCCTACGCGTTTGACAGGCCAGCTTGATCAAACTCAGTTCAGGTCTGAAAACTACATCATAGGAAGGGCCCACGAGCAGATGAAGGGATAAGCAAAATGTGGTCCATCCAAACAATGGTACATTATTCAGTCTTAAAAAGGAAGGAGAAGCTGCCACATACTCAGTGTGGACGAACCTTGAGGACGTTATGTGGAGTCAAGTAAGCCTGTCTCGGAGACACAAATATTGTGGGATTCTGCTTACACGAGGTACCTAGAAGCAGGCAGAGTCACAGAGACAGGCAGCAGATCGAGGTTGCCTGGGAGCGGGTGCGGCAGTTGCTGTTTGATTTCAACTTGCTGCAGGATCTCAGTTCAGGGGGTTGGAAATGTGCAGATGATGGTGGCGGTAGTCACCCTGTGAGTGTACTTGAGGTCACTGAATGGTACCCTCGGAAAAGCACGAAAATGGTAAATTTCGTGTTATACAGATTTTACCACAATTAAAAAAAAAATCCTACAAGAGCAGGGACCTGAGGACTCCTCTGCGCTTACAGGCCAAGACTGCTTGAGACTAGGAAGTAATTTTTATCACACGGGCCAGGATACCTGAGTGACTTACCACTTTATCTCTTGGGTCTAACAGAAACCCTAACAAATTTTTCATAATTTTGCCTGTCATTAACCCTGCCAGGCATCGGCAGAGTCTGTCCTAATGAAAATAATGGGGTACTTTAAACTTGAGGGGTTATTTAAGGAAACCATCCTGGGCGTGTAGTTCACATATATTCGTAGTGTCTATATCAAGTACTGTCAGTGTGTATTTTTCTGAGTATTCTGGCGGTCCACATTCATCTCTTGAACTCTACATCAGGATCTACATCTCGACTACATCAGGATGATTTAACATTTTTTTCCCTGGCCTGTCTCTGCCCCTCTGTGGCCTCTGAGTCTAAGGAAAAAGACTTCGCTAGTCCTTTCCTAGCGTAAGGCCTTGGGGATTCTTCTGAAGCTCCTTGATTCCTGAATTTTCTTGGCCCATGGAAGGATGTTTGAGAGCAGCCTGTGGCTTCCCGCGTGCCGCAGAAGGCCTCACACTCGCCAGCCCAGCTTCAACACGTGGGCTGGGCATGGCCATGTCCAGAGCTGAGCCTCCCCACTGGGGTGTGCGGTGTTGGTTGGGGTGTACGGAGAGGGCGTCTGGTCTGACCTGGCTGTAGACTTCGAGGAAGGAGGAGGAAGTGGCTTCCATTGGTACTGGGCAAGGGAATCCAATAAGAAGTCATGGGCTTGTTCCAACAAATTGGGAGTCTCTACACTATGGAACCCCCGAGCGGAGAAGATGTTCCCTTCAGGGAAACAGGTCAGCCCTGGGGGTAGGTTGGAGGGCAGCAGCCGACAGGAGCCCGGCCGCTGGAAGGGCCGAGTTCCAGGGTGGGTGTCTGTGTAGGGGCAGGATGAAGATCCAGGAACAGGAACAGACTGAGGGATAAAGCAGGGCTGGGAATGAAGAGTAAGACCACAGCTGTGATGGCATAGTGACAGTGTGTGGTGGTGACATAGTGACAGTGTGGTGGTCAGGCTGGAGGAGCGGTGCTGGGAGGTGTGCCGTAAGGACTGTGGATGGTGGCTGAGTGGGTGGATGGGGAGAGGGCTGGTGGGTAAGGGGGCGGACGGGTGGAGGGTGGGTGGGTTGGTGGGCATGGACGCCTAGGTCGATGAAGTTACTAAAGGAGACAAAGATGAGACCACGAAGGCCTTATGAGGAGCTGGTATGACGTGGAAGGCCACTTAAAGAGTTTAAGCCGAAGAGTGACACGCGGAGCCGTGTGTATGAAAGCTCCGTCTGATTTCCTGTGGGTAACAGGGTGGTGCAGGCTGCGGGGCTACAGGTGGGAGCCGCGTTGGACCTTTGCTGCCGCGGAAAGATAAGCGCGCCTTGAAATCAGGTGATGGACAACAGGATAAAGAAAAGTGAGCGAATTCCACAAATGTTAAAAAGACACAATTCTCAGGAAGCAGTGACTTAGGTATTCAGGGTACGAGAAGGGGGGGCCCAGGAGGACCCCAGGATGAGGCAGCTGGAGGATGGCAGCACCTTCCGTCAGGGGTGGAAGAGTCACAGTGCCTGTGGCGCCTGGTGGCACTGGTGTGTCTGCAAGCCGTTTCCTCCGCTGGCGCTGCGGGAGACCCCCGGCACCCCCACCCCTTCCCTGCACCCCCGGAGCTCAGCGCAGTGCTGCGCGGGACTGACTGGTGAATGTGGAATTGGGACTGGGCAGTCTCGAAAAGCCTTCCCCTCTTACTGTGTCCCTCCCGCGACACGTACACAGGGCCTGACGGGGGCGAGGGGCTTGAGGAACTGGCAGGTCATCGTGGCGAAGATTCCAGAGCAAGCTGGCAATGGGGAAATGGTCCGTGTCTGGGCTGTGTCTCAAGCCTGAGGCCAAGTGCCAGCCAGACTTCCTGCTCGTCGCCCGCGGACACCGGTGTTTCTCTCTATCTTGTTGAGGAAGCCTCGCTCTCCTGACAAACGTCACAGACACTGAATGTCACCCTTGTTGCGAAGGAAGCTGATGTGGATGGACTCTGTGTCGCCTTCCCCCGACAGGAACAGGGTTTGGCAATAAACCAAAGACTCACTATTACAACATGTCCTCGGGGAAGTAGGTCATGTGTCCCCAGGAGAGTCAGAGGCCACCGAGAGGGAGAGGCTTGGGCTGAGCGGGGCTTTCTCTCAAAGCTCCATAGGGGGTGGGGGATAGGAGCCATTTTGTTTTCCTGTCAGTGGCGTGTTTTCATCCCCGAGATTGGTCAACCCTGTCCGCATCTGCTTGCTGGGAGGTCAATGAACACAGAAACTCTCTCTCTGTCTAACCCGTAGTCCTGGCTGGCCCTGCCGTGGTGGGTGCTCCCCTGGTCCCACCTGGTCGATCACCTCGCGGGACATTTGCTATTATGTAGTGTGACTCCATGGAGTGTCCACTGGGGAACTTCCACATGTTTCTGAGAGAGGCCTCGTGGGGGGCGGGGTGAGTCATCCCCTTGCGGTGGGGGTGGCCTGAGACGGACCCAGGAGGAACGCAGCGGACCCAGGGAGGTGGTCAGAGGACCAACTTCAGATGCTGTGGGTCAGTTCAAGAAACGTCTGTGGAGCTGAGGTCGGACAGAGGCTGGGCGAGGGGCACAGGAAGATGGCTTCCTCCTGCTGGCTTGGCCCTTAAGGGTCAGGAAGGTGGGTGGTTGTTCAACAACTGGCGTGTGAAGGGGACTCAAGCTGATAGTTCAGTGTGGTGATGGGAGAAAAGGGGACCCTTCTTTTGGTCTTTGCCCTTGTTCTAGAAGTATGTTTGCTTCCTTTGCACTTCTGAGACACGGACAGCTTCTGGGGTCACCAACTCACGCTCAGAATGAAGGAGGTGTGTGTGCTCGTGGTGGGCTTCTGCTGTCAGACTCCAGTCAGGAAGATTCCAGAGCCCAGACCGTTTGGAACGAACCCACAACAATAAACTTTGGTTCTTGCATTTTCCTTATGCTGCCTCAAAGAAATTTCCATTTTCTTGATATACTGTTCCCAAGATGTCACGTTGTGGGTGCTCTCTGTTGGGAAAAGCATCCCTGGGACAAACTATAGTGGTATAAAGGAAATGATAATTTTCCCTTTAAACCATTCCAAATTTATGTTAAAGGATAAATACAAAAAATACATTGACGTCCTCAAGTGACTGGAAATAAATATGTGTATTCACTTAATTCAGTTTTTTTCTTAAGATTGTATTTATTTATTTGATGGACAGAGACCACAAGCAGGCAGAGAGGCAGGCAGAGAGAGAGGAGGAAGCAGGCTCCCTGCTGAGCAGAGAGCCCGATGCGGGGCTCGATCCCAGGACCCTGGGATCATGACCTGAGCCGAAGGCAGAGGCTTAACCCACTGAGCCACCCAGGCTCCCCACTTAATTTAGTTTTTAAATAAAATAATTTAATTGGAGACTGCACCAGGGCCAAAGCAAAAAGACAAAACATGCATTAAAACACGCAGGAGAAGTTCTGTTCATGTGTATACCGCTCTGCCGACACCGGTCACTTCCCCGGTGTCTGATGCTGCTTAGCCCCTGGGAAGAAAGAGATGACAAGTCAGACTCTGCCCTTGTTCCAGGGACAATAAGTAAAGACATATGCACAGGGATGTTTATTGTGGCAAAAGAAAAACAAAATCAAGTGAGAAATGCGAAGGCCCATCCACGGGGAGAGTTAGGCAAACGTTCGGTTCCATTGACACGTCAAGGAGCAGCAGGCAGCCCGTGGAGGCCAACTTCAGACCCAGAAGGGCGACAGGTGGGACTCCCGCGAGGCATCAAGGAGACGAACAGGATGCGCGAGCGCGTGGTCGTCCCCCCCCCCCCCCGCCCCGGCCTACGCCTGGGAGCGCTTAGCCGTCGATCCTGTGCACGGGGAAAGGTGCACACGACGTAGCAACGATAAGTCGCGAGTTGTCACGCAGATTGTTCGGAACACGCAGGTGCGTGCTCGATGCGCCGCAGGCTGGCCCGGTTGCAGCGGCCCGCACGTGCTCACGGGCGCTCCTGCGTTGAGCACCGAGTATGCAAATCAAAGCGGCCTTGCCCCAGACCTGGGCTTGGCAGAAACATGGTTGACAGTGGCTCGCTCAAATTCCGTGTCCCTGGAGTTCGGGGGAATGGGCTGTGGGTGTGCGAGGGGCTGTGCTGGGGGCGAGCGCGCGATGACCGCCCGGTCAGGCCCCGCCCAAGGCTCTGGGCTTCATCCTGCGAAGGCCTGGGGCGCGCGCGCCGTCCGAGCTGGCGGAGCCCGGTGGGCAGGACGAGTGTGGCATCAGGAGGCCGGCAGGGAGTGTGAGGACGTGCGCCCCGTCTTCTCTAATAGATGTTCTTTCTAAGGGAGGTTTTACTTCCACAGCAAAATGGAGTGGAAAGTAAAGAGATTTCTCGCATAGCCCCTGCGCCTGCCCCCACGCAGCCCGTCCGCCCGCGCCCGGAATCGGAGCGGTGCACGGGTCAGCGTCCGCGAACTTCACCCGGACTTGGACTCTCACAGTCCGTGCTGGGCTCTAGGGTTCGGGCTCAATGGTGGGTTTCTGTGGGTTTTTGACAAAGGCCCAGGGCATGTAGCTCTCGCTTTCCCGAATCATGAGATGACTCACCCTCCCTCTCTGCTGACCCCCCGCAACTGCTCTTCTTTTTGACTCTTCTCATAGTACTGCCTTTTCCAGAAGCTCAGACGGCTGGACCCATACTACGTGTGGCCTCTTCAGACTGGCCCCTTCACTGAGTGGCGGGCATTTCAGGGTCCCCTGTGTCTGTTCTTGGCTTGGCACCTCACCTGTTTTTAGTGCTGAGCAATATTTCGTTGCCTGGATGTTCCGCAGTTTACTTATCTGTTTCACCCACCAAGCGGCGTGTCAGATTCTCCTAGGTTTTGACAATTATGACTAAACATTCATAGGTAGGTCTTTGTGTCCATGTAAGTTTTCAGGTCCTTGTGCTCAATACCAAGGAGCATGATTGCTGGATTGTACGATGAAGGTTTTTTTGTTTTGTTTTGTTTCGTTGTTTTCAGAGAACACTGAAGTGTCTTGCAAAGTGGTTGTAGCATTTTGCATTCCCAGCAATGCCCGAGAGTGTCTGTTGATCCGTATCCTTGTCAGCACTCGGTGCTGTCCATGTTCTGGATTTGGGCCGTTGTAGCATGTGCACAGTGGTGTCTCCTGTTTGGGTTTCCGTTTCCTGGTGGCGTTGGTGTGGACCTTGCTCTCCTGGGCCCATCCAGCGTCCATCTGTACTCCCTCAGTGAGATAGCTGCCTGGCTTCTTCCCGATTTTTCAATCAGGTTGTTTATTCTCCTGTCATTGAGTTTTGAGAGTTCTTTGTGTATTACCGATAGCAGATATCTTTTATCAGATACACCTTTTGCAAATGTTTTTCTCCCAGTCTGTGACTTGTCTTCTCATTCTCTTGATGTTGCATTGGGCAGTAGAAATACTTTACTTTTAACAAAGTTCAGCTTATCCATTCTTTCTTTTGTGGATTGTGCCTTTGATGGTGTCTAAAAAAGGCATCACCACACCCAAGGGCATCTCCATTTTCTCCTGTATGATCTTTCAGGGGGGTTCTGGTTTTCAGTGTTAACATTTAGTTCTGTGATCAGTTTTGAGTTAATTACTGGGATGTGCATGAGATCTGAGTCTGCAATCAGTTTGGTTTTTGTTGTTGTTGTTGTTGTTTTGTTTTTCTGTTTGCAAATGGATGTCCGGTTGCTCAAGCACCATCTGTTGAAAAGAGTTTCTTTTCTTCATGGCACTGGCCTTGTTCTTTGTCAAAGATCGGTTGACTGTATTTACGTAGGTCTATTTTTGGACTCTGTTCTGTTCCTTTGCCCTGTTTGTTAGCTTTTGTGCTCAACCCACACCATCTTGATGACCGTAGCTTCATAGCACGACCTGAAGCTGGGTGGTGGTAATCTCTCAACCTTGTTCTTCTCCAGCATCACATTGGCTACTCTGGGTCTTTGCCTGTTTATGTAAATGTAGCATGAATTTGCCAATAGCCATAAAATAACTTGCTGGGATTTTTATTATGATTGCGTTGGATTTATAGACCAAGTTGGGAAGAATTGTTGTCTTAATGACATTGGGTCCTCTGATGGTATGTGCTGGCACCTGGGGACTGGGGTGCCTGCCCCTCCAGGGTCGGAGGGTGGCATCTGAAGTGGACATCGAAGGTGGAGGGGGATGCCCATGGGAGTGCATGCCTTCCCCCCTGCGGTCCCCAGCGTCTACACTATCACGCCCTTGGAGCAAACACCTCCTAAGCCATGCTGGGTTGAATTCCAGGGTGAGGAACAGTTCAAGAAAATGGACTATGAGGAAAGCCTCCACTATTTGCTAAGAGCCATGATTTCTTATCTGCTCATTTGAAAGATTCTTTATCAGCTTCTGCTGCCCTTGGGCCCTTGTGTAACTTCTTTGCCTTCCCTACTCGGGCCTCATGGGATTCTTTCTGCTCTGTTTCGTCCAGGCCCAGCAGTCCTGTCTCCTTGGGGTCTGGTCTCAGCTCTGACTTTACTCGGTGGTCTCTGACCCTGAGCTTCTAGGGATACACACATACACACACGCACGCACACCTTTTCACAACTTTAGCTTTTGTATCCCTGGACCTCTACCTTGTGAGTGTGTGACTTTGCCGTCCCCTACATCTTACCTGAGTGTGTGAGCATTGGGCTCCAGTAGCCCCCAGATGTGAGACTTTTTCTTTCCCCTCCTGTCACCCCTCCTCCTCGCCGTGCATGTGCATTCAGACTGTGCCAATAGATTGACTTCTCCAGGCAGAGCTGTGGGTCGGGGGGGTTGGGGGGGTCTCTGCTCAGCGTGCACATGTCCGGTGTGTATGTGGCCTTCTCCGGGGCGTATAAGTGCTTTTTTCAGCTCACACAAAGGAGAACGATGCGACATTCAGCAGAGCACCCCAGCTGTAGCGTAGCTCTCCCGTGGCATTATTGGTGACAGCCTCCCCTTTTTGGAGCCGGGCAGGCGGGCAGTGAGAGGAGGACAGTGCTGGGCTTGTGGAGTGACTGTTGGTGCGGCTCCCGGCGTGGGGGCTTGAGAACACTTCCTTAAAGGCCTTTCTGTGTGGAGGGGGCTGTACTGAAGGGAGGGACCGCCTGGTAAAGGCCAACGTGCGGGGGGGGGAGGGGCTGGGCAGCATGGCAGGGAGGGAGTGTGGGGCTCTGCCAGGAGGTCACAGAATGGCCTGGGACCTGAGAATGACCAGAGGCTAGTGCACACCATGTGGACACGTCCTAACCGAGGCAGGGTGCTCCTTGGTCTGCTCTGTGGTCCCCTTGCCTTCGAGCGCCCCAGGCGCGGGGGAGGGAGCTCAGCCCCTGGACTGGCATCCTTCCATCAGGCCCTGTGACTCTCCCTCCCCACAACTGTGTGTCCCCTCCCGGCTTCACTGCCCTTGGTCGTCATGAATCTCTCTGTGTGTTCCTGTAGCTCTCAGCCCTGTTCCCCACGTGGTGGTAAGCGACGCCAAGCAGGACCTAGACGGCCTCGCCTGCACTGTGCTCCACGCCGCAGGTTGCTGCGGGATGAATGAATGCGTGGGAGTGAATGAATGAATGAGTAGAGAAAGAAGGCGTGGCGCGCACCTTGAGGGGTACTTAGTGCACAACCACTCAGGAGACGCTCATTCTTGGGGGTGGGAGATTCTCCATTTTTCCGCAGGAAATACTGGGTTGTTTTAATTTCATTGACCCAAGCATTTACTATCTTTGTATTTTCTAAGTTCTGGGAACCTCGGGAAAACACAGTAAGCATTCAGCCCCTCCTCTTTGCTGGGCTGCAGAGGTTCTGGCCAGTCTGGCCATCCAGGCCCGTGGAGCCGGCCCCTCTCGGGGGAGGCAGCCCCTGCTACAGCTCCTGGCAGCTGCCCAGAGGCCGGCACCTCTGGACTGTGGCCCCCATGCCGGGTCTCCCATGGCCTTTCCAGGAAAGGAAAGATCAGGGTCAGGGCAGCCTGCACTGCCCACAGCCATCCTGCTGTGCCGGGCACACGGGCACAGATTCATCCTTTGGGAGACAGAGACCACCTTCTTCTGGAGGGATGGACTGCAGGAGCATTCCCTGGGGTGCAGGGTCTGCTGGGGACCGGGGAGCCTGTGGGCCTCCCGCCGCACTCTGCACCAGCCCTTCCCGTTTGCCCTGCCCTGGCCGCGTGCCCCCTGTCAGCTGGCTGTCGGAGCAGGAGCTGTGCGCGCATAATGGGCTGCGGTCCTGACATCTTTCAGTATTTGTAGGACATGTGCCACATGCAAGGCACAGCTCCGGGTGCCCTGGGGAAGACCAAGCAGGCTCCATCTCTAGGACCCCCACCTTCTCCAATGCCCCACAAGGTATGGAACTGTGCCCAGGCTCAGAACTCTGCATGTTTTGTAAGAGAAGGAGAAACAAAGCCCTGACCACAGGAAGTCCTCCAACTGCTCACATCTCTATCCCCTGCAGATTAATGATGCTGCTTATCAAAGGACTGAATTTTTTCCTGCACTCTGACTCTGGGGTCAAGCCTACCTAAGAGTCTCTAGTGAACCCCTTCATAGGTCCAGGCAGAAAAAGTGATCTTGGCCAGTGTTTCCTTTCTCTGGTTAGTTAGGATGGCTGGAGCTATCATCTTCATGGCCAACACAGCTTTCCTCTAGAGAGTCCTGAAGCTCCCTCCCCTCTCCCAATCCGTCCCCTCCATAAATATGGGCCAGGCCACTGCCGGGCCTTTCTCTGGGATCACAGGCACTAATCACGAAGGCAAGACTAGGTGCACTTGTGAAAAAGCAGCACTTCGTTTCGGTTGAAGGTCGGTGCAGGGTAGATGAGTCTACCTCATCTAGGCCTGGTCTCCATACTGCACACACACACACTGGCCAGCCAGAATGTCTGGAACATTCCCCCATTGTCCTTGCCTCTAATCAACTCCCAGTCTTCAGCTCCCTGCCAAGGCTGCTTCCTACAGAAAGCCCTCCCTGACTGCAAGTCCAGCTCAGGTTGCTTTCTCTCAAAGAACCATGTTTGTTCATGTGAACGTGCAATGAACCTCTGTCTCCCCCACTCCGCTAGAGACTGCCCGAGAGACAGAGGAGCTTCTGAGCTGGCTCATCAGGGCATCTTCAGAGCCCCACACAGAGCCAGCGGTTGGAAACTGTTTTGTACGTTAGTACACTTTGTCCATGATGCCAAAGCAGGAGTCTTTGCACTA
This sequence comes from Neogale vison, assembly GCF_020171115.1. Classification (NCBI taxonomy): domain Eukaryota; kingdom Metazoa; phylum Chordata; class Mammalia; order Carnivora; family Mustelidae; genus Neogale; species Neogale vison. Next base: position 235,948,629 of record NC_058092.1, read on the forward strand.
ATTAAAACCTTTGCATTAATTAAAACCAAGTTGACAGATGCAGAGTGGGTTAGGGAAGGATTTCCGTCCTGGAACGGTGTAGAGTGGGGGCGGGTGAGTCTCCTCCTGCCTCGCACGGGAGCAGCAGGTGTGTGCCTGCATGTGTGCACGTGGGAAGGTGTGAAGCCTCAGGGGCAGAGATGGTCTCCCGCTGTGTACGGCCACCAGCCCTCGTGCCGAGCACGGCACACGCTCGCTTTCTGGGAGAGCGAGGAGGGAAGCAGGGTGAGCTCTGGGCTGAGGCAGCCGTCTCCAGCCCTGGGACCCATCTCCAGAGCTGCCTTGCCCTTCTGGGCCTCAGACAGAAGGACGACTTCTGCCTCTAAAAGAAGCCAGGCCTACTGCTTGAATCTCTCTTACTTTACATCCCTTGGTGAAAGCGTTCTGTGTTCCTTCGTTAAAGCAAGAGTCAAGGTTAGCACTGGTCCCTAGGACTTAAAATCTTCCTCCTGGTGTCATTGGTCTCTTTCTTGCAGAGACCCCTCCTTGTGAAATTAATTCTTTGAAGTTGAACCTGTGTAACGGCAGCCTATTACCCACTCTGGCTGCAGGGGATCCTTTTCTTTTATTAAATTTAAACTTCTAGAAATATATTTTGGTAGATGATGCTTCCAGCTGTCTCTAAGAATTAATGAAGTTCTTAATTCCATTTTTTCAGCCTTTGGCGAACTGTGGACAATTCTCAATTTTCAGGCAAAGATTTACTTCTTTATTAATAAGTGTGAGTGCTTTGGCAATTCTTTCAGATTCTGGGGGCGGGAGGGCTTTGCATGAGGCGGCAACTAATCCTTCTGGTGAAGGTGCAGGTTGCTAGCCCCGGGGAGTATCGCTGTGGGGAATGCAAACTCTGTGCGAGTCGTGATTTTTAGAAACGATCTCTGTGCCAGGCAATGCCGCGAAGAGTTTCATTTTCAGTAAGCACTCACGGTCGGTTGTTCAGCCTTGGGGTCACCGGCTTGCGCGCCGTCTCCAGCACGTGGGCGTGTTGCTGGAAGCTTGGGGGGTTCTCCGGCTCCGCTCTGAAACTGCTCTCGAGGAACGACACGCCCAGCCTTCCCCGTCTTCTCACTCTGAAATGCCGTGAACACATCTGGGCTCTCCCGGCCTCTTTCCCCAATTTCTCAGAACCCTTTGAAGCTCCGAACTTCCACTTGTAAAATTCAGCCTCCGATGGATTTCCTTAATAAATATGTCACTACTACAGTGGGTGGGTTTCACTTCTTCAGAACTTTCTTTAATTGGAACTTCCACGTGATATTTTTATGGTCCTCCCGTGGCAGGAAGTGGTTGCCGGCCCCTGAATGTTATCATTCCAAACGTCACAGGAGCGGCCAGGATCTTTAGAAGACAAAAGACGGGCCCCGATTAATAATTCCCATGGTAACGAATAGAGCTCCAGTTTTTTCCCCTTTTCTCTGGCTATTTTAAGTACTTAAATTGATTGACATCCCTGTGGAAATGTGAAAAAAGCGTGAATTGAGTACGTCCACTCTGCCAGGATTTGGGTTTTTTCTGTTACACACTGTGTTCTCCCCTCCAGTCCTCGTCGGGTGTTGGCAGGAGAAGGCGAAGGCCAGGTCCCAGTCAGAAGTGCTTGCCTTCCCTTAAAGCAGGAAGAACTCGTGATTCCCTTTTGTATATCTTTTGTAATTTATATTAGAACATAAATATAGAAATGATGTTATTTTGCATTTCTCTTACAGCTTACGTTAAAGCATAAATCTGAATGTAATGGTGCCCGGACATGAGAAATAGAACAGGCTTAATTTGAGCTACGTTTGGGGATCCCTCCTCAGGTGCAGTGAGGGGCTGAGCCAGAAACTCACTCTTCAGGCCCTGCTGGCTCAGGGGGGAGGCCGGTCTCTTGCTTTTTCCTCCCATCCGGGACCCCAGACACCGAACTTGATGACAGTGGGCCGGTCATACACCCACACTGTTGTCCCACACCGGCCCCTGGCCTGCTCTGCTCTCCTCCTGACCTTCATGCCGAGGTCTCTGGGGCTCCAGATGCTTCTCTGTGGTCACCACTCCCCAGGGGGGTCTGCAGGCCTCCCTGGCTGGGCGCAGTGCCAACCTCCACACTCTGTGAGCAGGGGACTAGAGTAAGTGCTTGTTCTTCACTGCCCCCCAGCAATGCCGGGAAGTGGAGGGACATTTCATCCTTGTTTATCACAAGGATAAACTCTCAGGAGCCCAGATACACCACGTCTTGGGCCGGTGGGGTTTGCGGCCTCTGACCGCTCTATGCTCCCCTCAACAGGTGTGTGGAGCCCTGGGACACCCATGTCCTGGAAAGACTTGCCCGAAGGTTACTAATCACTTCTGTTTTGAAGTGGGTCAGGAAACTGAAGGGAACTTGGGACAGCGGGAGCTTGCATGGGCGTAATGACAGATGTCACAGGCAAGGACACCCACACGCAAATGTTCTAGAGAAGGCTGTGGTCACGGTAATGTTAAGAAGCCGGTATGTACCAAACACGTGGCCTGCGGCAGAGACCACAACAGGTGCGTGATGGACATTGCCTTGCACATCCTGCGCCTTCCCTGGGGGTACCGGGCACTTGCTTTGCCAGGAATCGAAAGGTTTACTGGTATGTGGGGTTTTCAGTGTGAAACCAGAACATCCCGGGCAAAGCATGTCCAGTTGGTCACCCCGCCCCGCTCCCCGGGGTCAAGGTGGACTTCTCTCCTTTTGCAAATGGAAAGCCTATGGCTCAGAAAGGGGAGGTAACCAGCCGAGGCTCCCCCTCTAGCCTCGGGAGGACCCACACAGGCCAGACCCCGAATCCTCACACTCTGACCACAGCGCCCAGATCGCGGCCACGAGAGGCGATCCTTCCGCAGTGGAAGGCTCGGGGTCCTTCCTATGCCCAACACTTTAAAAAGATTGAAGTGCAAATGGAAATGATAAAAATCAGAAAATTATTTTTAAACCAACGTCATTCTGTTAGAAATCAGGTTTTTGGTGGTAAAAAAACAAACATTCCCAGGGCAAAGTGGGGCCAGTGGCTCTGTTCCCTTCCATCCCTTAAGCCTGTTGATGCTCATGGTCACGCGTCACCCTATTGTGTGTGAGGAACACACATTTCTCAGTTGACCATGTTTGTAAACTGACTTTTTAAAGATAAATTCATTCATTTGTTTGTCTCTTTATACGGGATAAAAAAATAACTCCAGTGACGATCCAAAATAGTAGAACAAGTTAACACATACTTCCAGAAAGTACGTGTATGTTCTAAATGCACGGAACATGGATTTTCCCAAAGTGGGTCAGCTGTGTCACCAGAGCCCGGATGAAGGCAGCCTGACCAGCCAGGCCCCCATGCCAGCCTCCTAGTGCCTCTCCCAGTCCTTCCCAGGGTGACCGCTCTCCCCAATTCTAACACCATACATTTAATTTCTCTACTTTTGAACTTTAAGTAAATGGACTCACAGTGTGTAAAGTTTGGTTTTTTTTTAAGGTTTCTTGAATACCGACGATATCCAAGGAGCTATGATTTTTCAATTAATCTTTGTGCTTTGACTTTGAGTGCATCCCAGTCTGCTCTTATGTGAGCCTGGGTGTCCCTATATGGGTCACAGACTTGTCTTAGTAGCCAGTCCTCAAAGGCTATTCTCCCCTGTCGATGACCAGCTCGCGTGCTGTAGGTGCTTGGGATGGCGTCGCCACTACGTAAATCAACCATGTAACTGAGTTCAACAGCGTGTTTGGCTTCTGTGTTGGGAAGTTTTCCGGCTGCTGAAGCCCTCTGCACTCTGGGCTCCAGCAAACAAGTCAGGACAATGAGGGGAAGCTGCGGTCAGGTTGGAGGGGAGGTAGCATTCCAGAGTCATCTTACCTGGCAGTCGCCAGAGGGGATGTGGTGGGAAGGCGCAGCTGTCTCAACAGAGAGTCCCCTTCCAGCCCCGGGGTCTGCCCACATGCTTGCCCATCCACGAGTCCTGCCTCTAATGTCCTGGGAGCCCTCAGCCAGTGCCCGAGGCTGCAAGCTTCCTTCCACCATTTCCAGCCATTGTTCTGTCTTGGTAATCTGTGCTTTTTATCCCCAAGAAGGGCTTGGGGAAATGTGGGGAGGGGAGGCTGCTTTGTCAGGACGGTCCCTGTAAGGCAGGGGGTTTGGGTCTGATGCCAGCGTTACCACGTGCCCGCTGAGTCGCTGGGCTCTGACCTTCTCGCTCGTCAATGCCAGTGTTCTACTCTGTGCACTTGCCCTAGTAAGGACTGGGCAGTTGCAAGCATTCAATTAGAACTGTTTTGTGCCAGCACCTTGCACAAGTAAGCATTCGGCCACTGCCAGCGCCTTTCCCTGGAGATAAGATGTGATTGCAGTTGTGCTTGAAATTCGGCCCTAAGCTTCCTGGCTGATGAGGCAAAAATGAAAACACAGTGGCTTGTATTGTTCTAGTCTGATGAAAAGAATGTTCCCAGTTTTTCAGGAAATATAAACACTTTCCTGGTGCTAGATTCGAAGACAACTTTATTTTGAAAGCCTGAGTAATTCAGTTAATAGGGTTTGCAACCATTTTTTCCTACCAGAAGATGGAGAAATCAGCTTTTTATCTCCATAGCATGTATTAATCCTTCAATTAAAAAAAATACTGGTCTGAGGCTGTAAATAAAGTATGGAGAGCTCATGTGTTGCTGTTGGGATTCCGTGAGTTCTGTTTCTGCATTGCTCTTACTGTCTCTTTCACCGGACTTCTAATGATAACATGACCCTGAACGGTGATGGGAGGGACCCCTTCTCACACTGGCGCTTGCCGCCTCTGGCACGTTCGCATGTCTCTACGAGGATGGAGGAGACGACGTACTTTGCACGGGCTGTGTGCCCTCTTGGCATCAGTGTCTCTTAAAGACAGAAACAGACCGGGGGGCTTTTCTGCTCTAGAATTACACGTCTGGAGGATCAGAGTGTAAACTCACTAGTCGAAAACTGAGGAATCTGCTGACCTGTGTCGCGAGTGCTTTGTGAAGACAGGCTGCTTCGTTCGTGTGTGTATGTGTGTGCGTGCGTGTGCGCGCTCCGAGGGCCCGTGGGATCCAGAGCCAGGAGCCTGGCCGGGCTGCCAGGGTTAGGGAGGCACGGATACCTCTTCTCTTCACCTGCCCAGAGACTCCAGAATGTGGATTACTTTGCAACAACTTCAGCCTGAATGTTCAAAACATTTCAATTGAGTTATTGGCTTTTTTCACAGAGGAACTTAACACAAACACACGCACACACACACACACACACACTCACTCAGAGACAGAGAAGAGCGTGAAACCAAGGTGTCTCCCCAGCCCTCCGTGGCCGGGAATCCACCACACACAGACTCTGGACTGGGAGAGGCTGAGCCCAGGGAGCCGTGGGAGGCAGGAGTCCACTTCCCACCCGGGATCTTGGGCCCCTGTCCTCCAAGGGCCTTCAGGAACTGAGCTGCGACGTGGCACCAGGAACATCCTAGATCTCAGAGCCGGCCTTTACAATGGAAGGGCCATGAGGGGCCCTGTCAGCTAACCAGAGCTCTGCATAGATGAAGTCTGTATTTGCAGAATTCCTTGGAATCAGAGCAAGCCCTGCCCTTGGTCGCTAACTACCCAAGGCCAGATTTCATCCTTTAAGGGAGCTGATCTCTTGGGTCTCATTCCTGCGGTGGGCAGGAGCTGGGCCACTTCCCTTCAGACACCATTGATAAGTCACCTGTTTTACTTTGTTGTGTTGCCCAAAGCACCTAATTAAATGCATCAAAGTAGTAGATATTCCATAAATAGATCAAAATCTGCTGGTCACCCGATGACCTATCACAGCCATGTGGAATGATGCCCACCAGCCTCCCACCAACTCTTTATTCTCAACTCAGAAGCTTGGTTATTCTCACTATCCTTTGATTAACCCTACAGTGGGCTGTTTTTGCTAGTGGATGCTGAAGTTTCCCTGATAGCTGCCTTCATGAACGAGATAACTCAATAGTCTCCCTTCCTTGTTGAAGATTTTAGATGGGTGACATTCCTGTTCATGTCACAGGACTCATTTCTTGGAGAAAGGCTGTTTCATTTTAATTATGAATATTTCAAAGACTTAGTCATTTTAAAAATAAACCATCCCTCCAGGTGACATTTATCTGGGGCTGGTGGTGGGATAGTTAGGCTTCTGTGGCATTAAAATTAATTGCTGTAGCAAAAGCCACCAAAATCATTATCCTGTCCTGTATCTGTGACAGAATCACGGAGAGCTGGCTGTCTAACACACAGCAGCAAGGACCTCCATGTCCTTTGTTACATGCCGAGGGCCGGCCACCACGACATGCAGAACCGGACTGTCACATGAGTACCAGTCCTATGTGAGTTTTGAGTTTCATTCCCCACGTATGTGATCCGTGCTCGTGTGGCCCTCGCCACATCGCTGGCATGTGTGCAGATGTTCACACCCCACCCAAGCGTGTGGCACGGAGGGCGCTGTTGGGCACAGACAGTCCAGCCACGACGAGGGATCAGGGAACAGTTGGAGTACGGGTCTGTCGATAACATTATGGCTTGGGTTGCAGATAAAGTTCGACATGAAATTCAGAGATGTCTTCTATGCTCTTGGAGCTTCTGTTTCCTCCCCTGTAAGGTGGGGAGGGTGATTCCCAGCTCTCTGCTCTGCGGCGTAGGTTTGGAGACGTGGTGCCTGCCTGGAGTGTGTCGCATGTCGTGGCCGTGGGTCAGGAGAGCCCGTGCGCGGGAGCCCTGGCCTTGCTGTTGTCATGGTTACGGTGCGTTTCAGTCCTCTGGTAGAATGAGCACCGAGGTAAGGGGTTTCCCATCGAGTCCTGGGATGAGTGCAAGGTGGTTCTTGGGGGAGCTCTTGAGAGCCTGTCCTTTCCAGTTTAGTTTAAGCAGAGGGACGCTTGTTAGCAGTGTGGTGGCTCTGCCCTGTGTGGGACTTCCCGCTCTCCATGGGCCGGAGATGTGGCCAGAGATGTGGCTGACTCAAGGAGGCCGTGGCCGGGACCCCCGCGGGGACGGCCAGACCACAGGGGCTTCCATCCGTGCTCACTGAGGCTCTTGCCAAGTTCAGACATTGAGTTCCAACCAGTTTTCCCACATTCAACTCCCAAAGCTTTGACCTTGGCAGAAACCAAGTCCTGCTTTCAATGAGACAAACTTTTCTCTTTCTTTTCTTTTTTTAAACTTTCTTTGCATTTGTTCGTGAACCCTAGATCTGAGTTTAGGGCTGGGTGGATGATAATAGCTCTGTGTCCTCAGCCAGGACGCAACAGGAAATCTGTTGGCTTTTTAACGACGTGGTGCTTCTTGACCAGGGGGGAAGCTTTGCTACAAGTGTCCTTCCTCTGGTCACTGGGTCATGATGACTTCCTCCACGGTGGCCCTGGGGGCTGCTGCTCTTCGTGCAGCTTGTCTCCTAGGAAGTGGCTTCAGGCCCAGGTGGCAAGATCATGGGGCTTCCCTAACGCGGGGGCATTAGTGCCCAGGGGTGGACGGCATGCCTCCGGCGGGATTGTGTTGCAGACTCTGCCTCTTAACTGACTGCGTGACCTCCTACAACTTGCTTTGAGGTCCTTATGAGGATTAGTTGGGGGATTCCTGCATGTCAAGTGTCCCATGTTGTGCCTGAGAGATCATCAGTGCCATTCTGACCCCTGCGCCTGTGGCCCCACCTCTCTGCCCCAGGGGGCAGGCGCTGGACTTGCTGTCCCAACACAACTGCCCCTTCTCTGGACCTCACTCTCTCACCTCCATGGTCTACAGGCTCCATCATACAGCGCTGTGTCCTTGAATCATCATCTGAAACTGACTGTGACCTCATGTATGGAGGCCACTGGTGTGGAGAAGATGTGGGTCCTGCCCAAGGTCACCCAGCTCGAGGGTCACCCACCCTTCCATTGTGGCAGGGTGCAGGGATCTGGCCTAGAGAGCACCCACTCTGGGTCTTCCTCCCTCAGATGTAGGCTACCGGAGAGACCACTAGCCATGCACGTGGTAGGTGGGGGCACGTGGGGTCCCTGCCGTGGGTGTAGACTCCCTAATCTGGCTCTATCCCCAGGCTCTCTCATCCCCACATTTACCCAGACGCCCTACACTACACAGATTGTTGAAGCAACTCAAACCCGTATATTTTAAGATGATGCCTTGAGCTATAGGGAAAAACATATATACTTTTTCCTGAGAAGGATGGGTGCAGTGCCTTCCAGTGGAAGAGGAGGGCTGACCTTTCTAGGTAGACAAAGCAGAATGCTGGTCCAACATTACACTTCTGTGGCGGTTTATTGTTCCAGAATGGGGTGCCACATATTTGTGTCATAATGCTGTTTTTGTTTTCAAGTGAATGCCGCAGTGTTCCTTCATGTGGAGGAGGGATTCATTACAAGTTCACAGAACTTTTTCAGTGGTGACGGGGGGAAAAATAGGTGCCTGTCCTCAGCAGAGTATACCAGGCCTGGAGACAGCTTTGTTCATAGCTCAGTGATGGATGAATTCTCCGAAAGTTCACCTTTCCTTACGAACCTGATGTTAAATAGAGATACTTAGTTTCTCCCATTAAGATGCTACAAGGTATCCTCTGCCACCCAGCATTGTTTGAAAGCTAGCCTCTTCTCTGGGCACAGGCACCTTCCGTGGATTCTTAGTGATAACCTAGTTTTAATGGGTCAGATCAGACAGTTGGGTTGGGGAAGTTATTAAATTAAAATATTTGAGGGTTTTCTTTCTTTCTTTCTTTCTTTTTTTTTTGCAGAATAACTGGCAGATCTTTCACTTACTTGGTTTACTAGTTTTCAAAGTCTCTCTTAGGAATAGCTAACAGACTTCTGGCCTGGACACCAGGTTCCTGGAAAAGATCTGTGCTATTTTCAGAGTGGTTTTCTCCCTTGTCTTATGATGCTGATGTATTTTTTAGAGTCTCTCAGAGAAATCCTCTGGTGTCAGTGAGAGGCACCCATGCCAGTGACTTCCAGGGAACTCTGAGACTGGGAACCCATCTCGAGGAATGGCCCACCTTTTACCTGGGCCCTCAAGTCAGGCCCAAGGTCTCCCTTGATTTCTTCCTCCCCCTCCATTCCACGAGGCTACAGGGCTTGACCCCCTTGATCTTTAAATAGCCACCTACCCCCAGCTCCCTCCCTCCTGCCACAGCCTTCAGGAACACCTCCCCATTCCCCATCTGGACCACAGAATGGCCTCCATATTGCTCGTGGGTCCATTGTCCATGCTGTGTCACTCCTGGACTTTCTCCCCTCTGCAGTCACCACAGTGGCCTTCCTTGTACGGAGCGTTGTAGGCTTGTAACCTTCTGCTTTTCCCTTGCAGCTTCAACCCAAAACCAAATGCCTTTGCAGCATCCCAGGCCTAGCCCACCTCACATTCCAAACCCATACCTGTGATTTACTGGGAATCCTGTGATTACGGAGCTCAGCGCCGGGTCGCTTGCGTGGATGACCAAATTCGTTAACCCAGCATAGTCAGGGTTATTATTATTCTTGTTTCCCAGGGGAGAAGGCTAAGGCTCAAAAAGGTGAAGTGACTTGTTCCAAGTTCAAAGCCGGGATTCAGGTGATTTGCCATTTCTATGAAGTCCTATGTACTCGCTGGCTTCCCTGCCTTTGTTTCCATTGTTTGCTTAGGAATCTTACTCTTGAGAAAGATGCCCTGACTTTGGCCAAACACGGGTTAGATGCCACTGTTTCCGCCGTTCAAAGCCCCCAGGATGATTGTAGGAGAGCACCTCTGCATTTCAACAATCCGATCGCAAGCCTATCTTTTGGAATTCCTTTAGGTTGAAGATCTCAAGTTCTCATCTGTGTATTATTTTTTGTTTTTTTTGATCTCTCGATCCGCATTCGGCACACCGTGAATCCATAGTAGCTACTCAGGAACTGGCCACCACTGGTCTCATCTATTTCTTCACTCACTCGACTAGTATTTTCTGAGTTGTTAATAGGTGCATGGCAGGACGGTTTATGTAAGAAGTTCCAGTTAGAGACGACAGGATTTCCCATCAGAAAGCACCAGATTTACTTGTGGAGCATAAGGACTAACACGGAGGACACTGGGGGATGGAGCACAGAAGGAGAGAAAGGAGTTGGGGGAAATCGGATGTTGGCGGGGGGAGACAAACCATGAGAGACTGTGGACTCTGAGAAACAAACTGAGGGTTTTGGAGGGGAGGGAAGTCGGGGGTTGGGTGAGCCTGGTGGTGGGGACTCAGGAGGGCACAGATTGCATGCAGCACTGGGTGTGGTGCATAAACAATGAATCTTAGAACACTGAAAAAATAAAATAAAATTTAACTTAAAAAAAAGAAAAGAGAAAAAGAGAAAGCACCAAACTAGCTACAGATTATATATATCTTTGGGGTAAGCATCTGACCTTGCTTTGTCATCGGTAAAATATGGTGGATTGTGCCTGGCCACAGCACAGGGCAGTGAGGGCAGCCCACTTCGCCTTAATCCGCTGTCCTCCCATATTATATTGGTGTGAAGCTGTAGTTGGGAAGGCTTCACAGGCAGCTGGAGGGAGCAGCAGAGGACAGCTTTGTGCTTCAGGACCACCAAGAGGGACAAACTCAGGGTATTCGGGAGGACTCGGACCAGGGATCCATGATTGGGCTGGACATGAGAAGCTCCTGAATATTTTGGGTGAGAAAAAAAGCTTTCTGGGTCAGGGAGCAGTGTCAGGAAAACAACCAATAGGAAGACCATGGTGTGTCGGAGGATGGTAGAAACTGTTCCTTGTGGGTGAAGCGCCTCTAGAAATGTCCTCCCCTGGTCACCATTGAGAGGAAGCACGCTGTGGCTTTTGGCGGAGCTGCTGAAAGCAGAGCTTGATCTTAGAAGTGGGGAGGGGACTCCTGAGACGAAGGGTGTCCATGAACCCTGCGTGACTGGCTTGCTGCCTCTTCATCACCCCGGGGTCAGCCCTGGGAACTTCGGAGCTCTGTGAAGCCTCCAGAGGGTTGTTTACCAACACATTCCTCTCCTCTTATTCATGTCTATCTGATCAGAAGAAGTGCCGTTTCCTTCACTCGTCAACAATAGTTATTCTCACAGGGTAATGACACAGCATTTGTTAGTACTGGGGAAGTGGCACATTTTACTCAGTCCTATGTCATTTGTGTAGGGTTGGTAGTAGCTGGCCTTTTAATTAACAGCAACAATAGATAATTTTTAAATTAAGAAACACGTTATAAGTTATCTTTCATTCTGGGTCCCAGAGAATAATGATCCTCTAAATCATTATTTAATGGCAAGACTCATCCATTACGCGGTCTTGGGGCACGGAGCTTGGCCCTGGGCTTCCGCAGTGTGCCGCTGTCCACGGCCGAGTGTCAGGACCATGAACCAGACCTTCCCGCACAGGTTAGTGGGCTGGTCACAGGCCCAGGGCCACTTGGTGAAAGGTAGCAACCTTCCAAATTGACACACAAACATCAGTTGACTATGCGGGTATTAGAGATGGAGCATTTTCTTTGAAGTTCACTTAACCTGAGACCAAGAAAACCATTTTTTGAATCAGATTCAATGTTTGGTTACCTTTGGCATCACAGACCCAGCGAGCCCATCGTGAGTACATTTCATAGTCTGAGTGCAGTGGGTGGAGGGAGACAGGCGTTGCTCTCAAGGAATGCTCCCTTCTTGACCCCTGAGGTAGGAGAAACAGTTTCAGGTAAGATGTGATCAAGGCGCTGACAAAGGAGAGGGAAGAAGCACAACGTGTGCAGATGAGTTCTTGCTCGTCTCTGAGCTGGGTCTCAGTGTCATCTTCCTCCCTGCCTCACCCGACCGGTGGAGACATTTCGGTGTGTTCAGCGGTGGCCCCTGGGACCCCTTCATACTCTCCTGGCAGCGTGTTTCACCTGGCCTCTGCTATCCACCTTAGGGGAGCTCGACTTAGGGCATCCCCTGGACAACGGGACTGTCTTCAAGCAAACGGATGTGGATGCCTCCCCCGAGCCAGTCACTCTCCTAAACACGTGAGTCTCTCCACTGTTGCCAGGAAAGGCATGGCCTTGCGTGTGTATTAGTAAGTCGTAACTCTAAGCGCATGAGTCCGCAAAAACGGGCTGAGAAACAGCCGGGGATGGCTGGTCCCCATTTGCCCGTTAATGGTGAATTGCTTTTCACTCCTTTCATTCCACTACTTGCCAGCAAGCAAGCAGTAGTGGATAAACAGGAACGTGACTTAATTAATCCGCCAATTTCATTTTTCTGCAAACTGGAGAAAGAGACGGATGTTTGATGTTTCTGGGCAGCCAGTCTTGACCTATCACAGGGTTCCTGGCCTCCCTGGGTGCAGAGGCCAGGACTCTGGGGTCCAAAAGGGTGGGAAGGGAATTGGTCAGGTTTGTCTGGAACATGGCTGAGCACGACTTGGCTTACTACAGTCGAATGGGATGGCGTGGGGGGACAGGGGCCACCATCCAGGAAGCAGGGGGTCTCTGGGGCCAAGGTTCAGGGTGGGACCCTGTTTCGTGAGAAGAGCGTGGCGAAGTCAAGTCAGGCTTGGTCCCGGGTGTGTGGCTACAATCAGAGGAGAGGGAGAGCCGGGCTCGCAGGTCACCCCGTTATGAAGTGGCAGACCTCCAAGTAGGGGGCACGATTGAAGAACCAGCACTTGCCGGCAAGCTGAGGGTTCCTGGGTTTTCCGGACCTACAAGAAACGTTCGTTTGTACATGACTGCAGAATAGAGAGAACCATCATTTATACAGAAAGGATTCTGTGGGTTTGATAGCTCAGTACATTTCCAACAATAGATGCTTTATACAAGTTTTTGAGGGAAGACGTGAAATCCTCACCTCCCACATCTGGGCAGTCGGGAGCTCTGGGGGGGTGTCCCAAGAGGGAAGCTGATTCCTGACATCGGGACTGGATTCTACACGCCGGTGGGATCGAGCATCCAGAGGGAATGGAGGGCACAGAGGCTGTGTCTCAGGGGGGCCCAGGCCCGCTTTGGTTCTTCAGATTCCTCCCCGGTGTGCTGGCCGAGGAAGGGGAGGGCACGTGGGAACAGGTGCCTCTGGGGAGTCGGAGCTCCCCACTTCTGCTCCAGTGCTCAGAATCCAGCCCTCCCGCCTAGCCCCAGGGCTCTGAGCTCAGCTCTGCACAGTTAGAGAGAAAGAGGCTCATGGTCAGACACATGCATGCGTGAGGACAGCCAACCTACCGCCCAGGTCTAGCCGGCGAGGTGGACGGAGAGTTCAAGGGTGAGCCTCTTCCTCCTGCTTTCAGGGCCAGGTTTTGCTGCGTGTGCTGTGGGCGTCCGGCCCTGCTCAGAGCCCCGGCAGGGCCACACAGCTGTGGGTTGACCTGGGACACTCACAAACCCCAGGTCAAATCCAAAGTCCAGGCAGAGGGCCCTTTTGCCTATAAGTACTTAGTGGAGGCAGTTGTGCTCTCTGGGAGCTCCGGGAGGCAAAGAAGCCGGTGCCCCGTCTCTGGAGTCCCAGTGCAATGCCCGGTGGAGGGACGCCCAGTGGCAAGTTACTTAACCTCTCTGGGCATCAGTCTTCCCATCCGCAAAGCAGGTCGAAACCAGACTCTCTTTGGGAGTATTGAGAGGATTCGGCAGTCCCCGTGTGCACTTAATGGGGTATCTGGCAAGGAATTCCTCTCCTTACAGCATTGATTCACCAAGGATGTTTTCGTACTGTCCCTGCCCTAGAGCACAAGAACCCCCCAAAGTAGCTACTCATGAGGCAATACATGACTGGCTGACAGTCACTATCTGAGAAGTGTTTATGCTGAGCGCCAAGAGGTGTGCAGGTGAGGAGGGGGACAGGTCTACACTGGCTCTGGGCAGTGAGAGGGGCATGGGCCTGTTCTAAACCTGAGCATCTGGGCCCTGGGAGGCCCGCACAGGAGAGGCCACCCTCCGGTCTGGGGTTGGGAGAGTGCCCTGTGCCTCCGAAGGGAACACAGAGAATCAGAGTCGTGTGGTCCCAAATTCCATGTTGATGATCATGGCAGAGATGGACGTGGACGTATGGAAGCCAGCAGCCGTTTGAACGTGCAAAGTAGTAATAGAGTTCTTGGCTTGCTAATGGAGAATTTCCTAATCCGAAGAGGCTGCCCCTGACTGTGGGGTAATTAGGGAGGTGCCTTATGTGCCATTATGTTCGGAGGCTGGGGTTTGTGCTTCAGAAATACTCTCAAGAAGCAGGAAGGGATGTGCATGGGTCTTGCTGAGCAGCTGTCCATGGATAATTCTTTAAAAATTTGCCAGATATTTAGAAACCCAGCTTGATGGTCGTAGGTTGACAAAATGGTCAAGAAGGCGGATCTGTCCTCCAGCCTTAGCAACGTGTGGTCTTCCAGGACCCCCGCCCCTGCCTTTTCAAGGTGGCCTGCTGTGGAGTGGCCCGAATATGGTTCTCCCAGACTCGTCCTTTGGGGAGGTTTCCCGCCCCCCCCCGTGAGATCAGCAGCCCCTTTCAGCCTCTCGTACGTTAGGAAATGCAGAAATTAACAGCTTTGCGGATGCCTGGAAGGTAAACAAGGAAACTGTGAGACTTGGCAGCGTATGATATCCGTGAGAATCTGAAGCCCCGAGGATTCAGAAGCATTGTGCAGGGTCCCCCGCCCACCGAGTGAGTTACCGCGTGGAGGCAGAGTGAACTTGCTCCTTGACCGATGCCAGGGCGGCCGGTGCTCCGTGGCTGGGGCCTCTTGCTTTCCCACCTCGGGCGGCGTGCATGATGCTGTCTCGTGTTCTCTCCTTTGTAGTGGTTTTCTGCCCTTTGGGCAGCCCGCCTAAATTAATTGCACCCCTCAACGCGCTCCAGAGTCCCTGTGCCTGAGGGGGAACGGCTCTGACAGTAGATGGGGCCCACCTCAGTGTCCCCAGAAACGCCGGGATCCGAGGGAAGGCAGCCCGGACGGAGGAGCTCCTCTCTGGGGCTGCCCATCCAGATGAGACCGCGGCAAGCCCCGATGCCCCGATGCCTGGAGTCTGAGTGCATGATTTTGATTTTCCTCTGTGCGCCCTCGCTTTATAAAATTTTAACCTATCAACAAAGTTCGCATTTCAGATTCACTATACATGTGGAAATATACATGGGGTCGTTTTTAAATTAAAGAAAAATGTGCCTCTCCCAGTTTCTTAAATGCTGCTGCCTGTTTAAAGGAATGGCTTGCAGAGTCCCCCTTGGCAGCGCACCTTCTGTCCACCTGAATGTTTGGCGCGCTCCTGGCCAAGGGTGTGTGTAGAAAACACTTTACTTTTGTCTGAGTTTGGAAAGATTGCCTGGTTCAGTCCGTCTCAGAGCTTGACACGTCAGAATAATTTTAATTTCTTCCCCACATGAAGCAGTTCTGATGGATTGATTCTAAATGCTGCAGTTTTATTTTCTTCTTTGGGAGGTCTGGATGCACAGTAACGTGGTGTGGTCTTTCCATATCTTGTGAGGCATCAGGACCAAGCCCTGCCGCCCGGAGCCACTTCCTGCTGGCGTGCCCGCCCGCCTGACCTCGCCTGCCCGGCTCCCTGCCTCCTCAGTGGAGTTCCCCTGTTCCATGTCCTCACACCACCTCATTCCCAGGGTCTAGCTTGGCAGGCGTCCTCCCCCCACGCCACCTCTGCCCCTTGGAAACAGCAGCTGCATCTGGATGCCCCAGGGACAGAGCTCCACGCTTCTGTGGTCAGGCTGGCTCGGGTTTCTGGGAGCCAGGCCACTCCCACAGACCCCCTTCTCCCTCCAGCCCTCCCCAGGAGGTATGTGGCCAATCTGAGCCTTTCCAGGTCTTGCTGGCACACAGACCACAGTGGAGCTTTCCCTGGGGTGAGAAGAGATTTTAGGGACTTGCTTTGTCAGTGTCGTCCTCAACGCACGCCTTTCATGGGTCCTCCTGGGGCAGCCATTGGTAGACACTGGGAATGTAAAGAAAAGGCTGACTGTCCCTGCCTTGAAGGAATTACAGCTTCACTTCGGGGATGGAGACCCAGGAAGTAAAACAAGCAAACAAAAGTAAGCCACAAGGCCAGCCGGATTTGCCTGTGCAGCCCAGCCCACAGTGATCTCCGCAGTCTTGGGTTAGCATCCCTGCTGCCCTGCCTCCTTGTTCTGTGTGACACTGGCCAAAGTCAAGGGGCTGCCCAGGCCTCGGTGTTCACTTCTTTAAAATGGGACACGTCTTGCCTATTTCACAGGACTGGCTGTAGTCTGCGGGAGAGACATCGTAAGCGGCGCTGGATAGGATCCCAAACCCAATAGCTTCTCTCCTCTTCCCTCGTTTGGAAGATGGTGCCGTTCCTGGCAAGACCGGGAAGCTTTCTGGTTGTGGAATGCTGCTGTGCTGGGGGACGGCCCCTCCGGACACGAGCAGATCTGTCCACGGGAACGGACCTCCCCCACCCCCAATTTTAAATGTGCTTATTTCATCTTTTCAGACGTGCTCAATATTGGAGCAGCAGTCTGCATCAGGGCCTGAGGCTACAGGAGGGGCTCCTGAGATGAAGGCTGACTTCTAGTGTATTCTGGTTGCTCGGTTTTTGTTCTAATTCTGTACTTTGAGAAACTGATAGTTGTGGTTTCATGCTAACACGTGGGCGCCCCGACCCCTACGGTCCGCGATCTCTCTGCATGGCCACGGCTCCTGGCATTCTTGCTTAGTTTAAAAAAAGAAAACAACAGCAGTTCAAAGTTGAATTCAAAATTACTGCTTGCGTTTGGTTACCTAGTGAATTCTGCGTATTCGTTTGTTTACCCCACCGTTGACGGAGTGCCCACCTGCTTCTGCGGCCCACTGGTTTTTTCCTGTTTGGTTTTTAGTTCGGTTTGACTCAGCCCTGCAGTGTTGCTTCTGCCTGTGATAGCCTTCTGCATCTCACTGGTCTTCATTGTGCACTAAAATGACTCAACTTTACTTTGGAAGATAGTTTTGAGCATTTCTCCCAATCCTGATGTATTATGGGTATCTTCTGCTCCTGCCTTCTCCCCGTGTGCGGCCCCAGCAAACACACTTCCAAGGAACTCTTCCCCGCACTTTCCCAGGTTCTTTGAGGGGATTGGAAGGAGTGGGCTCGCGTATAAGTTATCCATACGAGAAGCAGTTCCCCTTACTGCCGATGACCTGACCTCTTACCCCGCCGTCAGTGCCTCCCCCACCTCCTTGCCATTTGCTTTGTGTCACTCGAGGCTCTGCCATACTCTGGGAAGTCTGAGACTTCATTCGTTACCCAATAGACTGATCCCTAGTTGATTTTTTGTGCATTCTCTGGAATTTTCTGAGAACGAAGAAGTCTTCCTTACTTTCTTTCCGATCTCTGGGTCTTTGCTTTCTCTTTCTTGCCTTATTACATTGACCCGGCATCCAGTACGACGTTCAACGTGAGTGGGTAGAGTGGGCATCCTTGCCTTGTTCCCAGAATTAGCAGGGACGCTGCCACTAGAGATGACATTAGCTGTAGATTCACCCAAGTAGTTTTAAAATTCCCTGGTATTACAAGAACCGTTTCTTCTGCTCCTTTGGCTCCTGACCGACTTCACGGGTCAGCTTTTTAATGAGTGCCACAACCTGCTGTAACTGTGTGCTACGGAGGATTGTCTTTGGTTTTCAAATATCCAGCCTGGCCGTCGCTAAGATGAGAAGTATTCTATTTTGGTGGAAAACACCGTGGAGTGCGTTCGCTATTTAAGGGTAGGGTGACCGAAACGTGTAGCAGTGCAGGTGCACAGTGACAACGGAGCACGGTCTCCAGCGTGACGCTGCCCTACTGGCCACTTGTACATGAACCAGAGGTTCGTGTCTACCCGCCGAGGCGTGGATAGACAGGACGTGGTGGAAAACGGACTAGTATTCATCCACAGAAGGGAATGAAGAACCGGTCTGTGTGATAATGCGGCTAAACCTCAAAAATCCCAAGTAAAAGCAAGCAGGTCACAGAAGGCCACGTATTGTAGATCTCACATGAGTGAAATGTCCAGAATAGGCCGATCCGTGGACAGAAAGTAGACTTGTGGCTGCCGGAGGACGGGGTGGGGAGCGGATGGGCTGGGGAGCTGCTGAAATCATGGGCTTGGCCTTTCTGTTAAGATGATGAACACGCTCTAAATTTAGGTGACGGCGATGGTTGTAGAGTCTGTGGTTATGCTACAAAGCCCTGAATCGCACACAGGTGGACGTCAGGGTGTGCAGATTTTATCATAATGAGATGTTAAACACAAAAAGGACATAAAAACTGAAGTGTTGGGGAATGAGCGGGCTGGAAAATGATGCAGCTGGAAACCGGGGGAAGGGGCCAACCTGCAAGGGCTTTAAGAGGCGGTGTCTAGGAAGAGGGACCCAGGGTGCTGGCTTGGGGGAGGGGCATCTAGGCCTGGGGCTAGACACCACGCTGCCCCATCACTGACACCAGAATTCACAGGGGAGTTTGGGGACAGGACACTTTTGAAAGCTGATGTCCACAGCAAAAAAGTTATCACATAAATACAAAGACCTCAAGAAGATCCCAAAATGGAGCGAAACTGAGAACATTCAGCTAGTGCTATAGAGAACGGGGCTGGAGTGAGCGGCTGTCTCCCGGTACCCAGAAAACTAATCTTCCTTTTTTCCTCCCCCCCCCTCCGCCTTTTCTTTTGCAGACGATAGCCTTCGCTTTCCCTTGGTGAGTACAGAACCTTTTCAAATTTATTTTTTTACCTGATGTGTTGTTAACTAACAACAACAACAAATAAGTGTGTGGGATTTAATTGTTAGAGAAACATTATTTCTAGAGAGAGAAGACCAGTATGGTCCACGTATTGTGGTAGGATTTTATGCCTGAACTTGCTTGAACCAGACTGTATCACGCCAGATTTGTGCATCTTTTTGTGCGTGCGTGCCGCGGGTTTAAAATCTGGCTCAGTGGTTCAGGCTCCCGAACGGGGCTGGTGAGAATGCAGTTTCCGCGCTTTCCCTTCACGGATGTGTCCGTACTCTCGAAAGGGCCTTGCTTTTTCTCGTTGCACCCATGGGATGACTGCTGGGAAACACAGAGGCTCATAATCGCATCGATGGTAATTGCCTCTTAAATTGATCTGCTGTGGGGAAAACCTGCTGAAAAGGAGCTTTTCTGGATTGCACTTTGGGTTAAAACAGAAACAAAAATAACCGTGTCATCGTCACATACTTTTATGCCTTTTGAGATCGGGTACGATTCCACGGCCTTGACGTCCCAGCTCTCAGAAAAACAAACACCGCCGCCTCTTTGTGTTTTACTCCATCAGCTTCCTGGTATGAAGTTCCCCAAAGAGGTCGCGGGAGAAAAATCACAGAGCTTTGGAAGGGGTTCCAGCATGTGGGCGAGCGGCGCCTTGGTGCGTGGTGTGTGCTCCCCCCGTGAGTGTACCAGCTCATACGCGGCCAGGAAGTTGGGTTTCCTACATGCATCCCCTTGTTTGGCATGCTTTGACTCTCTCCTGAATTATTTTAAGGTCAGCGAGTCGCCGTCTGGCTTTGGCTGGCCCCCTCGGTTGCTGTCGTGACGCTGTTCCCTGTGAGCATGAATGCTTGTAGTCTCCCTGCTGTGAGCAGATGCATTTGGGGTGTATGGACTGTTGTGCCCTATCTCAAAGGAATGCAAACACAGTCAGCGATTTATCAACAGAGAGAGAATGGGAAAGGCTCCATGGGTCACCTACTAAGCTAATTGTGTTGTCCCCATTCTCTATCACGTCATTACTGGATGTTAGCGATCTTGGATGGCGTGATCTCCTTGGGCGTATGTTACTGGGATAATATTACCGGATGAGACTTAAGCACAAGAAGTCTGCGATCCCTTATTGCCTCAGACTCCCAAGCGAGAGGTGTTGCCTCATCCTTACTGGTTTAGAGAGATATCACACACGCTGCTTTTCCAGAGCAGTGGTTCCCTTTCCTGCTGGAATGAAACACTGGAAGATCATGCCCCACAGTCTCCTCTCCTTCCCAGATATAAGATCTCGATTATGACCTGTTGAAAGCATCTGCCTCTTGCCTTCCTTGGCTCTCCGCTCAGCACTGGCCCCCACACCCAGTCTTGCCCTTTGCCTGTTGGAAGGTTTCCTGTCCTCTTGGTATGTGGGCCTGTAGCCTGGCTTGTCGCTCAACCGAGGGCCATCCTTAGCCTCCCTTTCAATAGGACGGTAAAGATTGCTTTGGGAAGCTGTGAGTTCTTAGGTAGAAAGTGCTTCTTATTTCAGGAATTTTCTCTTCCATGTGAGCAAAGGCTGTCCCAAGTATGACCCCCCCGCCTTGTGGTGGCTACCTTATTTGATGCTTTTGTTTGGAACCTGCTGCTGGGAGGAAGGGGTAGACCACCACGGTGATCTCATGGCCTGTGGCAATTTCATTGCTAAACATTTGAGCTTTGTTCCAAGAGCTTCAAGATTTCAACTAATAGAAAGGAATTTATTTCTAATTTGTGGGGTTAGAAATCAGCTTTTGAGTCCATTGGAATGAAATAAATAGCTCCCTTTGGGCAAGGCAGGGGAGAGTAAGCTCCCTGAACCTGGCCACTGTCCCAAGCTGCCGTCCGCAGGTGGTGGGTAAGCCATGGGGCAGGAGCCCAGGAGATGCCTGCTGGCTGAACACGGGGACGAGGGGGAGCCCCACTGCCCTCAGCCGGCAGTCCCTTCTTAGGGTCAATGTGATGTGTCAGTGAGCTCATGCCGAGTCAGCGGTTAATACAATCATTGTAACTAACACCGTCACATAATTTAGGCAGTTGTTTCTGTTTAAAGAAGGCGTTCAACTGTAGAGCAACATATGTGCCATTACTGTAAGGGGGATCCAAAGGTGTTCTCTTTTCTAGCAACAATCTCTGATTCTTCATTTTAAGAAAAGGCACCCCGGGGGCACCTGGGTGGAAGTTGGGTGTCTGACTCTTGGCTCAGGTCATGATCTCATGAGACATGAGACCGAGCCCTATGTTGGGCTTCTCGCTCAGCATGGAGTCCGCTTGGGAGTCTCTCTTCTTCTCCCCCCGCCCCTCCCCCAACTCGTGCGCATGTGTGCTCTCTCTCAGATAAATAAATAAATAAATAAAACATTAAGAAAAAAGCCATTCTATGTTAATATCTGACCTTAAAAAAAGAGAGAGTCAACTTTTTGCTCTTTCACTGGATTAAGTGGGACCTTTTTGGCATGACCAACCACCATTCTCATGGTTTTCTGTTGTTTCTCGTTTCTCCTTTTTTGTAATATGTAAATATGGACTTGGGAGGGGACACCATGATTTATATCAACCATCAAACATGACCAAAGTTCCCTCAACTAGTGGACGCTTGCAACTCTGCGGGTCTCAGTTGCGTAGTATTTAAATAAGGCGATGGGATGTCAGAATTAAGAATTCATGCAAGACACGCAATTAAGGTTTAAATATCTTTTCCAGGCTCTTTGAGGTCTTATATTGTTATACCAAAGGGTATCCACCAGTAAGTAAAATTAAATGATACTGTAGCTTGACTATTTCACTTTGGCTCATGGAAATACCAAAGGAATAAAAGGCAACGAAATTAAAGTGCTGATGTTAACAGTGAATTTAATTTTAAAATTAGCTTAGAACATTCCGTCACTAGCTGTCTCCTCCTTAATGATCCGTCCTTCCTCCTTTGTCAGTTTCAACATGTGTGATTTTTCTCTTCGAAGTCATTTCTCTTCCTGGCTGTTGATTCCAGTGGCCACCATGGCGCAAAAAGAGAAGAATCTAAAGGTTTTTTAAATGTTTGGCAAGGCAAAGAGCAAACGGCTCGGGATGTGCTTTTTGGCCGCCTTAGCTAGGGCTGAATTTCTGCAGGTGAAATAGGGCATTCTTGTGCTGGTTTCCAAGTCTGCAGAAAGAAAATGAGAAGCTTCACGAATGATGTGCAAAGCACAGAAGACTTGAAAACATTCTCAAATATTTGATCCCTCTTTCTTGCTTTTGCCCTGTTCTTTGGTTTTAATTAACAATGGTGGATCCTCTGGGTTTCCCATTCGAGCAAAATGTGTTTCTGCCAACAGCGAAGGAGTTCTTCTCCTGTAACTGACTTTGGAAGGCGATCGTTAAGTTGGAAGAACGCCTCTGGACCTGCTGGTGACAAACGGATTAATCCCTCCTTTATTTCCACTTCCATTTTCCCCCCAGGAAAGTTTCAACATTCTTCCAAGAAGTACCTCCTCCAAGAGTCTACTAGGTAATCGTTTGTCATATAGCAAAGCCATGGATATTAAGCTGTCACAGTTTCCACTTAGAGGAAATAGGAACACAGCTTTTCTATATAAGCTCCCGGCTCACCCCTGAACTCCTGCAGACCCAGCTCGGAGCTGGAATTCTTCGAGCAATCCTTTTCCAGCTACAGGAAAACATGGGTTCTCTCAGGCCACGATGGCTTCCCGGCGTCGTCCCGGCAGGAGAAGAGGTAAAGGGAAGCTGGAAGGGGAAACTTCTCACTTTGTATTTAGGTCGTGGTTGTTTGTAATATAATTTCTAAGGCATTTAAAAATTCAGTTCAAGGAAGCAGTCATTAAATGAGCATTTGGCAAGTGCCTCTGTGAACTCTGTCCAGCCCTGTGCAGGAAATCTGGGATTTAGGCTTCAGGAAACTGTTTAATGCACGGCAGCCTGGGCAGGCGGTGGCCGGGGACGGTGGACAGAAGCCGCCTCGGGGCCGGAGGGTTGTCTGACTGCCAGGAATCCAAGGTGAGGTCCACCTTTAGGAAAAACAGTTATTGTTGACTGGATGACACATCACGATCCCACCCATTTAAGTTGGACATTTCCTATTTTTTTAATCAGACCCACCCTCTTCACTTTCCTTATCAGCTGGATTTGTGAAGCGGCATTTCAGTTAAAAGGGACGCGGTGAGAATCTGGCAATACCTGGTCTGCAGGACCGTGAACTGGTCTAGGAGCTGTGGTTCAGGTTCATGGGGGGGACCGACGTTCTGTGTGTGGTTTCTGTTGCAGGAACAGACAGCGTCTGTGCCCCCTGCCCGACCAGTGGCATCATTCACACACGGTTGGAGGAGAGGGAGGAAGACAAGAAATGTAGAAATCCCTTTAGGTGTATGACTTACAGAGAGATTTCTCAGAACCCCCAGGGCACTGGAGTCAGGAATGAGGGCTGCTACCCACTGGAAGAAACATAGACCCCTCCCCATTTGATGTGGGAACCACCCTCCTCCCCACTTCCTACAGTCTTGTTGACTGGGGGATGTCCCCATGTGAATCAGGACAGTGAGCCACAGGAGGAGAAATCCTCCTGTTCAAAGATTGCCCATTCGTGGGGCACCTGGGTGGCTCAGTGGGTTAAGCCTTTGCCTTTGGCTCAGGTCCTGATCCCAGGGTCCTGGGATCAAACCCCACATCGGGCTCTCTGCTCAGCGGGGAGCCTCCTTCCCTCTCTCTCTCTCTGCCTGCCTCTCTGCCTACTTGTGATCTCTGTCTGTCAAATAAATAAAGAAAAATCT
Organism: Neogale vison; assembly: GCF_020171115.1. Classification (NCBI taxonomy): domain Eukaryota; kingdom Metazoa; phylum Chordata; class Mammalia; order Carnivora; family Mustelidae; genus Neogale; species Neogale vison. The sequence goes on from NC_058092.1 coordinate 235,972,057, forward strand.
TACAAAAAAAAAAGGTTGCCCATTTGGTGTGACTTTTTTTTTTTAAGATTTTATTTATTTATTTGAGAGAGAAAGAGATAGCTAGAGACAGCACAAGTAGGGAGGAGGGGAAAAAGCAGACTCCCTGCTGAGCAGGGAGCCCGGCATGGGGCTCAATCCTAGGACCCTGGGATCATGATCTGAGCTGAAGGCAGAAGCCTAACTGACTGAGCCACTCAGGGTCCCCCGAGGTGACTTTTTTGAACAGCTTAGTATGATGGAATTTGGCATAAAATATTTAAAATGTTGGAAGGTAGACGAACTCTATGGAGTTGCTGAACAAAACTATGTCTCTGAGTAGCTTTTCTTCTTGTTTAGAATGGAAATGAGCATAAGCGACAAGCCAAACAAATTGGATTTGAGTTATTTTAGGGAGGGGGCTGACTGGATTCTAACAACTTGGAAAAAATATGTTGATGGTGTTTAACTGATTTCAAATAACCCTAGCAAGATTGGTGTGCTATCTGAAATGACACAGATTTTGTGTTTGAGTGCTGTCTATAAAAATGTGCTTAAAACCTCCATGGTACCACGCTGCTGCTGAGAAAGGGATTTTCTCAAAAACGTCATGTTGGTGGAAATTATTATTCACAAAAACAGGACTTGATCTATTTTCTGTTTTGCCAGATAACTTAAATGCCTTATGCTGAAAACATAAATTGCGTTTATAATCCTGCACACATGCGTGTAGCGCACTTTATAGCTTACAAGTCGTGCTCAAGGTCATTGTTTCGCTCAGACCTCTGAGATCCCCGGGGGGCAGCTGGGTGTTCATCCTCAACTCCACCTTGAAGCTGAGAAGATAGACACCCAGGCGGGCTGGGAGAAGGGATGGGGGAGGACGGTGGCGCGGGACTCATCAGCCTCCAGGGGAGCCTCAGCTGTGCACGGGTCCCTCTCAAAGCTAAAAGCCAGGCCCCAATCACTAGCACCACCCACAACGAGGAAGCCCACCTGCCGAAAAGAAAACGTTTTCCATTATGAATAATATCATTTTGCGGTTATGCAAGTATTAGAGAACAGTAATAAATAAGGCCGTAGCCCGTGGATTCTGCAAACAGGTTGCTGGTAGATAATTATATTTTGGAACAACTTTATGATCAGTTGAGTTGATCTTGGCCAGAGTTCCAAATGTTTCCGCACGTTATCTGCTGACCAAATCGAGTTTTCTAATCTCTCTTCACACACTTGCCAGGCTTCCTTTCGGCACAGCGCGGGGTTGGTCCATTCCCTCTGCCAGCATTTACCGGGTGTCCCCTGCGGGCTCATAATTGTGCAAAGTCTTGAAAAATGAAGTCGTAAGTCCTCGTTCTGACTCCAGGAAATATCGCCTGGAGGACCTGTGTTTGAGTCCTTTCGGTAGCAAGTGTAATTGTGTATTTTGCGCGGGAGGCTAGGAAAAGAT